>NC_061108.1:18697542-18763443 GCF_015104395.2 Macrobrachium nipponense | reverse complement strand
GCATAAATACAATATGCGGACCTACAGCTCCGCACGCGTGCGGAGTGCAGACCGCAGCTCTGCATTCAAAGACTCCCACTCGAATCTTCTCCGCACTTTTGGTCGTTTCTCCGCGTTTTGGCAACACTGCTCGTAAAATACCTTGATGTTTGTTTGTATACGTTGCTTGGAACCAGTGGTTATTCAGAACGGGACCAACGGCTTTACGTGACTTCCGAGCCACGTTGAGAGTGAACTTCTACCACCAGAAATACACATCGAAATACCTACACATCTCTCACTCCTCAATGGAATGGCCGAGAATCGAAACCGCGACCACCGAGGTGAGAAGCAAACACCAAACCAACCACGCCACTGAGGCACTTGATGGGATGCACTGGAGTAAGTGCCTGTGCTAGGTGAAGACTGGTTGGATCTTTAATAAAAACGTTTTTAGGTTATTCCCAATTCGAATATGGGTAACTTAAGCAAAACTTTACAGCGTATTTTAGCTACCGGCGAGACCAAAAAACATTTGAATTGCCGACTGAACTTAGATAACAACAATTACATTTAGGGCTAACCTTGGAGCCATGTTCACAGAATTCACCAATCATACCATTAGCCTAAGTCATTGTTAAATACCACCCATTATTTTCACTAGTTTATCATGGATGCCAAGCTACCAATTCCAAATTACTAGGTAATAGCAATAGTTACACTTATTTCTTCCCTTGTCCGTGCCACACAAATGCCTGGCATGGATAACATGGAAAACAAGTGTGCTTAAAAAATTCAAGACTTAGGTACGCCTAGATTACCTTCAAAAGTAGGTATTCGCCATCATGCTTACTGAGCTTCCAAACCGGTCACCTTTCACTGCTTGGCCTCATACTCGAATTATAGTGACAGTGTTCACAGTACAGTAAACACAAAAGTAACAGTTCTTGATCACACAACACATAAGTTACACAACTTACACTAAAGAAAAAAATTATGCTTTCAATCTACGACCGCGTCGAGACTCCAACGTAATACGGACTACGGATCATGGAGTTTTGGAAAGGCTGACGCTATGATCCAACCATAGCATCAACGGACTTTGTTCTACCAACAATTGGCTTGGTAATAACAACAAAAAATCATAAACGCAACTCCATTCCTTTAGTGTCTGAAAAAATGAGTTCAATATTCACTCGTGAGTTTGTGAAAAAGGTTGACATTGCGACCAAGGACTTTCATTATTATCTAAAAATGAATGTAGACATCTATTTAACATTGCAGTCATTAGTTTACTCCACTAACTGAAAAAAAGAATACGGTAAAGTAAGAAACCTTAGTTATTACTTGAATTTAGTGTAGCTACACAGTAGGTGTAGTAGTAACGGCAGATGTGGGACGTTGTATTGTATGGATAGATGTTCAGTCATCTTCAATGTTAATGCCATGGTGACCATCTGAAAAACCGTCGTCAGGGAAGACTGCTCGACGGATTTGCCCTTGAGCTTGTGGGCACATTAAACCCGCTGCATAGGTCAGGAACTCTTGTGTGAGGTTTAGAGAGTAAGACAGGTAACTGGTTACTGAATCTTATTGTTGTTGTTGAAGATTAAGCTGGCTTTATGCCAGCACGGGCTCGTGCTCAATAGCAGCCCGTAGGAAAAAGAGGTTTATTTACTGTAGTTGTTGTTTTTAATTAAGCTAACCTTGTGTCAGCACGGGCTCTTGCTCACAGAGCAGCCCGTAAGTTTATTTACAGGTAAGCTCAGGTTATAAACAGGTGTGATCGAGGACAGATCTGTAGTGCGCGACCGACACTGACACAAAATACTACGGGCTGCTCTAGGAGCAAGAGCCCTTGCTGGCACAAGGCCAGCTTAATCTCAAACAACACAAAATGACACGATTCGACCCGGAATTGTGTTTCTTGACATGCTAATTCACATGAATTATATTTGCTACTTTGGGTTAACATATATAAATGAAATGCCGGCGGAAAGGCCACAAAAATAAGTGCTTATATATAATGATGTGAGGTACAACGCGACAAGAAAACTATATAATTTTTTGTGTACATTTGAGCAAAAAGCGTTGTCCTTACACTCTTACTGACAACTAAAGGGAAATGGATGTCTGTTAGGAGTAAGCACCTGATAGACTTACTGAATAACGATATTTTAAATTCATTTGTACGTAATAATATCAACTTTCTAACTTTAACAGTCATTGCTTAGAGTTACGAATAACTTTAGTGTACTTCGTTCTCTTTAGTGAGCACCTGTTCTTTCAAATCGGAAAAAAGTAATTTAGTGAGTGATAAGAACCGTTTACCTGGCAAAAGAAAAAAAAAATTCCCCTGTCTACGCCAACAGGAAAGTCACCAATAGAAGGCCTACAGTACGTTTTGCGGCTAGATTAGTTTGAGGAAGCATTGTAGGATGAAACCAAGTGTCACTTGTTAGTAGTGTGCCAATGCTATAGCCTATGTTGATTGTCTAAAATGGCTGCGCTAATGTCTGGACAGAACAGCAGCAACAGCGCTACGCCATCAGCTATTCCACTTACAAAAACTGGATTGCACAAGTAAGTGATATTTTTTCATTAATTAAAATCTTTATAGCACCCAATGCACATTAGGCCAGCCCTAGGCCTGCTGCAGTTTTAAGTATTAGGTATGAGGTTATTTACCATGTTATCAATAAGTTCTCATACCTCCTGGTATGCAGAGGGCTCAAGCTGTCAGGAGATGCCTGTCCTACTGAATTTGATCTGCCTGAACACTTAAAAGATAGTAGTACCTAGTATTCGTCAGTTTTACCTCTTATCATTTTTACCCAAAAGGATACATTAAAGCTTTAAAATTAAACTTGACCAACTAACTAGTTAGGAAAGCTATCCTAAGGCATAGCTAGCCTTCAAGATGTTGATTTTTCTGTCTGTCCCTCTCCACAGACTGAAACACAGCTCAAGTCTTGACCAGCTACCTATATTAGGTAAGTCTAAGTGATTCTCACAGGCTAGCCTAACTTACACTAGGTACAATGTAAATAAGTATATGTTGAATTACAGGCAGTATGACTATGGCACTTTCTGGTAATAACTGCACTACCTAGAAGCTGTACAAATAACCTCTACATCGGCGGTGTAAATGCTGTTATTCTGGGTCTGTACTACTGTGTACTCTCCCATTAAATCACAACTGTATGAATATGAATTAGTGCAGATTGTAATTACATGCATAGGCCTAATGTAAATAAATAGTTTCTCTTATAAGATCTGTGAGTAGCCTCATAGTTTCAAATATGCCTTAAAAATGTCTACAAGTCAGTGTAGGAAGTCTGTTAATAATATGTGACGTAAGATTCAGGACTGATTTTTATAAATTTTTTAAAGATTTCCTGACAAGAACAAGGAGTAACTCTGCTACCTTACCTGGGTTAGAAACTGCAAAAGGGATAGAGTCAAACAATGGATTAATGCATATGCAGCAAGCATTTTAATTCTGTCAAAGTACATTTTCAAACCTCCTGGTATGCATAAGCTGAAGTTTCTGCACCTGACTTTGAAGTCCAAAATAGGGTAAATGACCGAACAGCAACAGCAGTCGCCTCTCTCTGAACGTGGCCACTTCCTGAAAAAGCGCTTGAATTATGCCATTATTTCATAATTTAGGAGAAAACACTTATTTTGAGAGGAATGTAGAGGTCTCCGTGTGCTGCCAGGATGGGCCACAACTCTTGACTGATGCTTATAGCAGCGAATTCAAATACTACCTTTTCGGGAAGGTAGCTGCTATGTCGCCACTCAGTCATTTACCCTGTGTTAAGAGGTAACAATGTGTCTATGAAGGCAGATTTAGTCAAATTAGTAACCAGAAGGGGCAATGCTGGCATATACTACATCAGTACATACTGGCAACAGCCAGTATGTATCCCTATTATTAGTACTATGAGATACAGGAAATTTTAAAATCCTATAAAATTATTGTAGTACAGTCTATTGAATATTGGCTGCTAACTAGCTGGCTATTAAACCTAGGCTATTAATTGATAATAATATTATGCCTCTGGATGAAGCTTATATGGGATGATAGCATTGGAGATTACTACAATTATTTTAGCATACTATTTTCAAATTTTACTGCTTTTCAGTTTGACCGTCGAATAAAGAACGATAATTGCTTATGCCTCTAGAGAGTAAAATTGTAAATTTGTGTTGGAAAGAAAGGCACATAACATCAGCAAATTGGTCAATTTTGTTGCTCGAGTGTATAAATACTACAGCAGATAGAATTAATATTTTTATTTCTACATATAGAACACATTGTCTGTGGTAGAATACTGCAAAGATCATTTACCAATCTTTAAAGACTGCTAAGAAAACTGGCTGCAAATGTAGCATGAGCATAATGTATGCCATATCTGAAAAACTTTACGGCTTAACTTTAGAAAAAATATACATGCAAAATTAAATTATTTTATTTCTCCATTCAGTTTACATATTGCATTTAATAAATGGTGCATTAGCCATTTGACAGTCTTGAAGGAGAGCTGAGAAAACAGTTTTAAAGAGTACAGTGTTTCACACTAGATTGCATGAGTTGCGTCATTTTTTTACATAATAAACAACCCAGCAGTGGCGCCAGGCAGTGCATGTCACAAATTGTTTGGCAATCATAAGCTGTCCCGTCTCCCTCTATATCTATGGGCTGAAATACACCACTGTTAACTTTGGCTTCAGAGTGTATAATTTGTTTAGTATAGAGTTAAAACTTGAAAAATGCAAGAGATTGGGTTTACATTTCCTCCTTTTCCTTGGTTTACCTATCCTAACACCCATATCCTTTCCAAATCCTTATCTGTTGGGATGCAACCAAAGAATTGAAGTGGCCATATATTTCCTTTGTCCTTTGTCATTGGAACACATGTTAGTAAGTGGCATGAATTTTATCAACATACAAATTTATTTCCAGAAATAGAGGTCATTGGTGTCAATAAACAAAACAGATACGATTTGTTTCAGTTTAGGGATAAATTAACTTTATTGCAGGTCAAGATACAATTCCTAGATTTGGTCATCATTGTCTCGGTCAAACTATTTGACTTGACTGTTTCAACAATTAATGTATTACTACCTTTTTTTTAAAGACATAACTGTTTTCCTTACTTTCTTTATGTCTAGATGTGTTCACTTAATATACTTAATTAGGCTGTTGTAATATTAGAATTCTTATGGCCTTATTTTAATTTACTCTGAGTTCCTTTTAGGCTAACTGAACTTGCTTAAAATTTACCTAAATTTATTTACTTCTGGTACAAGCCTGAAAACATATTATGTGCATGAAAAAATTGTGTACACCTGCAGCACAAGTAGCATGCTCCCTTGGGCTGTATAAGGAAACCTGCAACAATTTGCGCACAGACACAGCTAGTGATCTTGAGTCCTCAACCTTGGAGGTATATTGCCTCAGGCTAGAATCTCAAATAAAAGAATAAGACCTTAACTTTTAAGTATTTAGTTAAACATGTAGAAGAAGGGTTCTCTGCTCTAGATCCTGGTAGAACCTTACTCACTACAAATGGCAGCATGCCGACAAAATCATCGTGCAAAGGACTGAAGTTTTGGAGAAACTCAAAATTGTTTGTAAGGAAGCCAAACCTCAGAATATTGCAGCAGAATGTAGACCATTGTATACAGCTGAAGTTATCATTTTTGTCACTGCCTTAATTTGGTGGGATAGATTGAGAATGGCCTCCCTTTTGGGATGTTTTTGAGTCTAGCACTCATTCTCGTTCAGACTTGAGAGCAGTTGACAAATTGAATTACCTGAAGGGATGTTTGAAGGGTGAGGCACTAAATCTAATGAAAAATATCCTTGTCACAAATGATCACGGATGAAAACTATCTAGATGCCAATGACATTCTGAAGAAAACTTATGCTGAACAAGAGAAAATAACCTCATCTTTAATTTGGTGAGTAGCAGGCCTGCCAAAGCCTTCTACAGTTCTGGATTCACTACTTGGTTTCAGTGTGAAACTTGAATCATATGTTAGAGGCATAGAAGGAAACAAACCTGGTTCAGATCACTGTACTTGGATACTTGGTCCTTTGATTTTTCAAAAACTACTGGAAAGTTGAAAGAGCAAATCCAAAACAAGTGTGGAATTGATCACCAGTCTCCTAGATATTAGAGAGGGCCTAAAAAAGATCATTCAGACTTTGTTCTTTATGAACTTTGAACAGAGTGATAAGAATAAGGATTACTCCCATAGAAAACCCAAGCCTACCTACAGTTCTAATAGACCAAGTAATCAGACCAAAACTCGCAGAAGTTCTTAGGCTAAGGCCCCACTAAATCCATTGCATGCATCCAACACTGCCAAAGCAGCCTTGGCCGTCTATAAGCGTGTCTGTCTTCTGCGTGGGTTGCCCAACCAGACAAACAAGTGACTGTTACAAGAAGGACAGTCCAGCACCACTTGCCATCATGAAGGGAGCGTGCAAGATTTTGCTCTATGACTCATTGCTGTCAACCAAATTTGAATTGTTGAACAATATGAAAATCTGTACTCATAACATAACTTTAGAATGAGGAGTGTGGAGAGTATGCAACACTCTTTCATAAGTTATGACAGCATCCAGACAAGTTTTTTTTATATTATCAAATGTCGCTGAAAACCTTGGACCTAATTCACAAGGGCATTATATCTCGAATATCAAAATTTGATACCAATTACAGATGATCAATATCAACGGAAGAGAGACTTGTAGTAACTCTGAGGTAAGGATTACGGATTTCAAATTTGGAAAGTTGCACTTTACTTTATTCAATAAAAAAATTCAATGTGTAGATTGCGTGTGAACTGAACACTATTAGGATACAGTAACCTCTAAAACAATGGTATTTACATAAATGTAGCCATTAGAATATAATAAAAAAAACTACTTGAATCCTTTATCATAACCACAGATCATTACATTTTATTATAACTCAAACCTGGGCAGGTGATTCAAATGCAGGTTGTTGTAGGTCTAGCTCAAATTCTTCCTTCATATGACCCCAGCTGGGAGATGCATGTCCAACTGCGGCTAAAAACGAAACTTTTTGTTCCTTGCGCGTCCAGTCCGGTAATCCGCCTGACAGCACCCGCGCTCATGCACCATGGGGCCACTCATATTTGAACTATGACAGTTGACTGAGACGCACAAAACGCTTAGCTGTGTTGGACGCACGCAACGGATTCGGTGGGGCCGGAGCCTTACACCCCCAAGAAACATGATGTCACAAATTTGAGTATTTTTTGTTAAGGATCAACCTAGCAAGACAGCTAGAACCCCTCAAAACTGTGTGTTCTGTGACAGACCAAAACATCAAGCATGCCCGTGTGACAATTCTAAAACCACACAGGATTACATTTCAAGACTTACTACATAAAATCATTGCGTGAAATGCACTTCACTTATACACAAGACAACAGATTGTCTTGTAAAATTTAAATGTCTGTCATCTAAGATGGATTACACCATTCAGCATTGTGCCCTGATTTCTTGACTGAAGTCTCTATGCTGTGAACTATTGCAGGGACAAGGAGAAAGATGTAAACCTGCAAACAAGTGGAATTCTCCTTACTGCTTTAAGGAACTGAAATCACTGTTTGACTCTGGTGTGCAACATACTATCACCACACAAGGGGCGAGGGAAGAGTGTAAACTTAGAGAAAAGCATGCCCAAATGAGCATTGAACATCTGTGGGTGCTGGGATACCAAAGAATCTAGAGAATACATATACTAGTGCTGTAACTGTACCTGTTAAGGTAAACAATGACAGCCTCGTAACTTTAAAGGCTATTGTCGTACCTACACTACCCCAGAGCGCTAGGCCTCATGGAGTGTGTAGGCTAGTCTCTGAATTGAAGAGCAAGAACGTCAACCCTTTTGACCCTAACTTGTAAGATAGTTAGATTCACCATGTAAAGCCACTTGTCGGAGTGGACCATAACTCTGAATTCATCCATTCTCCACAAGCAAATGGAGTAAACCTGGTTGAATCTTCCTTAGGATGTCTAGTTGCTGGTAAACTCCCTATTGATGACACTCCTATCACTACTCATTCTGTATCTGTGATGAGACCAGCAGTTAATGAACCTTCCAAAGCTGCTCTAAAGACACCAATTGAGATCTCCAAAGCAAATTTGCTGAAGACCTCTTCCACAACTTTGGACACCAGAATCTATTGGATTTGTTGATCAAGACATGTCATCTAAGGATAAATTTGTACTGGAAGAATTCAAGAATTCCATCAACATGGTTGAAGTAGGATATGAGGTATCTTTCCCTTGGAAAGTTCATAAGAATCAACTCCCTACCAACTTAGAACATGTCGAATAAAAGAATAAACAGTATTATTCACAAATGTCTAATAAAAGAATAAACAGCATTATTCACAAACTGAAACAAAAGTGAATGTCTGGAAATTTATGGCCAGATCATCAAAGAACTACTGCCTTTGGGCTTCATTGAAACAGTACCAGAAGATGACCTTAAATTGACCAATACGTATACACTATTTACCCCATTTACCTGTGATTAAAGATTCAATTACAACTCCCATTCACATTGTAGTTAATGCAAGTGCCAGAATGACCATACATATAGGCCCCTAGTCTGAATGATTGTTTATATTCAGGCCCATCCTTGACTAGTCATCTGACAGACTTGCTGAAATTTCGTCTCCACCATTTGCGGCTTCAGCAGAATCCAAAGCAAAGCCGTCTTAAGAGTAGGCCTCTGACATAGAGATAGTCTATACACATTTCATCTCGCTGAGAGATCCTAACTATGAAAAAGAGCTCCAATCTATAGGTTTAGGTCAGTTCTCTTTGGAACTGCCTGTTCACCTTTTCTACTTCAGTTGACTTTGCAACACCACTTTGAAACTTAGTGTACTTCACCTGAAAGTAATTTTCTCAAGACAAATTTTATGTGGACAACTTAATTGGTTCTTTACCTACAACAGACAACCTCTACTGTCTTTATAAGGCTGGCAAGGAATTTCTGTCAGATGCCAGAATGTCTTTAAGAGAATGGATTATTAATGATCCAACTTTCCATTAAATAGTATCAGGAGAAGGTGATAGAACAACAGAAGGCTCAGATCTTGTCAAAGTTTTAGGACTTAACTGGAACTACAAGACTGACCACTTAAGCATTAAACCCCCTATCTTTGAGGAAGCCCCACTTACCAAACCACTACTTCTGAGCAACCTCTCAAAAGTATTTGACCCTCTGGGATTTTTTTATCCCATTATTGTGCAAGCCTGAATTCTTATGCAAAAGGTCTGGAAACTATCTAAAAGGTGGGGTGATGTATTGCCACCAGAACTTCAAGAACAGTGGTCAAAGATCAAGAAAGACTGAGAACATCTCTGACCAGGAAATCCCATGATTCACATCTAACAGAGAAATTAACTATTGTCTTCATATATTCTCTGATGCTAATGAAAAGGCTTATGAGGCTGTAGCCTATTTGACGGACCAACACACCAGTGCATACCTGGTTTTCTCTAAGACAAGAGTTGCCCCTCTTTAGAATAAGAGCATACCACAACTTGAGCTGACTGCCAACTATAGTGCATTCAGAATATCTGAATCCCTCAGAGAAGTTTTCACTGCCGATGGTGTCATGATTACCAATGCTGTCACATGGTCTGACAGTAAAGTTGCCCTACACTGGATTCAGAACAACAACATCTAAAAACACTTATGTTCATAACAGGTTGAATGAGATAAAAGTCAGGTTACTGAAGTAAGTGACCTTTATGTACCTGGTGATGATAACCCGGCAGACCTAGTCTCAAGAAGTTCCATGTGACAGTTTAGAAGAGTCAAATATGGTTTCATGGTTCCAGTTGGCTCCTGAACACAGAGATGTGGATTGATCAATCAGAATTTTCTGTATACCACCCACCTTAAACACCTGAAAAAGTTTTAACCAAAGTTGTCAGTGAAGGAGTTACCTGGCCCATTGATATCCATAGGTTCGCTTCCCTTCCTAGACTTATAAATGTAATTAATTATTAAGTAAGTTATTCGGTTTACCAGACTCCTTAGACATACACCTGGGTATTGTAAAACTAAGAACTGTGAACCTGTGAACGAAAAATGTTGAAGTACCAAATTCAGAAGCATTGTGAATTCCTGTTGGCTCCAAGCAGACTCAGTATTTCCCAGAGATGTTATACCTTACCAAAAATTCCCACAATTCCCACAAAATTCCATCCAGAGTTAAATGCCTAGGTTTTTTTATGGACGAGAATTGACCTTTTAAGATGCACTGGGATAGTACAAAATGCTGATCAACTTCCATATAGAAGTACATTTCTGCTTTACCTCCAAATTCCTCTTTGACTGGACTTATAGTCATTCATGCACATGAACAAGTTCTTCATGCAGGTGTTCAAGACAATTTGCAAAGTGAGAGAAGAATACTGAATACCAAAACTTAGACAGTGTCAAGAAAATGAAATCGAAGTGCCAATTATGTAACCGTCTGTAAGGCCCAGCCTTAGGCAGACCTCCTCCTCTGCCTCTACCAGCTGGCAGAGTTAACAGTCTCTGATGCCATCTGAGGTGACTGCAGTAGATTTGGCTGGACAAATAATTATCTGCAATCCAGACCTAAAGAAACTGACAAGTTTTACATTGTAGTATTCACTTGAACTTCAACATGAGCCTGTCACCAGGAAGTTGTAAAAGACTTAACCAGTGCTTCCTTTCCAAATGCTTGTTGTAGATTCACTTCATGAAGATCCTGCCCTCGTCAAATGAGTGCTGACAATGCAGCATACATCAAGACTGGCTCTTCATTGATTCAGTGTATATGACAGCGACATATAGTCCACATTCACTAAAGAACGTTGTAAATGGACATTTCATTACTTCTAGGGTGCCCCATCAAGGAGGCTTCTATGAGAGGATTGTTGGCAGTGTCAAATCACACATAAAAAAATCTAGTATCCTGCATGCACTATTGCTCTCCCTGAATATAAGGGGTTTCCATACCACCAACTCTCTAACCTTTTAACTATTTCCATTTTTTTTTCTACTAATTTTTCACATTTATATACACATGCATGCGATAATAATATATATGTATATAATATATATATAGATATTATATATATATATATATATATATCTATATATATATATATATATATATAGAATATATATAGATATATAATATAGATACTATATAATATATATATATATATATATGTATATATAGATATATATATATATATATATTATAATATATATATATATATATATATATATATATATATATATATATATATATATATATATATATATAAATGCATAAATAAAACGCGCCATAACACTGTTCCACGTGGAAAGCGACTAACGAAGAAATCAACAGAGTTCAACAGCTGCTCACAAATAACGGCTATCCAGATGACATGATCCAGCAAGTTGTCAAAAAGAGATTAGAGGCTTTCCATAACCCGAACCCGAGGAACAACGCACAAGACAAAGACAAAGAAATAGTGATATACCATCTGATACCATACAACAAACACCACGAAGATGAAAGGAAAGCCATCCTTGGTATACTGCGAAGAGGAACCACCCCCCTAGCGCCATATAACAAAATAACAGCAAGGATTTACTGCAAACCAAACCTTACGGCCTCATTGGTAATGAAAAATAGTACGGCACCATCGACGGAGAAAGAGGTTAAATCTGATATAGTATACAAGTTTGTCTGTGCTGACGAGCAATGTCAGTCCCCCAAAAAATACTATATCGGACACACAACCACTGCACTCAAACGTCGCATGCAGGCCCACAGAAACCAAGGAGCCATTCATCAGCACTTTGTGGATACCCACAATAAAAAAACCATCCTTACAAGAACTTCTCACAAACACCAAAATAATACACAAGGAAGGCAACTACAATCGTTTATTGATATCAGAAGCAGTCAGCATCGCCATGCAAAGGCCCAACCTTAACATCCAACGTAAGGCAGAACGATCCTTGCCCTCGTGTGGGAGGCAGCCCTTCAACCGCGTGGAACAAAACCACCACACGCGGACAGGAGCGCAACACTGACATTCAGTGAATTAAACATATATGTAATTAATATATATTTATGTATAATGTGTATATAATAACTTACTTTCAACTTTTTATATAATTTCTGTTGTTAACATATTTATTTATTTGTCTTATTTTATGTGATAACGTCAATACGTATAGGTTGACGAAACAGCTGTCGCATGTAAAAATACTGGAGTAAATGGAAGAACCCCATTATGTGTCCATTAGTAACCTGAACAATGAAGTAAAGAAAATAATTAGAAAATGTGAAGCAATTTCAAAAGAGCTGGTTAACAGTGAGAAAGCCATTCTATTCAATGAATGATATATATATATATATATATATATATATATATATATATATATATATATATATAAAACACACAGTGTTCCCCGTATTCGCAGGGATAGGTACCAGACCTCCCCGCAAATAGCTATTTTGATAGATAAAACTCAAGAAAATCCACTGAAAATATTTATACCTGTTTTTTTCAATAGTTTTATCACAAAAAGTGCATTTTATGATGAAACTGATAAAAAAAAAAAAAAGCCCCAGGAATTTGAGGATATTTCTCATAGAAAAAATGGGGGAATTTTCTGCGAATAATGGGGGTAAATGTTCCAGAGAGAAATATGAGAGTCCGCGAATACGGGGACTACACTGTATATATATATATATATATATATATATATATATATATATATATATATATATATATAATATATATATATACAGGGCAAGGGGGTATGGGTTTGAAACCTACTCTATTATCTAAGTTGGGTCAAATGATGGTCACTTGCCAAATTATGTCTACAAATACTGAGCCAAATTCATCACACAATATTGATTTTGACTATACAGCTCTTGAGAATAATTTACAACCAAGGACCATTATACTTGAAAAGGGCATCTACCATTGCCAGGATTCGAACACTGGCCTCTAGTTAAGATATAACAGGGTTGACTGGACTATATTTAGCTATCAATAAATGATATCTATATATATATATATATATATATATATATGATAAGCTATATAATATATATAGATATATAATATTTGTATAGTCTAAATATATCAATATAATATATATAATATATTATGATGCTAAATAAAATTAGTCCAGTCAACCCTGTTATATCTTAACTAGAGGCCAGTGTTCGAATCCTGGCAATGGTAGATGCCCTTTTCAAGTATAATGGTCCTTGGTTGTAAATTATTCTCAAGAGCTGTATAGTCAAAATCAATATTGTGTGATGAATTTGGCTCAGTATTTGTAGACATAATTTGGCAAGTGACCATCATTTGACCCAACTTAGATAATAGAGTAGGTTTCAAACCCATACCCCCTTGCCCTCCCCCTTCCCTTTGTAAATTATTTGGTAACCATGTGACCAATCTCGATCAAATTTGTCACATGGCCATCATTTGACCCAACTTAGATAATAAGGTAGGTTTCAAAGCTGAATCTAAATAAACTTGATGGGTTTATCGTACCTCATTTCATATACTAGATGCATAACTCACGTGGGGGGGACATGGCCCCCCCAAAGTTTGAGTTAGGGGGGACACAGTATACTCCATCCCCCCAAAATAATAAATAAGGTTAAATATTAAAAGAGGCTTGACAAAATATATGTGGCAACTTCTAAACCCCATCTATTGTGTTTTTTTGTTTTTTTTTATGTTAGAAAGGAAGACAAAAGTCTTGGCTGCCTGTATATAGCTATTGCCTCCCCCTGTTGAACAGTTATATACTTTTAATTTCCATGGATGTCTAGTGCTCTGTATGAGTAATCACCAAGCTATGTATGCAGAAGCAATGCATCTCAATATAAGGTAAATATAGTACCTTCTTTATATATATCCTGTAGGCTGTAGCCTATATGTATCAGTATCTGTAAGTTCTTTTATCTTGATTATGAAAATTATTATTATTATTATTAATTATCATTATTATCATCATTTTTATTAGCATTACTGTATATCTGGTAAGGGGCAAAACCCTACCTCCCTTGTATCATATTTTTTTTAACAGATAAGGGAGAAAAGTTCCAAGGGATTTAAGGTGCTTTGTTTATGTATAAGAAAATTGTGCTTGTGATTTTACGTATATATATTTATATTGAAAATCAATAACGCACAGCTATTGACATTCTATATGTGCTAGTGTAAGCATGTCCACCAAACATTTCATGGCATCCGTACATATGACACATAATTGCTTTCAGATGCTCAGTGTTAAACCACCCATATTATTTAGTTTACCTGCCCTTGTAGGCCTTACAGTGCCCCTAAAAAGAGCTCAAATTTCAAAAATGTTCGGGGGGGGGCGGGGCTCACAGCACCCCCTACATCCCCCAGCTAAACAGGCTCGCTTCACTCGCCACCCACCCCAGTGTCCCCCCTAAATTTTTAAAACCAGCTGTACCCTTGCTAGATACCATAGTAATGTATTATTGAAAGTGCTTTTCTTCCTTGTGATTAATAATTTTTTATCAAGGTTAGTCTTTAGGTGTGTTTAAGTTTAGTTGGGTGTGTGTGTTTAGAGTTAGGGGATGCGTTTAGGTATAGCAGGGGATGTGTTTAGGTTTAGCAGGGGGTGTGCTTATGTTTAGTGGGGATAAATGGGATAATCACCACAGTAAGGTCTGGGTAAAAGGGACTTTCAGCATAGTAATACCAGAATAAAAGGAACATTCAGAACAGTAATACCAGGATTGAAGGGACAGCCACTGCAGTAATATATGGATAAAGGGACAGTCAGCACAGCAATACCTAGGTAAAAGGGACAGTTAGCATAGTAATACATGCGTAAATGGGACAGTCACCAGTGTAATATGTGGATAAAAAGGACAGTCACCCCAGTAATACCTTTATAAATGGTAAAGTCAGCTGAGTAATACCTGGATAAAAGGGACGGTCAGTACAGTCAGACCTGGATAAATGGGACATTCACCACAGTAATACCTGGATAAATAGGCTGTCACCAAAGTAATATTTGGATAAAGGGACACTCACCACAGTAATATTTTGATAAACAGTACAGCCAGCACAGTAATTGCTGGATAAAAGGGACAGCCAGTACAGTAATACCTGGGTAAACTAGATAGTTACTGCAGTAATATCTGAAGAAAAGAGATGGTCAGAACAGTATCACGCAGACAAATTGGATAGACAGTACAGTAATAACTGGATAGAGAGGGACAGTCACTACAGTAACACCTAGATAAATGGGACAGTCACCACAGTACGGTAATACCTGGATTAAAGGGAAAGTCACCACAGTAATACAGGGATTAATGGGACAGTCACTAGTACAGTAATATCTGGATAAATGGAATGGTTAGGACAGTAATATCTGGATAAAAGGGACAGTCAGCACAGCAATACCTGGATAAGAAAAGTATGGTCAGCATAAGGAGGTGCAGGAAAATCCTTCAGAGTTTTCCAGGGCAATGCTGGGTTGGTCAGCATATATATATATATATATATATATATATATATATATATATATATATATATATATATATATATATATATATATATATATATATATATATATATATATATATATATATATATATATATATATATATAATGTATGTATGCACAATGAAGTTTTTTCATTGAATTTGATATGAGGCTCCTTGGAAATAACGTACACCCTTGGGTCCTTAAAATTGCTAGGTTTATCTGTCAAAGCCAGGATTCGAACCTGGGCCTTTTGTCAAGGTACAGTAATATACAGTTGACTGGACCATTGGGCCTTCAAGAGAGGCATCAACTCTGATATATATATATATATATATATATATATATATATATATATATATATATATATATACATGTGTGTGTGTATGTATGTGTATGTATGTATATATTATATATATTATATATATTATATAATATATATATATATATAACTAGAGTTAAGAGACTGTCATCTAACAAGAACTTGCTGAATATTGTCGTTAGTATCAAGAGTGATCACTGCATCTCGTCCCTTTGAAATGCACATCCTTATGTCCTTTATCTGACAGTGTATAAGACAAGTCAGCAAGTGGCTGTAGCTTGAGTGGAATTAGGGTTATTGGAATTATAGCTCCTGTTAAAATAGTTGTATGATAATTTTTTAACTTGGAAAAGTTTGCAGTAAGGCAATGTCGATTCAGAAAAGTGAACGAAGTTTTATATGGAAAAATATGCGTATCTAAAGGGAGGCGGTTCATCTGTGTTTTGTAATGAAAAGAAGGGAAACATTTAATACACGGAAGAGGCAACTGGATTTAGACCTATAAAAGGATTATTGTTGGGAATCCTCGGGGGATGGTCGTCAGTTTGACTTTACAGATGGGTATTATTACATAAAAATTAAGACTTTACCCTTATATGGGAAGAATTCTTACAAAATGCGATTATAATAAAACAAAAAACATAGCACATCTGATCGAAAAATGATACAGAACAGACACCGCATAAATGTTTCATGAGGAATTGATAAATGGCGAAAAAAAATCGGCAATAAGGACAATACTTGAGTCGAGGAGCAATTTTAAAGGTTTTCAGCGGAAATCTTCCACGCATAACCGAGCAGCTGTTCTTATTATAGTTGTTCCTGGACCTGATTGTCCTTGGTAGGCGACGTTCACTTTATTCAGAGGTCGTTTGGTTGGGCTGAATCACTTTCACGATATTTGTGAAAGTTCGGATTAATGTTAGTTTGTCCGTGTTTACGTTAGTAGGTTTTTTTCGCACTTAAAAGTGCTTATTTTCTTTTCGAATGTATTAGCTCTGGTTTTGGTGAACATCGCGTGTTGAGGGTTTTACTTGAGGGATTTGATACTAATCCGATGTTTGCCCTGCGGTAGATGGAGAATAAGCTTTCATGCTCTTAATTACAGTTAAAACTTTAGACCTTGATCTAAAATTTAAGATGGACCTTTGTTGATTTGATGAATTTTCTCTCATTTCAGGTGCCTCTGGTCTTTTGTTAGTTCCAACTCTGGTGTTAGTGCGTAACGGTGATGGGAATTCAATCCACCTAACTTGTTCATCTGTCTGGACAATGGAACCATGACGAAGAGCGAATTTACCCACTTCACCATTAAAGAGGATAGTAGGTAAATAAAGAAGATGGAAGTAAATAGTAAATGTTTTGTTAATATCTTTGCAATTACCAGTAACTTCACTTATTTTTTTTTAAACCTCCACCCCTTCAGGGGCGGTGCCCCTCAAGGGGTGGGGGTACTCCCCTGAACTCGTTATGGTAGGACGGAAGTCCTGCCATAATGAGTTCCGGGGAGGAAATTCTAACCAGAGCAAATATCTGCAGGTACTTAGTGATTGTTCATATCTAGTTTGATAGGCTTTCTTTTTCAATGAATTAATTTAAAATATTAGTTTGTATAATAGCGTGTTTAATTTTGAGTCAGTTTAACAGACTGCAAATTCTTAGATGTAGATAGTTCCATGAAAATTAGTTTATAAAAAAATATGTCTCACTTCGTGATGTTTTATATTAAATGTAATTACGTAGAAATTAATTTTCTTTAAAATTAACCCGTTAGTCTTACTGCTTGATAGGTAATACAGGATCATTATGACCTAGGAACTATTTTCAGTCCATAGTTGTGCGAACTAAAACGATGGAGTTATATCATATGTCGTCCTGAATTTCTGAAAGGTAATATTTTTCTCGTCCAAGCATATTTATCTTGCTTCTTGATAATTTTTTTTAGGGTAATAAGGGCAGTCCTTACTAGGGAAAATCAGTGGTTTTTGTAAGTAAATCATCTCCGAAACGTTCCTTACCACCACCTACTATTCCAGGATATTTGATGTTGACCGGTGTGACATGATTACGAAAACGAGACCAATATTCTCGTCGGAGGTTTGCGTGTTGGACTGGAAGAAGGAATGGCAGTATTCCATCCATCCTGGGTCCGGAAGCGTCTGCTGTTGTGATGGTCCAGGGCTTTTTAAATTGCTGTCATGGATTTGCCTTTAGTTTCTCAGAATTGTCTTGGACGAGCTGAATAACGAACTAAGCTTTTAAAATAATGGTAAATTTTCCTTTATCCTGAATGTTTTTAAGGTCAAGTGTTTGAGAATATAAGGTAAACAAGTAAATTATCTTCATCCACTGTTTTGTTCGTATCTCCAAGTGAATGAATAAAAGGACATAGTAGTGTTCAAAGAAAGCTAAGTTGAAGTCAATAGTTTTGCTTTTGTAAGACAAAAGATTTTACAATGAATCTGACTTGGAGGAGGTACTTTTCGATGACCTGATAAGTTACCCATAAGTTACTGCAACTGATGATTGAAGTTTGCATTAAGGTTTTGGGTAAATAATTAATCTGACTACCACAAGATTATATTATAAGGCCCCGTCCACACGGCCGAGCTTTGCTCGACGAACTTTGTTGGATGTGACGTCAGAAGCGGAGAAACCGCAGCAGGGTTCTGACTTTTCTTGCCGTTTCTCCGCTTCTGACGTCACATCGGACAAAGTTCGTCGACCAAAGCTCGACCGTGTGGACGGGGCCTAAGACTTGTGTAACGGGAGAACTGCAGCAAGTACTCAGTGTTATGCCAGTAAAAAATTGTTAAGTGCTAATGATAATTTCAGTGGCCAAGGAACATAAGAGGGTATAGAGTAAGTCTGAACATTCAGCCAAAAATTGCAATGAAATTTCAACATGTAGAATGATTGTAGAATAATAAAAGATTATTGAAAGAGTATTGGAAACTGGTTGCTGTTAAATATAGTTGGATGAAGGCAGTGAAGGTAATTCTAATTAAACTGGCACGGTGCACTGCAGGGATTACTTAAAGGTTTGTTGCAGCATCCAGTCGGACCCTCGTTGCAATCCCTTTCGCTCCTTTTACTATACTTCCGTTCATATTTTGTTCCATCCACCATACTTAACACCTCGATTCCTTAAATTGTTCCTCCATCCATATTCTCTTCCATCCATCTTACCATCCACCCTCTCCAATCATTGTCATAGTGCAACGGCGAGGTTCACCTCCTGTTTTTCTTTTGAAAACTGAGTTTCACTATCCCTTTCAGCGTTGAATGACTTTATAGGTCCCAGCGCTTGGCCTTTGTCCTAAATTTTGTAGTCCAATTCCAACAGCTTGTATATATAACGCAGTGATGTGGATGTCGTATTTAGATTCTGGTAAGACCAATTGCTTAAACTGTGAGTTCTATCAATCTGTGATACACTTGGTACTGTGCATCCGTTAACAATTTTGTGGAGGCAGTGTAAGTAAGCAGTGTCAGGGTATAGAGAAAACCCTCTATAGTTAATCAAGGAAAATTTGGCACGACAGCTAATGGAACACCCCGAGCACACTAGCCACTTTGTGGCACCACAAGTGGCCGCGCAAAGTGGCGGGCCAGAGCACACTAGCTTGAAAACAATGGGAACCTATGGGAGAAAATATCCCCGCCACAAAACGCAGCCACTTGTGGCTCTACAAAGTCGCCAGTGTGCTTAGGCCCTAAGGAATGAGTTCATGAAAGTCGACGGGGATGAGCTGGTGTCCAATACATGTACGAAAGGTTACCTTAGTCGAATGTTACTCAGTGTAATTATATAAATGCCGCTCCAGTTCATAACCAGTACTAGACTAACGTATGAACAGGCCACAGGGCGCTAACATAGTTTTCTCAATTTGAAACATATGCTGTTTTAGTTGCGTATATTCAAATTGGTGTGGGGATAATGGTTGATATTTGAGAAAAACCTGAGGATCTTAGGCTCCTGAAGTGGCGTTTCTTAATGCCACATTCTGGCGTCGCCTGGGCCAGAATAGTTGGTCATTCGATTGTCAGCGTAAACAAGCGACGTCAGCGTTACACGAGGTTTTCTAGTAGTTGGGCTTAAAGTTACTAGTCCTAGTACGCCCGTAGCTTGTTAGTGCCATCTGGGCACCTCATGCAGCGCATTGTAGGGGTACTTAAGGTTCTTTGTGGCGTCCCTTCGGCCTCTAGCCCTAACCCGTTTTATTCCATTTACTGTACCTCCGTTCACGCTCTTTCTCCCATATTTCTTTCCACCCTCTACCAACACTTGATTCCTAGTGCACCTGCGAGGTTTTCCCTTTAAAACCTCCTTCATTCTCAATTTCCTTATCAGCCCTGAAGACATCATAGGTCCTAGTGTTTGGCCTTTGGCTTAAATTTTATATTGCAATTCCAGACCTTTTTACTGTCGGTATTACATAAGGTTTAAGGTTTTTTTCCAGCGTCCCTTCGCCCTAGCTGCAGCTCCTTTGTAATGAAACAATTGTGTCATTAATTACAGCGTAAAGTGAAAAGCTGTATGTGATATTCACGGACCTAGAGACAGAGATTAACTTAGATAAAACTAACAGAGATATGTGAAGTGTATTAAGAATTCATGGTGTGACATTTATTGTAGATTAGAAGCAGTTATAACAAAAGTAAAACTTAGTGTTCACGCAAGTTTGAGTCGGGAGAAAAGGTATGAGTAATGGAGTACTAATGAGTAGTTATTTGTAGGGATTGCAGTATTGCTCGTTGGCAGTGCAGATAAGATGCAGACATCAATGGAGTAGGTCATTAGAGAAACCAAGAGTGAAAATAGAGTGTAAATTGAAGGCAGGAAGATGGAAAGATTAATTTAAAAAGGTAGGGTATGGGAAATAGGAATGGCCTGCCTGTATTGGTTTTTGGGAGTAAATGAAATGGGTGACTGTAGAGGGAGAGAGAAAGATGTAATAACAGAATAGGTGAAGCAAATCGGGTTAACAAAGGTCGGCGAAAGTTCGAGGGAAAAGAAGGCTTATAGAAGCAAAACTGTATGTACAAAGGATTTGTAGAGCCAGACCTGTTTGCGAATTTTGTAGGAAAGGTTGAGGTGTTATAAAATGTAAGGTACCACAATTCAAATAGGAATAACGAGAGAAAAGAATGATGTGAGGTGGTTTAGCCTTCAGAAAAGTATACAGGTGGTCAGGTTGATGAGCCGGGTATCTGAATTAGACGTTTCAGTCTAAAGGTGCGTTCACACGGTCGAACAATGTCCGACGGACAAACATTGTTACCATATCATAGGCGAAGCAGGATGACGTTATAAGCGTTGAAACGATGGAAGTAGATCTGGCAACAAACTGTGGTACCAGATGAGGTTGTATACCACTGTTTTTACTCTGCTCACTAGGCAAAGACCGGCAGACAATTGTTAACTGGTAATAATGTTTGTCCGTCGGACATTGTTCGACCGTGTGAACGCACCTTTAGGAAGATGGAGATACTTTTTACAAAATCAATAAAGATGAACCATGTGGAACAACCCCACGGCGGTCATTGGCTTAAGATTCAAGCTTCCAGAGAATATGGTGTTCATCAGAAAGAGTTAGTAGAAAGTATTGGGAAATACAGGAAGAAGAGATCAGATATTAGAAAGGGAAGAAATATAAAATAAAGATCACAAATAGTTAAAAATGAGAGCAAGACACAAAAAAGGTTAATAATAAGGGGTCGAAGGATTGCTAGATCAGAAATGTCTTAGTGAAGAGCAAGTGCAATAGTTAGTGGTAGATGATATATAATTTTTTATGAGATTTGAAGCGTTACTGACGAGACTTCCATATAATTATATGAATCAGCAATAGTATGACTATGGCAGTCGTTCCCTTTAAGGGAAAATGGCTTAGTAGTGAAAATAATTAAAAAAAAATGTATAAAGTATCTTTCTATTAAACAGGTTTCCGGTTTAGTGATTTCAACCGGAAATTGCTTTTGATCTTTGGTACTTGAAATAGACAATAAAACAGAAGAGAACTCGTGAGTGAAGAGTTGTTCTGATTAGCCAATTTAATGATAATATTTTTTGTTTTACTTTCAGATTATGGAATCTGCAACATAGTTACTGGGAAGACAAGGGAATTTTGTGCATTTCAGAAGAAGGGAAAGGTAATTTCTCTCTATTGGAATATCATATTCGAAGTTTACTTGATAATATTTTCTATCAGAAAATATAAATGGATGGTCTTAGATCAATTGTTCCTTTGATTTTATTTTGAAAAGGGTTAGGTTATGTTAGACATATTTTCTTTGAGTTCTAATGTAAATAGTTTTTTAAATTATTCTTGGCGATATTCGAACTATATATAAATAAATGTAAGATGTTATATCGAGATATTTGGTGTCCTAAGGTCATGCTAGTGGCGTCATTTCAGATTTTCCTTGTGGGTTGGGGGCTGGCGCTAACGATTTAGAACTTGTGTTATGAGTGGGTAGTTGGGAAGCTGTAGGCCCCTTCAAGAAATTTAGAGAGATTTGTGAGCGTTTTGAAATCTTACAAAAGCTGTATTGAGTTGATAAAACAGCAAACAGGTGTGCGCACAACCACCCACATATATATATATATATATATATATATATATATATATATATATATATATATATATATATATATATATATATATATTGTGTGTGTGGTGTGTTTGTCACATAAAACTAGAAATAGGAATGACAATATATGAGTAAAGAGAAGTCTGGTTCTAGTACTCGGGGGATAGAAAGTATAAGGTAAATTTATTTTTATTAGGAAATAAATAAATTATGAAATGAAAGGGAAAGTATATATATATATATATATATATAATATAGATCTAGTATATATATTATATATATTATATATATATATACATAATCTATATATATGTGTATATATGTATGTATGTATAATCAACTATAATCATCCAAAAAACATCTATAATTCTAAGATTCTAAGGGAAAAGAAACGTGTCCATTGTCACGTTACTTATTCATAGTACAGCTAACACTCAAATAAATCACTCCTACTGTTTTAGCCATGCTCACCTTCAGCTCAGCATTATTGTTCATAGTAAGCTGATTAACAGCTCTCCTAGGGCTGGTCCGATGGATTAGATATTTGTTCCGACACGGCATACAAACCTTCGGTCCTTTTACAATAGGAAGGTACTAGCGGCAGCTGGATAGGTCGTAAGCTTTCGAACAAGGGGTTCGGTAGCTAACTGCTTGTCCGACAGGCGCGCGCGCGCGACTGGGAGGTAAACAAACCACTTTTGCTTTCGGCCTCACAGCGAGTGGACGTGTGTGTTCGACGCTCTCTGCCCGCTTCTCGTCGTTTGCTTTCCTGAGTATATGGTTGTGTTTGTGTATGATAGAATCATTGTAAGTACAATCATTTCTCTCTTTCTAATTAATTGTGATCTATTGGTCAATGATGGAATCTCCTCGCCTCGCTACCCCACGGAGACTATGCCCGGGTACCGAAGGGCGTAAAGCGGAAAGTTCAAGCTCATTCCCGGAGATTGACCCTCATATTTTGTGCGCTCGGTGTCGGGGGCGCGAATGCACCCGAGCCGAGCCATGTGAAGTTTGTAATAATTGGTCGGAGGCGCAGTGGGCTTTGTATGAGGGCAGGAAGAAGCGAAGGCCTGCAAAGGAGTCGTCGGAAAGCTCTCCCGCGACTCCTTTGGTTACGGACACTTCGTCTTCTTTCCTGCCACCCGCTCAGCTTCCACGTTTGGCGCCTTCCCCTTCGGGGGGGGTTTCTAGGTCCTTCTCCTCACCTGACTTGTCGAGTGTGGAGGAGGGACCGCTAGATACCCTGACGTCGAGTTGTACTCTGGGTCCTCTATCCGTTCGTCTTCGCGCGAGCGGGTAGAGGATCCTCCTAATCACCGACTTTTGCCTTCTCAGGTGCGGTTGCCGCGAAGGACGACCTCGGACAGGTGTGGGCATCGTTGGGGCTGCAGGGCGTGCCGAGTGTCCAGGGGCTGCTCTACCATCTCGCTGGCTCCGTGGCGGTCACCCATGCGACGGTTACGACCACCACCACGACCCTTACAACACCTGGCTACGCTTCACCTCCTCACTGGTGTACACCCCGCACGCGGTCTCTGTAACACCTACTACATCGGTGCAGGGGCCAGTCGCCGTACCTCGGGGGAGTGTGATGCCGCCACCTGGGTTTGCCGTGCTGCCGCGACCGGACTTCGTGTGCCCGAAGAGCTCGCCCCTGGACCTCCCACCAGTACCAATGGATGGGCTGTGCCGCTGGTCCGTCCTTATCCATCGGGACCGCCTGCACAGGCCTTCGCCGTACCTGCCGTTACCTGCCCAGCCGCCGTTCACGGACGTGACGTGACTGTGACTGCTGCCGTTCCTGTACCTGCTCCTGCCGTCTCTACTGCCGTTCCTGTGATGCCTGCACCTGCTGACGTTGTTTTCCTGTTCTGGCGCCGCTGCTCCCGATGCTGATCTGTTCGGACAGGTGCGTCCGGGCCCTGTTGCCTTCGGCAACAGCAGCCCACCCCGGCTCCGCTCTGGATGACAGATTCGACGTCGGTCCTGAGGAGGTTGACGAGGAAGAAGAAGAAGAGGAGGAAGGTGTCGTCGTCGTCTTCATCGTCTTCTTCGTCGTCGTCGTCGTCTGCCGCCTCTTCCCCCCCCTTCTTCTTCTAAGGCTCCCCCGCCGAAGAAGAAGAAGGTCGCCTCCCCCCCCCCTAAGAAGTCTCCTTCGGGAACTTCTAAGGGCCCGTCTGCTCTGGTGAGACGGGGGGTTCTTCCGCTGGTCACCCTGCTTCTTCGGGGGCAGGACCCGTCTCTTCTTCCGCAAGGAAGAAGACTACGGGGACCAGAGGAGTGCCGGCTAACACCGGCACTTCCTCACCTGCTGTTAGTGGTTCGGCCACGGCAAGCAGGGTCCGTCTCGGCCTCTCGTTCGCGAGAGGTACCGAGTGTACGGTCGCCTAACAGCGGCCGTGCAGCCAAGAACCAGACCTCTGAGTCCGCTCAGCGTCAGGTTCACGGCACGGAGCGGAAGACTGGTGACAGCCGCTCACGCGACTCTCACCAGACCAGCTCTCGCTCTCGCGGCGAGCAGCTGGCTACCCGGGGGCGGACGTGACGGTCCATGACCGGCCCACGGGCTGAGGCTGGGAAGAGGTCCCCCCGTTCGCCGGCGGACCAGCCACGGCTGGTACCAGCGAACTGACGCACCGTGAGGATACGCACCGGTCTCACCGTGACAGTGGAGCTCGCCGGTCGCCTGACCGTCACTCTCACAGAGAGCGATCGGGTACGGCGACCAACACCAGCTCCTCTGACACACGAGACCGGGGCCGCTGTTCTCGGTCCAGCCGTTCTCCACAGCGAGACGGCTCGACTAGGTCTGCAAGCCCCCCCCCCGATCGCCACCGCGGGTTGGCGATCGCCTGCAGTCTTCCAAGCCCACTGGTTCTGCCAGCGAGCGAGGAGGGAGCGTCAGGTCTGCCTCTCCCATACCTTCAACCTCCTCGGGTTACACCGGGAGGGGCGAGGTATTGAGGAGTGATCGTGAGGGTGCGCCCCTCAGGATCACCACGTCGTCGTACGTACCAGGCACGGTTCTCGGACCAGCCAGGTCATACGCACAAGTGGTTGGAGGAGACCGAGAGGGGTCTGTCGCTGTTCCTCCCCTTGAGGGAGGTCTCGGGAGATGCTCCTGTTTGAGGGACTGGATGGTCCGACTCCGCAGGACGCAGTCACTCCCTGAGATCCAGAGGAACTTTGCCGAGGTTATTGCGCTGATTCGTCAGCACAACGACCTCGCGGAAGGATCGCCGCTCCCACCTTCCGAGCCCACGTCCCGGCTCGAGTCGTTCTGGGGCCCGAAGAGGGAACCCAGACCGACGGTGGGTTTGCCGCGTTCTGAGCTTGCGGACTCAGTGCTGGACCAGGTTGAATCGCTTGTCTCCGGACAAGACGGTTCGCTCAAGTCTGGCAGGTCGAGCAAGCTGCTTCCACCTCCTCTGCTGCGACAGAGCGCGTTTTTACGTGCCATCTGAAGACCCGATGCCGCCCCCCAAACAGGTGAACCCCGGAGTTAGCCAGGCTGACTCCGGGTGTCTGGTCTCTGCAGCCAAGCTCCTGTCCGAGAACCTATGGTTCTCGCAGCAAGAGGCACTCGGCCTGGAATCTACCGCCATGGCAGCTTTCCAGGCCGTCTCCTGGCTAGATCTGTGGTCCCTCACAGTATCTAAGGTCGCAGCCAACTCCGGGGGAATTTCTCCCGAAGATGACTCGGCCGTTTTAGGAGACTTTGCCAGTCTGGAGGAAGAGCCATCTCCTTCCTTGCCCACCAGACGGTGAACCTGTGGGCCAACCTGGTTCTCCGACGAAGGGACGCTGTCCTTACTCGGGTTTCCAGGGCGGCCGGGCGTGAAGCGGCGTTGGGACTTCGCAACGGACCTTTACGGAGTTCCACGTCTCTCTTCCCAGGAGAGATGGTGGACGCTGCGGTGGACAGACGGCGCACTGACGACAGTGACCGTCTGGTTCACCAGGCAGTCTCGAAGGCTTCTGGGCAGCCTCGGGACTGCGGCCAAGTCTAAGAGCTCGGCTAGCGCTTCCTCGGTGGCTAAGACGGTAGCTGCGTCGAAGCCCCGGGGAAAGACTCTGTCTTCTTCGACTTCTACCAAGGGGAGCCGTAACCAGCCCTCCTCCCAGCCTCCTACCTCCGTGGAGGCTCTGGGAAGAAGTCGAAGAAAGGGGGGAAACGCTAGGGACGGCGTTCCCCCTCACCTGCTGCCGGAAGTGGGGGGGGGGGGTGCCTGGCCAGCCATTGGGCAACTTGGCAGCGCTACGGCACCGAGACCTGGATTGTAGATGTCCTTCGGGAGGGATATCTATTACCACCCTTCGAATCTCGGCCACCCCTCACCTCCAACCCGGTCCAACAGCAGTCGTACGTTCCAGGGTCATCGAAGGACGTAGCATTGAGACAGGAGATCAAGACCATGCTGAGCAAGAGAGCTGTAGAAATCGTCACGGATCAGTCACCGGGCTTTTACAGTCGACTCTCTTCCTGGTGAAAAGTCTACGGGAGGCTGGCGCCCGGTGATAGATCTCTCTCCCCTGAACCGGTTTGTTCGCCAGACCCGGTTCACGATGGAGACGGCACGCTCAGTGCTCGACTCCATCAGGGAGAACGATTTCATGCTTTCAGTGGACTTGAAGGATGCGTATTTCCAAATACCCATTTCATCAGTCCTCCAGAAAGTACCTCCGCTTCATCCTCGACGGGACGGTGTACCCAGTTCAGGGCACCTTTTGCTTCGGTCTCTCAACCGCCCACAGGTGTTCACGCGAGTGTTCACTCTGGTGTCTGCTTGGGCCCATTCGCACGGGATACGTCTGATGAGGTATCTCGACGATTGGTTAGTCCTGGCGAGCTCCCGCTCGCAGTTGCTACAGGACAGGGATCGACTGCTCGAGTTCTGTCGCGATCTGGGATCGTTGTGAACTTCGAAAAGTCCGATCTCGAGCCCAAGCAGAGGATGAGTACCTGGGTATGCTGATCGACACGGTAGCAGGGCGAGTCTTCCCCGCAGACTCGCGGATCAGCAGATTCAGGGAGGCAGCCAACCAGTTCCTGTCTCGGCAGGAACAGGTAGCTCAGCGATGGCAAGTCGTGATCGGACACCTGTCGTCACTCGAGAAGTTTAGTCCCTCACGGGCGTCTTCACCTGCGGTCTCTTCAGTGGAGACTAAAGGAGAGTTTTTTGGTCACAGGCGACGGATCCCCCAAGCTTTCCCCCAGTGTCACTGACAACCGGAGGTGAGGCAGGACCTAGCCTGGTGGCTGGACGACAGGAACCTCTTAAGAGGAGTGCCTCTGCGCACTCCCCCCCCGGACATGCAGCTGTTCTCAGACGCATCGACCGAGGGATGGGGCGCACACCTGGAGGAGTTGCTGATTTCGGAGTGTGGGACGAGAACGACAAGCACCTTCACATCAATGTACTGGAACTCAAGGCAGCATTCCTCGCTCTCCAAGAGTTCCAGGGACCGCTTGATGGGACACTCAGTGGTGTTGATGTGCGACAACAACCACGGTGGTGGCCTACGTCAACAAACAGGAGGGGGGCCTAAGTGTCTCTCCCGTTGTACCAGTTGACTCGGCAGGTGCACGAGTGGGCCGAGGCACACTCAATAGAGCTGTCGGCACGCTACATTCCAGGGAAGAGGAATGTAGTAGCAGACACGCTCAGCCGTCGGGATCAGGTGGATAGGGGGACCGCATGGGTCTCTACACCAGGACGTGGCGGAAAGGCTCTTCGACCTGTGGGGGCGACCAGTCGTGGATCTGTTTCGCCACCCGGCACAACAGGAAGCTCCAGGTGTTCTTCTCGGCCGTGCCGGAGCCATGGGCAGCTGCAGAGGACGCTCTTCAACACCCGTGGGACAACCTCTTGTCTATGCCTTTCCCCCGTTCAGCCTGATTCGCAAGGTGATCAGTCGAGCACTGGTCACCGAATCTCAGGATGATCCTGGTGGCTCCCAAATGGCACAAGGCCATTTGGTATCCGGACCTGCTGGCTCTTCTCGCAGGAGAACCGAGAGAGATTCCCCCTTGGCACAACCTTCTCCGCCCCAGCCACCCAAAAAAAACGGGTACCCGAGCCGGGTACCAAACCGAGCAGTCCAGTCCACCCTACGTCTTCACGGCTGGCTGTTATCCACCATCTCTTGCGAACGAGAGGCTTTTCTCGTAGCGCAGCAACAGAGATTGGCTGGAAACGTCCGTCAGTCCTCTGCAGCTGTGTACCAGGGGAAGTGGGCCGTCTTCTGTGTTGGTGTCGTAGACGGGGTCTATCTCCTCTCAGAGCCACTCTTCAGCAGGTAGCGGATTTCCTCGTTTTTCTTCGCCGAGAGAAGCTCCTCTCAGTCCCACAGTCAAAGGATACAGAGCCCGCCTTGGCGCTCGTCCTGAAACTGAGGGGATTGGACATCTCGAACTCGTTTGAGGATCTCATTGCTCATGAGGAGCTTCGAAAGGTCTTGCCCACCCAGGGAACTCAGGCCCCCTGCGTA
This sequence comes from Macrobrachium nipponense, assembly GCF_015104395.2. Classification (NCBI taxonomy): domain Eukaryota; kingdom Metazoa; phylum Arthropoda; class Malacostraca; order Decapoda; family Palaemonidae; genus Macrobrachium; species Macrobrachium nipponense. Next base: position 18,734,449 of record NC_061108.1, on the reverse strand, counting down.
TGTGACTCTCGTTCCTTAGGAGTTTGACTCGAAGACCCTTCGAGCCACTCCGAGAGTCGTCAGACAGGGATCTGACCCTCAAGACCCTCTTCTTGCTGGCCCTGGCATCGGCGAAGAGAGTAGGGGAACTTCATGGTCTTTCCTATGATGTACGACATTCCAGGGGATGGGGAGTCTGTGACGCTCGATTTCGTCCCGAACTTCGTTGCGAAGACTCAGAAACCGTCGATCCCTGACGACAGGTTCGAGTCATTCACGATTCCCTCCTAATGGACTTCACCGATAATGATGCGGATGAGATGCTGCTTTGTCCTGTGAGGGCGCTACGGGCGCTATCTTGAAGAAAACTCGACACCTCAGGCCTGAGTGTCGACGCCTCTTCGTTAGCACCGGGTAACCAAGAAAGAAGTATCCAAGAACACTCTTTCATTCTGGCTGCGTGAGGTCATCAGGAGGGCGTATGAGGCTGATGGTAGTGACGACATCCGTACGTCCCGTCCGAGAGCTCACGAAGTCAGAAGTATTGGCCCCTCGTTGGCGTTTTCGTAAGAACTTCTCCGTGGCGCAGGTCCTGAAGGCAGGGGTCTGGTCTAACCAGACTACCTTTGACGTCCTTCTACCTTCGGGATATTGCCCACACAAAGGTCCTTGGATACTTTTTCCTTGGGACCCGTGGTGGCTGCTCAACAAGTTGTGTAGCAAACCCAGACCCTCGCAGGCTGAAACAGCATCGAGTCCTGGTGTGACTGTGTGGATGGATGTGTGAATGAGTGAGTGACTGGCTCCCTCTTCCCGTTTTTCCTCCCCCTCCTCTACCTGTGGGCAGAGGGCCACGGTCGTCACTACGCTGGATGAGGACGAGATGCAGGTGAGCTATATGACAGAGCCCCATCCTATCCCTTTCACTAGGGATAGGAGCAGAATATCCACCACTTCCTCCTACAAGGGGGGGGAAGTGGATGCCTACAAGAGTCAAACCCATGACTTTATATTTGCTCCTGTACAGGAACAAGTTCTTACATTGCTGGTACGAAGAGATAACGCTTGCCTCTCTCTTAGTACTCGGTCCAGAGGTCTGACCATTGATACCTGCGGTGCACACCCCGATCAATCGGACAGAGGCTTGGATCCCTCCCTCGCTCTTACGACCAGGGAGGCTTCCAAGGTTGGGCAACACCAGTCTGTTCACAAAAGACTCAGATTGCTAACCCACCAAGAAGTGAGTCTTCCTATTGTAAAAGGACCGAAGGTTTGTATGCCGTGTCGGAACAAATGACAATTTGTCCAAAATTGCATTTTTCCTAACTATACAAACCTGAGGTCCTTTTACACATAGCCCCACCTCATGCCACCCCTCACTCTGCAGTTTTTGCTTGGGCCAAAAGCAAAAGTGATTTGTTTACCTCCCAGTCGCGCGCGCGCGCCTGTCGGACAAGCAGTTAACTACCGAACCCCTTGTTCGAAAGCTTACGACCTATCCAGCTGCCGCTAGTACCTTCCTATTGTAAAAGGACCTCAGGTTTGTATAGTTAGGAAAAATGCAATTTTGGACAAATTGTCATTTTTACGTGGCTAGGAACCTAATGGTCACTTAGCAACGGAACCTACAGCTTATTGTGGGATCCGAACCACATTATATCGAGAAATGAATTTCCATCACTAGAAATAAATTCCTCTGATTCCGCGTTGGCCGAGCAGAGTATCGAACTTCGGACCACCGGATTGGTAGCCGAGCGCGAAAACCACTCATCAAACGAGGAACTGAGTGTGTCTATTTGTAAAAGAAAACATAGAATATACCTCTTCTTATCGAGGTCCTCGTTGTTGTTACGGTGTTACTATTACTGCAGTGTAGTGAATGTATGCCACATAATAAAACTGAATTGAATTTGAAAATTATAAATAGAGAAAAATTATAAGCTAAGATTAATCCTTTATTGTGACTGCCTTTACAGTCTTATTTTTTTAGGCGGACGCATTGGGATATTTTCTGATATCCACCCATGACAGGTCAGGACAATACTCACAGTTGCCAATTATATGGGAAATGCTAGTGGTTAGTGAGTTAGGGTATTGACAGTACCATCATCATTGTGTCCATTTTATCGTTCACAGAGGCTAATTGAAATATGATTTGATAGTGCACTTCAGCATTGTTCCTGACATATCCTATTGCATTGATAATATACAAATATAGCAAGTACTTACACATGAAGGATTAATGATAGATCCAGCTTTTTGTTATGAAAAGCTTTAAACGAAAGAAAGAAAAACATCAGTTACAAGAAGATTCATAAAAAGATATAATTGCATCATATTCTAAATAAAAAGTGTAATTACGGTAAATTATTCGCGCATTAGGTAAAAAATATCATAGATACGATAATTCAGTAACTGGCGTGACCTTTGTAGCTCGTCTGGAGCAGAGGTTCTTAACTTTTTGATGACCCTAGACCCCAGTAAATTGCCTAATAAGGTTCCATGCCTCCTTTGCTTAAGTCCACTTAGTCCCATTTGTTGACAATATAACTTTATATACTTAGTGTAATACATACTTTGGGTATGAATAGCTGGGAATAGAACATACCAGAAAATCAAAAGCATTTACAGTTTTATCTAGTTATATATTATTTACATAATGTACCCCTTAAAAATCAAATACATTTAAATATTCAGAGATCAAATCCCATACCCCTCCCCCCCCCTAGCACGTGGTTCTAATGCCCCCTTTTAAGAACCCCTAATCTAGAGCAAAGGGTAGCAACATTGCTTCTACCTCACCCTGTCTCATGCACTCATGACAAGCTAGAACACCATCAAGTCTCTGTCGTTTCAACCAGAGGCTCCAGTCTCCATCTCAAACACACACACACACACCTTGGAGTGAATTTTACTGTTATTATTATTATTATTATTGGTTGCAGGTCCACAATAATATTGCATGTGAAGTATAAAGTCTTTAATAGATAATAAAACCTTTCGAACCTTGTACCAGGTTCATCTTCAGTCAAGTGAACATTATGACTTTAAAAATCCGTCGAAGTAAACTTCTGAACAGGACGATTCCACAATGACGAATGCAAGTGGATGAAGGAAGCGCTCAACAGCCCAACTCCTCCGTTGTTGTTGTTCGAATTCCTGTTTGCTATTCTGCTGGAACGTCTTGTGGGCTGTGATGAAGCTGCATGGTGTTCCCTTGGTGGCGCGGCTGCAACATTGCTGGGCGTCATGTCCCCCGTGCTGTAATCTGTCTTGAGGAAGGAGAGCAGAAGAGCGGGCAGCAACAGGCAGAGGAAAACCAGAGCTTGTGTTAATATTAAAGTTACCTAGTTGGGCTGTTGAGCGCTCCCTCTATTTGCGTTCGTCATTGTGGAATCGTTCTGTTCAGAAGTTTACTTCGACGGATTTTTAAAGTCATAATGTTCACTTGACTGAAGATGAACCTAGTACAAGGTTCGAAAGCTTTTATTATCTATTTAAAGACTTTATACTTCACATGCAATATTATTGTGGTCCTGCAACCATTGTCATCATTTTCGACAACGAAAATTGTGCCTATTATTATTATTATTATTATTATTATTATTATTTTTTTTTTTTTTTTTTTTTTTTTTTTTTTTTTTTTTTTTGCTCTATCACAGTCCTCCAATTCGACTGGGTGGTATTTTATAGTGTGGGGTTCCGGGTTGCATCCTGCCTCCTTAGGATCCATCACTTTTCTTACTATGTGCGGCCGTTTCTAGGATCACACTCTTCTGCATGAGTCCTGGAGCTACTTCAGCCTCTAGTTTTTCTAGATTCCTTTTCAGGGATCTTGGGATTGTGCCTAGTGTTCCTATGATTATGGGTACAATTTCCACTGGCATATCTCATATCCTTCTTATTTCTATTTTCAGATCTTGATACTTATCCATTTTTTCCATCTCTTTCTCTTCAACTCTGGTGTCCCATGGTATTATTATTATTATTATTATTATTATTATTATTATTATTATATTATTATTATTATTATTATTATTTCAAAAGCTAGTTTCAAAGGGTAAGGGGTCAAACCAAGTCTTGGGGGTGGACCATCAGTGTCTTGAGGGGGATAACTGCCATCCCCCGCCCTACATGGGTCATGCCCGTTTAACCTGGTAATTCCGTCAGAAATTCTTGTGTCTAAATGTAAGTCCAAGGCAAAGTTCCTCGTTCCAAGATTGAGCCTTACCCCTTAGGTGTGTGTATCTGTGCAGCATTGCGTTTTTTAAAGGATATACTGTGTAGTAGTGGTTTCCTGTCTCCCGTCAGAGGAATTGCACATGTAACTGCAACGAATTTTTTTTTCCAGAGATTCTGGAAAATCCTATAGTATGTCTAATATATAGTGTGTATGCTTCTGAGTTCTATTTCAGCCTCAGTCTTGATAACTCCATATATGACTGAGTCAGGTGATGTGCATCATTTGTCATCTCTGGAATTCAGCAGAAAGTTCAGAATTTGTCTTGTGTTGAAATTTCAGGTCGGCTTTGAAATTCTGTCAATCTCTCGATTGTCTCTTAACTTAAAACGAACCCCGACCGCATATTAGCTTGCACTGGATATGTGAATGACATTTGAAACAAAACTCAGACGTGTAAAAAAAAAAAAAAATCTCCGACACCCTTTATGAATAGTCGCATTTCATGGGGATGGTTTTCGCAAATGGTTCATTCGTAGTTGAGGCCAAAGCCTGTGAGTTTGTTGGTTATTTTGACCATTATTCTTTTTTGAGGACTCTTAAAGTGGTATAGTGCAGAGACCTTGATATCTGCATAAAAAAAAGTTAAGTATATCTTAGTTTTACCAGACCACTGAGCTGATGAACAGCTCTCCTAGGGCTGGCCCGTAGGATTAGATATTTTTACGTGGCTAGGAACCAATTGGTCACCTAGCAACGGGACCTACAGCTTATTGTGGGCTCCGAACCACACTTACCGAGAAATGAATTTCTATCACCAGAAATAAATTCCTCTGATTCCCAAAACAATCAAGACCCTTTCAACAGTCACTTGACACAAATGTTGTGGTTTCTTAGTCCTGTCTTCAGTTTCCTATAGTGCTCACAGTGAAGAAATTGTATTCAATATGCAGATTCATCTATCATTTACTCTCATATCTTTACCTTTATTCAAGGTGGTACTCAATTATTTTCTCCCGCAGACACTGTCAAGTTCTTTCTCTAATCTCTGCAGTTTGTTTTCACCATCAAATAAACACTGTATCGTCTGCATATAAAAAAAGGAAAATTCCCCCTTCATTTATGACCCATACACTGCAGTATGAATCACTGAATTGCATTCTAAATCGGCGTAACGATCTACGTTCCTTTCCTATTTAGAAAGTCACTCCCGATATGGAGGTCAGGGTGAGTAGCTGCTATAGATGACGCTATCACTTGGTATACTTCATATATAGAGCAGGATTTCTTAACTGCCAGTTACGTTTGTGATTTCTGTAATGACCTATGAATAAGGTTAAACCAATCCTCTTGCATTTTCTCGAGAAAGACAAGTGAAGCGTTAAGATGAGGGGTGTGGAAAGGAGTATGCGAATAATGAACGTACGTTGATCTGTACGACTGCCAATAAACGGAGGTCAGTAAATAGTCAAGGTAATAAATAATTCAGTGGAAGGAGAGAGACACACCCTTCAGTGATGCCAGAACACACAATCTACAACAGATTATGCTACAAGCTTAAACGTAGACATACTCATTTTTTATCCGAAGGTAAAATGCACAGAAAAGTATGATTTTGTTTTAATTGCTGATGTTTGATTACTTTTTCAATTGTCTATGTGAGGTTTAAAATTTTCTTGACAAAAAGGTTTGGAGCAAAGTTTTGTCCTGTGAGTATTACAAAGAATTTAAGTGACCAAATTGATGTTTTAATGTTTTTCACTACTACATCATCATAAAGTTTAGTAATCACTTACCCTTAAAATATGTGTCCCGGATCGAGGTTATCTATGTTATTATCCTTCACTTCCTCGTCTTTCTTTCAGTCTTCGTTCCGTTGAACTGAGAAACAGAACATATTTCATCCTTATCTCTGGGGGCTCAGTAACATACCGCGAAGCACCAGCCTTCATCCATAATTGATATCACGAGGTCCGCTTCTGCGTTTGTCATGTTTGGCGAGTTTTTTCTTTTTCTTTTTCTTTTTAGCTTCTGATAAGAAAACTATGATGGCCGCTTTGTCTGCCAGTCTGCACTTTTTCTGTCCGCCCTCAAATCTAACAAACTACTGAGGCTAGAGGGTTGCAAATGGGTATGTTCATCATCTACTCTCCACATACCAAATCGCAGCCCTCTAGCCTCAGTATTTTTATCTTTTTTATTTTAAGGTTAAAGTTAGTCATAGCCGTGCATCTGGTAACGATGTAGGCCAGGCCACCACCGGACCGTGGTTAAGGTTTCATGGGCCGCGGCTTATACAACATTATACCAAGACCACTGAAAGATAGATATATTTCCGGTGGTTTGATTATACGATGTACAGAAAACTCGATTGCTCTGAAGAAACTTCGGTACAATTTTCACTAATTTATTATTCTTATTATTATTATTATTATTATTATTATTATTATTATTATTATTATTATTATTATTATTGATTATTATTATTATTATTTTGGTTAGGGGAAGAAAGGGTGGGCGGGGGCTGTTAATATCAGTCGCTTTTAAAGGGCAGTTTCATTCTTTCCTTCCATTTTTAACGTCATATTTTCTTATTCTTTTCCTCCTTTTTATTTTCCCTTCGACCTAAGTTCAATAGCGGCAACTGGTAACTCTTTTCGTCTGGGGCTTCATGTAAATTATATCACTTCGCTGTAATATATCATTCATGGCATTAACCTCGTAATGAAAAATAAAAACATGTCAAAACTCACACTTATTCACCACACTACAATAAAAAAAAAAATAAAACAGATTTTAAAAATAGATATATTTTTCGGTGGTCTGATTATAACGATGTACAGAAAAACTCGATGCGCCTGAAGAAACTTCGGTACAATTTTCAACTATTTTTATTATTATATTTTATTATTATTATTATTATTATTATTATTATTATTATTATTATTTTGGTAGGGGAGACAGGGTGGCGGGGGCTGTTTAATATCAGTTCTTTTAAGGCTGATTCATTCTTTCCTTCCATTTTTAACGTCATATTTTCTTATTCTTTCCTCCTTTTTATTTTCCCTTCGACCTAAGATCAATAGCGGCAATTGGTAACTCTTTTCGTCTGGGGCTTCATGTAAATTATATCACTCGCTGTATATCATTCATGGCATTAACCTCGTAATAAATAACATGTCAAACTCAAACTTATTCACCACAACTATAATAAAAAAAAAATAAACAGATTTAAAAACTTTCCGCCGTCTCGCTATTTCACCAAACGCAAAGCAAACCAAGATGATTAATTGTAGCAGCATTAAGATAGCCAATCTGTAGGGCCGAGAGACTATTATCAACACCTTGCATGGTTTATTCCATCGCAGGGATTTCGTGGACGGTTCGGACGGTGCCATTCTCGTTAACCGAGCGTTGAAAGAGAGGAGCGCAAACGTGATGCCAAATGGGAACTTCATTTACGCTTTTGACATGATGGCACAAGTTGTGGTTAGGAAGTTCAGGGACATACGAAGGAGTCGAGATTACACACACACACACACACACTATATATATATATATATATATATATATATATATATATATATATATATATATATATATATAGCTGTAGGCTTCACAGTATATATATATATATATATATATATATATAGATATATATATATATATATATATATATATATATATATATATAATCAAAGTCAAAGTACTATTAGTCTTTATAGTATTATCTAATTACAACCGGCAATGATTCTTATGCCATAACCGAAAGAAGAGAAGAAAGTCAAAAAAGAGTGCAGTAATAAAAAGCATAAGAAACAAGAAAGAAAACGGTAAGCAGCCTCATTCTGCGATAGTTTACCCTCAGGTCAAATTGGCCGAACCCCAAACTACGGAATCTGCAGCAGATTTGACCAGCAAGCGCTTTCTTTGATGCTTCATTTTTGACCGAAGGGCAGACCTGGGTCACTCATGGAGGACTATTCACCACCTGTACAGGTGGGTGGCGACTCTAGAGTCGCACCCACCTGTACAGGTGGTGAATAGTCCCTCCATGAGTGGGACCCAGGTCTGCCTTGGTCAAAAATAATGTTTTCCTTCGTCAAACCTCGTTTTTTGACCGAAGGGCAGACCTGGGTCACTCATGGAGGACTATTCACCACCTGTACAGGTTGGTGCGACTCTAGAGTCGCACCCACCTGTACAGGTGGTGAATAGTCCTCCATGAGTGACCCAGGTCTGCCTTGGTCAAAAATAATGTTTTCCTTCGTCAAACCTCGTTTTAAACACGGGTAAGGCAGCCAAGTGCTTTCCGAACGCGTAAACCGAGGGAAAATCAAGAGGCAATAAAATGAACAGCCGGAAATCTAATTAACGGGTAACTGTAAACACTCATCAACACGCGCTAAAGGTAACGGTGTTCAGGTGGAGCTCATTAGGGAACCAAGTGACGGTTGTCAATGGCAGTGGTAGCAGCTTCTGACCACGTAAGGGCTGTTGGAATCATCTCACGTTTAGAGCCGAGTCTCTTGAAGGATACAATTAAATTTCAATAAGACTGGTAAACAAAACAGTCTCTTGAAGGATACAGTTGTCGCAATATGAGTGGTTGATTTATAGGTTTTAGGCGTAACGCCAAGCACTTGGCAACTAAGGCCATTCAGCGCTGAAACGGAAATTGACAGTGAAAAGGTTTGAAAGGTGTAACAGGAGGCAAAGCCTCGCCGTTGCACTATGAATCAACTGTTGGGAAAGTGTGAAAATTACGATGAAGAAAGATAACATGCAAGGAGGTACAGGAAAAGGAATGAAAGTAGTTGCAGCTAGGGGCAGAAGGGACGCTGCAAAGAACCTTAAGTAATGCCTACATTGCACCGCATGAGGTGCATTGATGGCACTACCCCACTACGGGATATATGAGTGGTGAAGAATACATTGCTTCGAAAAGAAGCAAAAATAAAAGCATTTCCCCTAACTGATACATCATCACGCTTTTAAGGCCAATAATTACCAACTAATTATCACAAACCAACTCGCTCCTAATATTCACACAAAGCAGACTAAAATTTCAAGTGAAGGCCAAATGAAGGCAATTACGAAACGATATATATTTCTTGAATGAATCGCTTTGATTTACTTGTGCGTGGGAGAGGCCGTAACTGAATATCTAAAGCAATGTATATTGGAAGTAGAAAATGAGATATCCAATTTCTCTGTAGATGTGGTCAGTCTGTTCCTTCTGGAGATAAAATAAAAACTTTATTTGTTAAACACTTGCAATCTTATATACTACAGAGTTAAGTAACGTTGAGTTTGGTTAAGATTTGGATAGGTGACTATTTGGAAAAGAAATGTGACGATATATCCGGAAATAGTAACACCTTTTGATACTACTTTTCTATATAACACCAATAATCCTCTTCTTCCAATATAGGTGGTCCCATTCCTCTGTCAGAATCAATGATGAATTCCCTGTGGAGAAAACATCCACAACTTGAACTGTTTCTTCTACCTACGAAGGAATCCAATTAGTAAAGGATCGAACCACAGTACTTGCGTTGCCGATTCTTATCACACAGTTACTCTCGACTTTGCCTTATACTAAAGGCCATGTCAACATATCTTCAACATCATCTAGGTAACACTTTCTTAGTTTCCCTTTCCTTCCTCCCTAAGATTCTGATATAAGCAACTTTTTCCCCAGACAATCACGCATAATCTCTCTCTTAATGTGTCCAAAGTACCCCAAAACTCTCAAACCAACCATTCCACCCATAATTACTCTTGACAGCGCATCTTATTCCTGTCGGTGCATGTATTACAAGTTCAACCAATTTTTAACCCCATTTTAATATAATTAAGAATACATAGTCAGCATCAGTGACCGTGGTCATGGCGTCTCCATGATGCACAAGCTAATGAAATCATCAAACCGTACACTTTATGATTAAGCTACTTCTGTTGCTTTTACCTTTCGTCTCTCACATTCAACACCAACGCTTTACTTTCCTCAAGGAGAGTTGACTTTACAATCCCTTATACTACACCCTTTCTCTTCTACAGACACTCCATTTCTTTCAGACACTTTGCAGAGATCCTGGTACCTTCTCTGCTGCAGCCAGTATATGACTAGCCTCTTCTCTCACCAGACCATCGTTAATTACATATACGTACATCCTACAAACCTATATGAATCAAGACCTTTAATCCCTCCATAATGAATACTAACATTCCTTTCCCCATCTTCTTTGGTTTGTCTTGGTAACCTCACCCATACCAACTGTCCCTTTCAGCTTAATCTGATACGAACGTTGCAAACTTTTTCGTCATAGCAGCACCGCTTCTATTTCAATGACAACACTGCCTTTTCAGTAATCACTAGCCATTCTCCAATCATTTATGACCTTTTTCGTACACGACACCTCTCTACCTACTCTTCTTTTTTTTTTTTTGCTGAATTCTGTCATTAGTCCATCCATAAAAAAACTAAATAGCGATGAAAACAGCCCACTTTTTTTTAGGACAAATTTTACATCGATTCAGATATTTACAGGTCTAGTCTTTCTTTACATTATAAAATCGTCTCATTGCCAATTAATCTATTGTTTATGTTTATGAAGTGACTAATTTTATCAAAGTTATCAACAATTGATCAGCTTAAATACAAATATAGCGACGATATTATGTTGTATTTTCGGTAACAGATAGTCTGCAGGAATATGCCTCTGCTATTAGACTTGCTGTTGTCAGCATCTCTCGCTGCTGGCCTGTATAAGTTTCCTAACAGTAAATTGTACCGGTTTGACCCTATGTTTTCCCGTGATTAGCACGCCAGTATATTTTATGTATTAACCAAAATGTCGCTTCCTTTCAAGGGATTTGCTTTAGAGAGAATGAAAACAATCTGCAGCCACGTCTATCCTTCAAGTGTGTTGCTGTTTCCGATAATGATTACTACTGGTTTTGTAAAACCCGTTTCCCTTACAAAATCAGAACAATGTTTTAATTGCACATTTTATTTTATTTATAGCTGAAACTGTGACAACTAAAAAATGTGGCTTTTGTTAGTAATTCTGTTGCCTGAGATATGTAACTGCCCTGGTACATTTAAGGCGCTTATTATGTTATGTTCCTTTTTGTATCTCGAGCCTAGATTATTCAGTTACGTACTATGTCAGTGATTTCCGCATAAATGAAGCTGTTAGTATTGACCTCCAGTTATCCCATTTTAAGATAATTGCATAGATAACAAGAATAACCACTGTCAATAACAGTCGTCAAAATTCGTAATAACAGCGATGGTGATGATAATAACACACGACGTAACTATTTCACGAAAATAACTGTCCACGTCATTCCTGTTTTCGGGAAGTGAGTCACACACAAATAACCTAAAATAAAATGTCCTTTGTCACAAGCAACAGATGTTCCACCGAAAGAAGAGTTAAAAAAAACGAGAACAGAAACTAAATCTGCCTGAATATGTTTACCGAGAGGTATTGCGTAGAGTCTTTACAAAGTTCAGAGAAAAGAAGGTGGCTGTTGGTATATTCAGTAAGTGTCGGAAAGTTTTTGCCACTATCTTTTCCACCCGAGTCGTGGGAGACGTGTTTGCATACGCAACGGCCGATTGATGTTGACACAGGGAGAGAAAGAGAGAGAGAGAGCGCAAAATTTATTTCATCTTTTCATACGCAAAGCATCGGAATAGAAAAAAAAAATCCAATTGCATTCAATGCAATCATGGGAAAATTTATTTCAGAGGTGTTTATGCGGTCGAGAGCGATTGCATTGTGCCTCCGATATGCAAGAGTCGTCATATCTTTTCGCAACTTCGTCCAAGAACAAGCACAGAATCGCATTCTATCGGGTTTTGTTATTATGTTACCGTTTCATCTCACGTGGCGGATTGGATCTGAAAGTCAAAGAGGCACGCCATTACAGCTTCGACTTTTATTCGCCTGTAACTTGTTCTCGACAGTAAGATGTTTTGCCCCTGCACTGGTCAGCGCTGACGCCGTGTTCTGAATTATTCTTATTCGGCCTCCGTTTCTCTGTGGTTTGCAGAAAGGAGCTGTTTAGCTTTTCAAGAACAACTGTTTTATTTTTAAGACTCGGTGTAAATAAGCTTGCAACGTATTCAACCTTTTTGGCAGTCAGAAATAAATTAAGAACTGATGATTATCATAAAAACCTAAAGGTGATTTCAGGCTTAAAGTTCTATAATAACCGAGAAATTATATTACAACTAGAATGAAGAAAAAAAAAAAAAAGATTGGAAGCATAAACCTATATAACAGGTAGCCAAAACACCAGTGAATTGTTTGAAAGTAATGCTAATGCAGTTCAGGAGGGTTTATGCCTAAATTTTCTTCTTGCCACTGTACCATTATTAGTGTCGAGTTCTTAGAGTCTTACTTAAAGTCTTCAGGTGATAGAACGAACAGTGGTCCTTCCTGAATTACTTGTTTAAATATCGAAATTCCCAGTGTATATTATCCTAGCATTTTCTGATGGCAAAAATGAAGAAATTAATATCGTTACTGGTTTTATAATGCAAAAATGAAAATAACTTTCCAATAAAATTATATAAGTTATGTTTAAGTCCTCTGCAAGATGCTTAATTGCCGAAGGATATGGAGCAAAATCAAGGTGCATTTAATGCGATAATGGTAAGAATTTTGCTTTTAAAAGAAAGATGTCGTGAATCATTTGATGTTAAATAAACGTCGGTGTCTACGATTAGACACCGAAAAGTAGTTAGAATAAGGACGAAAAGAATGACAAGAAATACTTAATGTTGGAATCGGTTCCTCAACTGAATATTCACTCAGTGAAAATGATACCGAAGTTACAGACTGGTCTCACGTTGGAAGCAAAAATACGGGTCGGCTCTACACATACACAATACTTGCTGCCGTTCAGGTATATCTCCGTGTGTAGTTCTCTGAATCTGGACCTTGTTTGTACAGCCAGCATCTTTTCAGAGTGGAAATGAAATCTCCCATGTTCATGAAAGCTGTCAATCTGCAATCTATCATAAACAGAACCAATAGTTTCATAAGCAAGAATCCGCGTGTAATCATGAAAGATTGTTTTATTTTCTCCTTAGAAAAAGCAGTAATAGTATAAAATATATACGAACCAGTTCAGTAAAATGTCAGTTCTTTTACTTGTCAGTTATTTTTTTTTCTTTTGTTTTTTTTGGTTGTCTTATAAATGGTCTCGCCAATAGGGAATACAGGGTAGGATGTTAACATCCTACACGAAAAGCAACCGTTCCCTCCAGGCGACAGCCCTGGATAGTTGACGTCCTAGACCAGCGTTTCTTAACCTTTTTCGACCTCAGCACCCCTTTTGGTCAGTCCTAATCACTCCAGCTCCCCCTACCGTTGGTTAACACCTAGTTACTTTAAGGATAAAGTAAAGACAAGTGTAGCACATCTTGATCTGGTTCATTCTCCAAAACAAAAACAGTAATTATGGGAATAGCATTGACAAAAACAATAAGAAAATAAAGGAAAGATCATGGACAAACTCAATAAAAAAATATTCATCAGTAATGATGCACGAAATTTTGTCTTGCGAATCAGGTTAAATTTTATTGATTTCAAAAAAATGTGTTAAAAATACATTTGTCCAAACGTATTCCTTCACTACGAAAACTGATATTTTACCGCCGCATATGTGACCTTCCCAAGCACCCCAGGTTAAGAAACGCTGTCCTAGACAATTGCCTCTCTCTTGAGACTTGAGCAAAATCATAAGTAGGCTTATTCTAGGATGCATGACCATCAGCTGTTTCAGTAAAATCATAAGTAGGCTAATTCTAGGATGCATGACCATCAGCTGTTTCAGTTACAGCATTTTGGGAACATTGTTTATTCACTTGACGACACATGTCAGGGAGACATAGAGTGCTACTGCAATATTTCCATCAGAAATCACAAGAACGCTTGAATAAAGAGTGGATTGGTCCGCAGCTGAGAAGGAGACGTCATGTAATGCTAATGAGATTTCTGACAATACCAGTCGCAAGAAATGAATACGTTCTTCTCTCAAAGTTTTGCGAGAAACGAAGGAATGATGTAAATGAAAGAAGCTACAAGTCGCCATCAATTCTGGAGAGAGTGACTCATTTAGCAATCGGGAAATCAATGCCATTGCTCTAGCAGCCAAGAATGATGCAAGACGAAGAGGTTTGGCAGATCAGTAACGGAGTTGATGTTAATAGCAAGCTCTTGGTTGATGAACAGGAACGAGAAAACATGCAACGCAACGAATATGAGTATTTGAAGACAACAGGAGCCTTATGAACCAGGGAGCGCAGATCAGCTTGCATGACACGAAACAATTTTCATAAGTAAAGAGACAGACAGACAGACAGACGTTGTCAATCTGTGAAGGAGGTCATGATACCCGGTTTTACATTATTTGCTTAATTTATAAAATCACATGCGAACAGTGTTGAATGAAGTTTGCATCATGAATTCGTGGATACGGAGGGAGACAATGTTCAATCAATATGAAATTGGGAACTGTGTCCTGTTATCGAGTTTCATAGGAAACATACAATGATAAAATCAAATTCTCATAACGCGACCTCAAGCTTAATTCGTGGAAGATCCAGTGAGAGAGAGAGAGAGAGAGAGAGAGAGAAAGGCAGATGAGTGGACGAATAAAGCCTTAGATTTCTGCTAAATAAAAAAAGCGAACGAGTTGAATAAAAACTCTCTCATTATAACCAGGATATATTCGTGGTTCTTCTCACAGACTTTGAAATACCTATGAGCCGAACAACATTTCCAAACGATGATGTTTAAGGCCAGGAGTACACGAGCCACTCTGTGGCGCTACAGAGTGGCGTGGGTGTCTGGCCCGGATGTGGCTTCCCATAGGTTTCCATTGTTTGTAAGCTGTGGCGGGGATCAGCGACAGCGCGCCACAGACGCTTGTGTGATCGATATAGCTTTTAAACAATGGAAACCTATGGGAAGCCAAGTCCCCGCCACGCACCGACGCCACTCTGTGGCGCCACAGAGTGGCTCATGTGCTCCTGTCCTAAAACGTCTTAATTCTTTGTAATTTAGTGTCACGTAGTTTCATAAAATTACGCCCTGTGAGAGTACAATTGCATTTACTTATGAAGGTTGTCGAGTAAATGTCACAACATTGTCCTTGAACCTTGATTTTATGGGACAATGCTTTTCAAACTTTTGAGTTTCATATATAGATCAGGACACATAATCTACAGTGTTCATAGCGCCATCTTTACAACACCGAGCCCGGGAGAGCATCGTATTTTAGACCGATTCATGTTACGAGAATCATGTCGACATTTTTAAAAGCATATCCAGCAAACCAATGGAGTTATAAAAGTATATCACTTCCTTTCACGAGTTTCCGTGGTTTCACTATTTCTGGGTTGGCACCGGTGTTTTGTGAACGTCACATGGATTCTTTCATCTTTGTCCAAACGTATCTATTAAACTGAATATATGTGCAGTCCAAACGTATCTATTAAACTGAATATATGTGCAGCAAGCAAATAGAACGTTGGGAAAAATAAGTAAACTTTCTTTTTCTGACCTTTTTTATGTTCAACAAACTACTATTTACTATGCATTGCTTGCAACTGGTAGAACACATTGACGAATTTCTCAATTGTCAAATGTTTATTAAAACGAATGGACAAAGTAAATTGGCTGTTTTTTCCTATTCTTAGTTTTCTGTGTCCAAAATTATCTGTAATACGTTTTTCGCTTACTCGTAGAGCAGGCCTACAAATTACTTTGTTGTTGTTGATTTTGTTCTTGTTGGCGGGTAGGAAAAGTCCGAAAAGGTGTTTTGTGTTGAATTAAAGATACAGGAATTTGAGGTAGGGTATTTATGAATTTTTTATTGGAATGAAATATGGAAAAAATAATGTGCATATTAAACCGTAGAGATAAATTATTTCTAATAAAATATAGTGTATTAATTTTAATTTCTGTTGGTGAAACAAGGGTCGGTTTGACCGTAGATTTTAGCACGCTTTAATTTACGTTAAAAGATAGGAATATATTGTTTACAACTTATACGTGAGGGGAAAATCTTGCACACATCCCGAGTAAGCTGGAGGTCAGATCAGGCCTTACTTTTTTTCATTGATGGGTGATTTTCGATATGCGCCGCCTGTTGTTACAAACATAAGGTAACAGAAAAATGAAATATGCTTCGACTAACAATCCTTTTGATTAGATACCCTTCATGTTCCAAAATATTTTTTAGCTGAAGTTAATAAAAAAAAAAAAAGTAAAACATATGCTGAATACAAAAGCCGTAAATCAAGTGTCAAGAATAAATCGTTAAAGTACACACTTGAAGCTTATATGCAAATTCATTATTTGCATAAATTACGAAAAACGCCAATATGTGATGGGGCTGCAGTTGAATGCAGACACGAGGTGAACATAGCATTCAGTTAGGCACGCTACTCTTGAAGAAAAGATTGTACACAATTTTGCGGCTGGTATTTGTATGCATGTGGGTGTGTGTGTGTGAGAGAGAGAGAGAGAGAGAGAGATTAATATCACAGAAAGTAAGTCGACCGGGCCACTATTTACCCAGTGGGATACTACCGATTTAGAAATTTTTTTTTTTAGGTATTGCCAGACATTCCGAAGAGTAGATTCCTGCCTACAAATACACCGATTAGTCTGGCGTATTCTGTACTCGTCCTCTCTTTGCCTCATGTCCTACAACACTGAATGTACGTACCACAAAATTTTATCATCTTTACATCTTAATATTCGTAGAATGGCAAGAAGCACCTCTATACCAACGGTGAGAGTGTGGACTCATCCGGTAGTGGTATTGTTTCTACCCACGGCCCTTAGCTCACGAAAGGCCTATCTGTTTCTCTACCCACCATTCTAAGGCCCTGTCCACACTAGTGGGCACTGCCCGACGGGCAAACATTATTCTCATAACCCGTTCCACTGTACTGACCGACTGAGTATGAAGCCAGAACGATGCGATTGTCTGGTAACACTGCTTCAGAGGCAAGAGCAAATATCAACGGCTGGATTTCCCTGACGGGCATGCCCGCTAGTGTGGACAGGCCATAATATTCGCGATCTTGCTTCTAAACTTTCCCCTATAGAACATCACTTTGTTTTAAATTCCAAACTTCTCATCCCTGTAACCAAGCTGTCTGTTAACCTTCATGTTTGACGAACCCCATCGTGAAACTTTAGGAAAAGGATATATGCGCTGCTAAAATCTTAAATATTTATGTTGAAGCATTCCTATTACTTGGTAGACCTCACGGAGTGCACTGTACTCCTCATTAAAGCTCTTTGCAGTGTCCCTTCGGCCCCGAGCTGCAACCCCTTTCATTCCCTTCACTGTACATCCATTCATATCTTTTTACTGTCAATTTCCCTATCAGCACTGAATGACCTCGTAAGTCCCAGTGCTTGGCCTTTGGCCAAAATTGTATATTACATATTACTTGCTGCTCACGTTGAGATTATTGAAAATATCCCAAAATCTCAGAAAAGTACCACAGAAAACCTGATCAGATGTAATCGTGCAGTCGTAGAGGTTTAGTACACAGGATTTAAAAAAAAAAAAGAAGTGTTGGATCATATAATGAACTACTCGTATTGCTTCACTAGGGTTATTTAATAATAGGAAGAACACGCGCTGCCTATGGAAAATAAGGACTTACTGGAAATTGAAAAGAAAGAAAAATCTGATTTGGATCAAGTTTAATTTCGTGCCAGAAATAATGCGACATCCGAATAAGAAAACCTTCAGACTGTCTTCTTAAAGGCTAAGACTTAATATTCTTCGTATAACTGCTTATGAGAATTATCGTCCAATTCTGTTTTGTTCCTAATCAGTGCAACCATCAACTTTTTTTTCTCTCCATCATGAAGCTGTGGACTCCATTTTTTTCTTCAAGAACAGCACTAGTGTCGACGAATTAGTATGTGATTGTGTATTCAGCTCTTATATCGCGGCTCTATGGGCTGCTCTGTGAGCAAGAGCCCGTGCTGGCATAAGGCCAGCTTAATCTCAAACATCACGGCTTTTAATTGCCAAGGACGTTACTTTCATTGGTCATTTTTGGCTTCACAAGTGAAACCTTTGTTATTTTTCAAATGTTTATTATTTAACATAATTTGCATGTTTTTTTTTTTTTTTTTTTTTTTTTTACAGAATTCAGTGACACTAAACCACTTTTACCTTACATCTAATCAACATGCATTCCATAACATTCTGTTGTGTCTTTTTTTATTTTAATTTCATTTTCCGTACTTTATTCCGGGATTTTAGTAGTATTTGTTTAATATTAATTTCCTTCAATTTATTAAATCTTAGCCTCCAATTGAATCCATTTATTATACAATATATTATAGGAATCACAAATAGTCTCTTCCAATCTTAGGGATATTCTGATAATGAAACAAACTTGGAATGTATACTTTTACGTAACACGTTTACTTTACTCTCTCTCTCTCTCTCTCTCTCTCTCTCTCTCTCTCTCTCTCTCTCTCGACATCGAAAGGCTTACCGCACCTTTTCGATGGTGTATAGTTTGCTCTAATGCTTATGTAGCGGGGTGAGAAATATACTAGTCGGTTCTGGAAAGAAAAACTCAAACATAATAACAAAGGATTAGGGGGAATGAAATCCATGCGCGTGTTTTTCAGGGGCAAACTGGTATGGGGTAAAACTGAAGAAGTAAGCCTGTTAGAGAAACGGAACAACCTGAGACTGTAAACTCTGTTCCGTGGAAATTGATGTAAAACCTCACTACCTACAGAAATTCTAAGTCTCTAATAAACTTACTGAGTAATATCGGCGTCCAAATAAGCGTGAAAGAACTTTATATATATATATATATATATATATATATATATATATATTATATATATATATATATATATGCGTGTGTGTGTGTGTGTGTGTGTGTGTGTATAGATAGTACTTTTTTCACTATTTATACGTAATTATAATAAACACGGTGACCTCTAAATTTTCATTTTCCTTCTAGTACCTAATGACATGATTGTCATCATCACTGTTGATATAGGGACCTTGGTCTTTATAAGCCTAGATCTAGACAGGAACATATGTGGCCCTGATGCCATAGTGAGATTCGAACCTGCCTACTATAGGTAACTGTTAGGTGAACTTAATTATAATTACCCCTTCAGGATCTAGGGCTAGTAGGGATAAATGATAACGTGATTATCTCATACAAATAGACATGCTTTTTTCAAGATTTTAAGCACAGTGAGCCATACAACAACAGTCACACAAACCGCTACATATTTGGCATACTTACACATACCCACACGCATGCATATATATTATATAAAAATAAAATTACATTCGTACCTTGTAAAAAGTTACCATTTTATATAATATATATATATATATATATATATATATATATATATATATATATATATACATTGGACGAGTGGCTTGCGTACGCGCATACCAGTATGGTATCCCGAGTTCGCTCCCTGCTGCTGCCAATGTGGAACCAAAGGAATTTATTTCTGGTGATTAGAAATTCATTTCTCGACATGATGTGGTTCGGATCCCACAATAAGCTGTAGGTCCCGTTGCTAAGTAACAATTGGTTCTTAGCCACGTAAAAGAAATCTTATCCTTCGGGCCAGCCGTAGGAGAGCTGTCATTACGTAACTCACACTCTTCAAGTCATTCTTATACAGAACCATGTCGGTTCTGACCATTCAGGAATGTACCCACAAGGGGATAGTGCCGTCAGTGTACCTCATGCGGTGCACTGCAAACATTACTTAAGGTTCTTTGCAGCGTGCCTTCTGCCCTTTACTGCAACCTCTTTTGTTCCTTTTACTGTACCTTCTTTCACATTCTATTTCATCTTACTTTCCACCCTCTTAACAATTAATTCATAGTGCAATTGCGAGGTTTTCCTCCTTTGGCTTAAATGCCTTATTCAGTTCAATTAGGTAGAACCAAGAAATGACAAAGGAAAAATTTTTGTCCTCATAAACATAATAATGAATGAGCACTGAGTAATGTCACCCTCTCATAAGGAATGACGTTTTTAGTCCGAAAATAGCCGGGTGGGGAAGATTCGGGTTAATATTCATAACCTAAAGCATCCATTAAAAAAAAAAAAAAAATGGTCACACGATAGTCTGTTCAGCCAGCTCGTTTACGTATTATGCTAACACTGCACTTATTTCCTTATTAAGGCCTAAAAGAAATAGGTCTGAGTTTTATGATGTTTAAAATATGACGGTATGAGCTTCACACCCTACGAATTAATTAGTTTTCAGGTTCTTATTGATTCACAAACTTTTATGAGCGTCACGAAGGGTTAGGCTACTTTATTGCCCTTTAAACGACATATATTTTTTTTTTAAACTAGGCGGGCCTTCTTTGAATTTTTTAGCAGGTTTAATATGGGAAAATATGAAATTTTAATGAACGATGCCGAAATCAGTCGAATAATGCAGACATACATACACACGTCTCAGAGAGAGAGAGAGAGAGAGAGAGAGAGAGAGAGAGAGAGAGAGAGAGAGAGAGAGAGAGAGTTCAAATTTAGAGATAATTCTTCATGAATTGTGTATTTGTTTTTGTCAGGTTTTTTCGTTTCAGATTTTTTACTTTTGATTTAGAAAGATTAAAGGATTATTGCAAATTCCTGTAAAAGTGAATTCCGTCAAATCCTGGGAAAACCAATATGCGTCTTTTTTACTGGCTATTTTTTTTTTTTTTTTTTTGTTTTTTTTTTTTTTTTTTTTTTACTGCATATACTAAAAAAATACCATTCTCGAGAATTAATTACAATACATGTAGATGGATTAAAACAGGGTATAAATGATGGTGCAGCAATTAAGAAAAGATGGTTGCATTGCCTATTTACCTGATAATCACGTATTTTCTATTCATGGGATCCCATTTAAAGTAACGTTGTTATTCTGCAATATTTTTTCTCATTATAACACGAAGTTTAATATAAATACAACAATTTTACGAAGAATATATCTCCATCTTTCTATTCATGTGGATTTTTCGTCTCCTTTATTCATAAAGGACAGTTATAGTTTCACACTTCGCTGTTGATTTGTTATTACTCGAATTTTACCATTTCTCAGTGAAAGTCCTTCTCGATGAGGCAACTCAAAACTGCCTTGATGAAACGAAACGATCCTGAGATGAATTTATTGTTCTTTCCCAAGCAAAGAAATAGTCAAAAGGCACAATACATATGATATAGAAATCTCGTGGAAATTTGTGGGCTTAATTAAACACACTGCTTTAGTAAACCAATGATAACTTGTTTTTTGTAATATGTGGAAACAAAAGTGACAGAAACTTCAAGTGATATATCTAAGATACCCAAATACATTTTCCGAATCGGTGTCTCAATAAAATGCCGAAGGAAGATTAACTCATTTTATGTAGATGTTGCTTGCTGAAACATTGTGAGGTAAATCATGAAACTGAGGAGCAGGTAGAATGATAGGTTAGCGACCGAAAGAATGATTTGTAGAATGAGTGAGGAATAGTTTAACAAAAGATATAAAGAAAATATTGGCTTAACCCACCTTTTTTTTATGTTTCTTCCGATTCACGTTGGTTATAAAGGGCGAGAAACTGGTAACACATTTCTATAAATCGGGCAGTCTGTTGGCCCAGGTTGTTTTATGGGGACTTCGGCTGAAGCAAATTGTCTAAGTGGATTGTTACCCAAGAGTTATTTCCAGTTTTTTATTCCGCTACTGCAATAAAAGTGATGTTCGGTGATTCGTTTCCCTTTCTCTGACTTTTGTTTTTGTTTTGCTTGTATTGGTTTACAAATTGTATTTTCAGTCGACATTAATTGTTGTGAACAGTTTCGTAACTGCCATCAAGTTTATTTTTGAAAACAGCTGTTTTAATGGTTTCTCTAGCATACACTTTTTCCATATTCCGAAATTAATACCTACATTAGGGTCCACTCACACTATAGGAAAATTTGGCCAAAATATTAAAATATTATGTACACACACACACACACACACACACACACACACACACACACACACATATATATATATATATATATATATATATATATATATATATATATATATATATATATACGTCTACACCATACATATGACGAGAGAGAAAGAGAGAGCGAGATATGTATTGGTAACGTTTTTACCAGGTAAATATACGTATGTATTTGTAATAAGTACAGTTAGCTCTAACTTCGCGGCAGACGTGTGAAGAGGTCGGCTAGTTAAGAGCTCTTTGTCGTTATTAATATATATATATATATATATATATATATATATATATATATATATATATATATACATACACACGTATAAACACATATATACACACACACACACACACACACACACACACACATATATATATATATATATATATATATATATATATATATATATATATATATATATATATATATATATATATATACTGATGTGTATATGTATGTATATGTATATTCTTCGTCTCTAAACCGAGCCAGTTACAACACTTACGTATATTTCTGGTATAAATACGTGACAACACGACCAATTTCACGTCTAGGAAAGTAAACAAACCAACTTTCTCCCTTGTTACCACTTGAAGTAACACCTCAACCCTGAAGAATAAATTTCAGTTTTCCCGGGCAGTAGTCGCCTCATATGTAGTGTCTGGAGGTGAACCTGGCATAGCCCTTATTAAACAAGAGCTCGGCTGGGACTATATAATCAATTCAGAACCTGTATTCATCTCTAACCTTCCACACGAGGATGATTAATGTAGCTCATTAATCCCAGAGAATTACTGACTCCTGTATAATATCTCATCTGCATAGGAGCTACGCTGGAGCTTGTATGGCCTTCAAGGAGACGGATAAATTATGCGCACAGCAGTACTCTGGGTGAAATTGGTTCCCGATGTTTTCATAAACCAGCGTCGTCATATTCATTGGAAAGAGACGCTCCCAGAGATTCACTTTGTATGAGAGAGTGGGTCACCTTATGCTTAGTTTATTTGTTGCAGTAGAAATATCCTCAGATATTTTTCATGAGTTTTGTTTTCGAAAGTTTAAGTTGATGAAGTTGCCTAACTACACAATTCTTAAGCACATAATGTACTTTTTTTGTCGGTTCCCGCGTGGAATTCTGAATCAAGTTATTCAGTTGTAGTTAATAATATCATCAATACGAGAACTTACATAAAGATGCTTTAATTGCACTTGTCTTACGCCTTTATTACGTATGTTTCGCCGAAATTTTTGAATATGTTGAAAATTAAAATAGGTACAAAATGCGCCGAAGAATCGCGTTTTTTTGTACCACGTATAATGCGTATGAAACTTCCGGCCACGGCCCATAAAACTCTTAGCCGCGCCCCTTGAAACTTTCAGCCACAGGACGCCAGCGGCCTGTGTTGTTGGCACCTATAGTGGTGCAAGACGTACGATCATGGCTAATTTTAACTTTAAATAAAATTAAAACTAATGAGGATTAAGGGCTGCAATTTGGTGTGTTTGATGATTGGAGGCGGAGGATCAACATACCAATTTGCAGCCCTCTAACCTCAGTAATTTTTAAGATCTGAGGGCGGACGGACGGACGAAAGCCATTTCAAATGTTTTCTTTTACAGAAAACGCAATATTGAATATTGGCAGATGGAGGATACGCAGATAATGCATTCTTTATCAGAAAAAATGCCACAGATTTCCACGGCTTGATTAACAGAAAGCGCAACATATCCAGAGAGGTGGAACCTAAGATACATATAAAAAGATGAAATAAAATAAAATAAACAACGAAGTCAGGCGATGTTCCAAGGTATAAGATAACACCAGATCAAGAAAGGTTGAATGAGACTGTGTCTTTCAAATATTGAAGAACGATAGCCAACGATATCCAATACAGGTGTTCTGGATTTGGAATTTATTGAAAGACTAAAACTAGTAAACCAAACAATGGACCGGCGGAGTTAGATTTCGGAATCAGGTAGACAAACATTGCATGCTAGTGTACGAATGTAGTACTTCACCTGGTATGATTTGTAATCATATACGGATATGAATCGTGGTATGACGTTAAAACCATCGAAAAGGTTTTCTCGATTTGAGAATAAACCTTTTAAGATATTGCATGACTGAAGTGGCTGGACAGAAAATATATATATATATATATATATATATATATATATATATATATATATATATATATATATATATATATATCAGGTAAATTAGAAGTGATCTCTTCTGATGAATAGATTATGCAAGTAAAACTGATAATGACTTAAAATATTGCAATATTGTAGCAACTAAAACTCGCAGTAACACTACCATTTAATCTTGAAAAATTATTTTTCCCAAGATCTAATGGGATATGCTGACTGACTTATTTCAAAGCTATACAATACCTTTCAGTCAAATAAAAATATGAATGTGAACTCCGAACTACAAACTTTTCAGAAAGTTTTAGACGTAATTGATAATTAGATTCTAGACTGTATGGCCTCGGTGACTATGTATTTGGTAGCAACAATATGTAAATCAGCACTACAGGCCAACCAGTAATGTAATAATCCAGGTCTGTGCAAGCTCAAGAAGTGGCTTAGTTTTGCGTCATTCAAAGCGGTACAGTAACTGCCTGTATAAATGTGTGCTGCCATAATATATGTAAAATTTGCCATAATATTTATTAATCTTTTTAACCATAAATTAGGGTAATCACTATGCTTTTAGTTTCCAGCTCAAATGAAGTAAAAGTATGAACAGCGGTTCCTAACAGCTTTCGAAATGAACTCGACAAGAAAGTAATTATTATTATTTTTTTTTTTTGCGTATTTACTAAGTCGGAAATCCTACGACACACACACACACACACACACACACACACACACACACACACACACACACACACACAATATTATATATATATATATATATATATATATATATATATATATATAATACGTATATATATGTGTGTATGTGTGGTAGGAATTTCGACTTAGTAAATACAAAATTACTTTCTTGTCGAGTTCATTTCGAAAGCTATATGTTAAGAGCCATTGGTCATATATATATACATGTACACACACACACACACACACACACACACACATA
The DNA here is from genome assembly GCF_015104395.2 of Macrobrachium nipponense. Taxonomy (NCBI): domain Eukaryota; kingdom Metazoa; phylum Arthropoda; class Malacostraca; order Decapoda; family Palaemonidae; genus Macrobrachium; species Macrobrachium nipponense. The sequence goes on along the minus strand of NC_061108.1, from coordinate 18,709,129 downwards.
TCATATATATATATATATATATATATATATATATATATATATATATATATATATATATATATGACCGTGTAGTAAATGGTGTAAGAATTAGTTAGTCCTAGTATTTTTACTTAAAGATTCAAAAAACCAAAATCAGGGAAGATAGAAAAGAAAACTGAAACGTAATGAGGACTACCATTGATGATAATGGGAATAAACAATACAATATCATAAAAACTATTAGACACCTTGAATGCTGAAGAAAAAAAAAAGTTGAAAATACATTCCACAGGCAATGCCTTGAAAAAAGCACACCAAACGAATGCCGTAAAAGGAGTCTAAAAGGACAGCTGCTGCCTTGCAGTCTTTCATTTTAGTAAAAGGCTAGGTCCACTGCCAATAACTGTGGAGACTGCTACCTCTGCCAAACAATAAACCGTGCCTGATGATGCCTTTGATAGAAGGCAGTGGAGAAGGTATACATCAGGCAACCGACCCCTTAATGTAGGGATAATGGTGGAAAATAAAGGTATATACAAATATATAGTATGTATGTCTAGTATTTACACACACACACACACACACACACACATATAAATATATTAATATATATATATTCATATACATATAATTATATATATATATATATATATAGATATATATATATATATATATATATATATATATATATTTTTGATATATATAAGCAATAGTAAAACACAGTGGCTATTATTCAGACGAATGGCGCAATAATTTCGGGCTGAGGAATCCGTCTCTCCTTCCCAGGATCTCATCTCCTCCGTATCCTGCGAATGACTTCCTTCAAATTCCTGCAGCGTCTCTTGTACTCGATTTGATCTTCAGAGATAACGGGAACAGCGCCATTGTAAAAGCAATCCTGGTTTGAAAGAGATTCCCGATGTCTTTTCCGTCTTTTATATATATATATATATATATATATATATATATATATATATATATATATATATATATATTTTGCATTAGTTTGGTGTGCTTTCTTGCCTGTGGGATGTATTTCCAACTTTTTTTTTTCTTCAGCATTCAAGGTGTCTACTCGGTTTTTTATGATATTGTATTGTTTATTCCTATTATCATCAATGGTAGTCCTCATTACATTTTAGTTTTCTTTTCTATCTTCCCTGATTTTGGTTTTCTGAATCTTTAAGTAACTTTATTAGGACTAACTAATTCTTCATTTATGCCGGAAACATTAACCACTCACCTCATCAATAGCAAATGACACATATCGAATTTGGAGGGATATCAAACATCCAAGATCTCAGTTTATGAGGAAATTAGATTGAATAAAGACTAGTCAAATTTAGGAAGGCATAATATATATATATATATATATATATATATATATATATATATATATATATATATATATATATATATATATATATATGTATGTATATATAAATATATTTTATATATATACACCGATATATACTCTCCCTCTCTCTCTCTCTCTCTCTCTCTCTCTCTCTCTCTCTCTCTCTCTCTATATATATATATATATATATATATATATAAATATATATATATATATATATATATATAGTATATGTATATATATATGTATATATATAAATGTATGTATGTATGTTGTATGTATATACAAAAACATTTTCAATATTATGCTTCGTCCAAGTAAACTTATGTCAATCTGTTTTTCCTTTTGTCACATCTAAGCCTCTGACAACTGGGTATGGGTAATTTAAATATTTGTAAACAGATGAGACAAATTCCTGTTAACAGTACAAAGTGGCATCAGCGTTGAATTGTTGCAGTAGTTTTAAAGAGGATTGAAAGGAGATTTAAGAATGATCTTCGATCTGAAAAACTCAACAATGAAAGTAAAAGAATTTGTATAGCCTGCAAAGCGTCTCTTTTCTGGCAAAGTGACGAATATGCCTTTTTTCAGTTAATTATGTGAATGGACGGTGATTCATCATTGATTTCTGTTTCAGCAAATTTTCAAGTCTGTCTGTCTCACCATCCAGGATGTATGGTGAGAGAGGCACACGTTACTATCTGAAATAGAAAATCAATGATAAAATCACCATCGATGCAAATAACTTAAAAGAAAAAAAAAATAATGTTTAAAAATGAGTCTTCGACACTTTGCAAAAAAGGGACGGAATATTTCGTTATCATGTCATTGGCAGCTACGGTTGAGATAAAAATAAGTCGAGAATTTGATTTTACAGCCAGTCAGAGAGAGAGAGAGAGAGAGAGAGAGAGAGAGAGAGAGAGAGAGAGAGAGAGATTAAAACTATAGGTAGGAAGTTTGGCGTACTCTGTCAGAGCGGAACCATCAAAGGAAGGATTCTGAGCAAATCAAGAGCCTGAATAGGTGATTTCATATGAAGAGCGGAACACACATCCATGGTACCTTCGGATCGAAAAGAAAGGAGAAGCACGGATTTGATTAAATACATGGAGAGTGAGGAGATGTTGCAAGATAGAAAATGCAATACTGAGGAGAACATTGATCTTTGGCTCGTCGATTGGAAAGCGTTTCTATTTTGAAACAATTCTCTTTGATGGCGTTTTATAATACCCTCGATGGTTTAGTCGCTTGCTTTTAAGGATAAAAGTCAGTTTTATTGAGTACTTTTAAGTGCTAGAGTGAAATTTCTTTTCTTCATTTTGTGTGCCTTTATTTCATCATTACTCGACTCTCTTTCCTTTTTATCTTTTACGTAGCTGAAGTTTATATAAGATGGCGATGGTGCCATGCGTTGCGTCCAACATAGATGACAATCGTCCTGCTTACATTTAACTTTGATAGAAATCTAGTTAAGCGTTTCGTGTGTAAAACTAGATCTGCGGTTGACGAGTGCCCATACAACCTACCATTCTGGCAACCTACCAGTGACTAGTGCGACCGATTTCAGTAGGTAACTTACCAGTCAACCATGCTTACGATTTCTTAATGGTAAGTGACAAGGTCATGGTAATTAAGCCTCCAGATTCGTTTGGCCCTTAATTCTAGCCGTTATTTATATATCAAAAGTCACTAAGTATGATTATAGTAGTTTGAGCTGAATATAGCAAGGACAGCTAAGCCTGAGATAATACTAAGGATAAGGAATACTCGTCAAAGTCGAAGCTATTTTGGAAACTGATGTGGCAATCTAGATAATACGAGGAAATCTACTTCTGCTTCTTTTGATTCCTCTTATCTCGAATCCTTTATTATAATCATTTAGAAAATTATCATTCCTTTAGCTATATTGTTAGGTAAATGTCTTTAAACATTGAGCCTTGAAAATAAAGGTCTAGATTCTTTGATATGTTAATTAAGCTTGTTAATTTTTTTTACTAATGTGTAGAGACAATGCTAATCGTGTTTAACATTATAGTGAATGTGTTTATTATCTAAAATTCCATTTTAATGTTGAAAATCATCTTCAGAACTGGCAAACATAAATTTGATTTGATTATTTTGTGTGGAAAGACTCTTGGATCGTGTAAGGTTCTAAACAGCCATCCTTCAAAAGTTAGTTTTAATTACTCAGTAAGCAGAATCCTATACGTGTATGCTAGATGGCATATTCGAATTGAACCCATTCGAATTGTTAAATAGAATTGCTTAGTTGCTATATTCCTGTTATTTTGTAAACTTGAAATACTAAGATGCACTTAATTCAATCTTTCCGAAGGACACCAATTTAGATGTTTGCGATTCTAAACCATTCGAATTTTATCTAAAAGTGGCTAGTTACCATTTTTTGTTATTTAGTCGCCTTGAAGCATCAAGATCTACACAACTCAATCTTCTTCTTAACCAAGGACGATAAGACACCTGTGACAAACAGACGACTTCCCTGATAGACTGACGAACGCGCGAGGTAATTTCTTAAGTAGCTACTCGGAAGGAAGGAAGTTGAGACCAAAAATAATGAAACCGACGCAACAGCAGCCGATCTGTGAGGCCGACGTTCTGTATAACCAGAGCAGCCATCATTAAAGAGGTTTTTGCCTTAATCAATCACTCCTGGGAGATCTATCAGAGCTCCAAGAAATTTTTCCTTAGGTTTGAGAGAGAGAGAGAGAGAGAGAGAGAGAGAGAGAGAGAGAGAGAGTTCGAAGCTACTCGTTGTACACAAGTCTGGGCACACATCTTTAAGAACTGACTCTCGTTAGTCTTGCATTGGAGCTTTTAGATTTGAATGATTCGGTTCCTCGCGCCTTTAAATCATTGGGCTATCGTTCTTGGCGGCGATGCCCACCCACGCTCGCCTGCCCAGGCGTGAAAAGACGCAGTGGTTAGCTCAATAAACTGAGTAAATTTTAATGTTGCATTATCTGTACTTTTTTTATTGATACTCTTAATTTCATAGGTCTCTGGGTTTGACTATACTTCATACCGACGTACTGTAGAAACTGTTGGTTAATTGTTATTCCATCTATATCGTAGTTAATTCTCGTGCATTATTTCCTCTATAAAGTGGAATTCGTAACATTTTCTTGCCATGCTTGGATGTATTACAAATGACAATGTTTAATCGCACTAATTACGTCCATAATAATGATCAATATTAAAATTATGCAGAGCTTTTTCGCATAAGTTATCTTGTCTCTGTAAGAAGCATGAACACCTTTAAAAGACTGAAGAAAATGGATTGGTATATACAAGTGTAATTAACTCATAAAGAAGGTAGAAAAATAACTTAGAGGGAACCATTCTTTTCAGCTACAATCTTCGGTAATTGCTTAAATATTGCTGATAACTCTTTGAGAGGAACTACAGTCTTGCCTGAAATAGTATGCAAAATAAAAAAAATAAAATAAAAAAGAAATACAAATCCCAAAATCGTTGATAAGAGGTGATTTTTTTTTTCTTTTTGGAATTTCACGTGAAACATGTTTGCTTGTAAAAGGAAAACGGGAATTTCATTGAAAAATATTGAAATTTCATAAATCACAGACGCAAGCACAGGTCGAGAGTGAACAAGCAGTCAGCAATAAAAATTTATGAAGAACGTGGTTCAATATGTAATGAATGTCAAAAAACAAATAGAAATTCAGCACTTTTCATGAAAGCGATTTTGTGTAACGAAATATGTAGTATAAAACAGGGTGAAACAAAATAAGTGAGAAGATTATATATATATATCCACGTATATATATGGTATATATACACACATATATATGATATATATAAGATATTACCGATAATTTTTAGCAAGTAAAATCAGATCCTGACGAGCAAAGCTGTCCATTTTCTCACCAGCTAATATACAATAACCGACAGAAATGATGGGCGAGATCTCACATGCAAAGGTCATGACATGACTTTGGGGATCATCCTTCACCCCGAGAGAGGTGAAACCAATCAACAGGTGAATACACAGGTAGCATATCTTCTCAAGCCGAGGACACGCAAGGTAACTTAATCTGGTAAAGCCCTTGGTAAGCAACTTATCAGGTAAAGTTCTTCTGAAAAGACTTTGGCTTAGAGAAACTTGTGATAAACATTAAAAGTATTAAAAATGTTGAACGCCACTGCATGGGGCCAGTCTTAGGATAACTCTCTTTTCAAGTTTATACCAGACGATTATCAAGGTAGATATGACGAAGTTTCCATCAGTCAGATTTGATTATAGGAAAGATTGTTATATCCAGATATTTAAGGAATCATAGTCACATTTAATCTTTGTTCGGAACGGAAAGAATAAGAAATGACTCTTTTTATATTCATTACTGAACGAGATAAAGAATGCAAAATAATATGGAAATATTTTGAGTAATTAAATAAGAATGTTTGCTTATCGATTGTCTGTTCATTAATAGATGCCGTTTAAATTTGTTTAGTCTAAACGGTCTTTGCACCTAAGTCTAATATAATGAAGCGACTCCTTACTTTTCATCTTCCACCAGATCTTGCTTTTAACATTGAAGATAATCAGTTCTTAATTAACCAAGTTCCTGCTCCTTGACTTCTCCTTGGAGATTTTAATGCCCACAACCCCCTTTGGGGAAGTCGGTTTCTAGACAGTAAAGGGAAGTTAATCGAAGACTTTATTGACAGGTATGATATTACCCTATATAATAATGGGTCAATGACCTGCCACAACGTTCATGATAATCATTTCTCTGCACTGGACCTTAGTATTTCTTCAACAAGTCGCCACGTTGATTTTGATTGGTCTGTTAATGAAGACTGAATGGAAGTGATCATTACTCTATCCATTTGAAATATTCTCTAAATGCTCCGTCTGAAGTTTTACTTAAGTGGAAGATAGAGGACGGAGACTAGGATAAATTCATGAAGGGTGTCAATCTAGATAGGGAATTCGACTTAATGCAGTTTACGTATTTTGTCCGTTTGCCGTTGTGTCTGTTGGCATTCCATCCGTTCGGCTTCCTAGCTTTTGCTTCTTGTCCTTTTGCGAAAGTGCATTCATCATCCCGTCCGCGCACGGCTAATTATACAAAGATCTGTTTAGATGGATCAAAGTCAGATAGTGGTGTCGGTTGTGCCGTTATCTTTGATACAGAACATACAGCTAGATTACCTGACTCTGCATCAATATTTACTGCCGAATTAAAAGCCGTAGTCCCTGCCCCAGATTTAGTTTTTCAAAGTAGTGACACTAATTTTGTCATATATTGAGATTCTGAAAGCACTTTAGACGCTATTCAAAAATTTAATAGGTTCCAAACATTAATTTTAAAAAGTTCAGGATTGGCTTCTTTGTATATATTGTGTACGTCAATTTGTCTCTGGCAGGTCTCTTCTCGCTTGGGGATTTGGGGAAACAAGATGGCAGACAGGGAAGCGAAAGCTGCTACTACTATTTTATCAGAAACCACTTTCAGAACAGTGCCTCATACCGACCTAAAAGGTCCTATTATGTTTTAAGTAAATGGCAAGAAAGGCGGACTTCTCTTCTTGCCAATAATAAAAAATATGGAAATATTAAAAATAAAATACTGCCGCTTAACAGCTTGACAGGCGACAGAGGTTAATTTAACCAAATTAAGGAATCTGCACACTCATTTAACCCATCAGTTTATTTTAGAAGGAAGCAGCCCACCAGAGTGTGGTTATTTTGACAATATACTATAACAGTGGAGCACATTCTGATGGTCTGCCACAGATATTCTAACCAAAGGGAAGGATATTTCCAGGGTAAATCCCTCTCGAATATTTTGGGAGATAAAGCAGATATTTCTGCTATAATCTCTTTTAAAGTGGATGAAAATTTTTAATAACATTTAATTTTTTCTTAATATATATGTATCACATCATACATATTTTTGATGACATTACATTTTTTGAAATCTATCACACCATTTCATTAAACTTCATATCTGTATTTTACTTATTGATCACATCGCCTCATTTTATGTATTAGTAATTTCTTTCACTAATTCATTAATGCATTTACCATAATATAATTCATTTACTATTCACTACGGTGCTGAATGGCACTATAGGCCCCAGTGCCAGGGCCTTTGCCCTAAAAAAAAAAATAATCCAAATTTTAAGATTTCTGACTTACCAATGAACGAGATTAAAAAAAAAATCTCGTTATGTATTTTCCGAATAGGTATTGACTGTCAAAATGTTACTACTCAAGGCTATTTGCGGATTTCTCAGAAACCAGTTTTCAACAGATTTCATTCCTGCCACATGATCTTATCACTCCCCCCCCCCCCCTCACCCCCCCACTTCACAACTCGCCCACCCACCAAAAAACCTCGCGCCGAAAAAGGTGTTGATTGACGAAGCGTCATCCACAGCGGTTGGTCGGTCGGTCGGTGGACTGGATCCAGAAATTTACGGAAAAATTTGTGGAGAAACTTTCCAGGAAAAGAGTCGGAGGTCATTTGCGCAGATAGCTTAAGGGGGGGGGGGGGGGTTGGAGAGGGGGAGGCAGTGGAGAGGAGGGTGGCGAAATCACCAGCGTAAATTACTAAAGAGGTGCGAGAGAGAGAGAAGTAATTTCATTTGATGAAATTAAATACGAAAGAGAGAGGGTAAAGATAAGTACGAGAGAGGATAATTTTTGTACGGTAATTGAATAAGTAGAAATGGAAAACAAGATATATAATGAAAAGTTATCAAACCAATAAAGTACTGTTATTAAAGAAAAATATCTTGGTTCCTCTTAATGTTACAAAAAGATAATGAAATGTTACTGCAGAGAGATGAAAGGCATTTTTATATGCGAATTTTGTTGAACACAAAAGAGGGTCCAGATTTATGCAATGCAGTAACTAGCAAAGAAATTATAAACTCGCAGAGAATGAAAAATGCCTTTGAAGGGAACCGTAGAGTTTGCTTTTAGTATATATTATATATATATATATATATATATATATATATACATATATATTATATTTAATATATATATATATCATATATATGTGTATATATATAATAATTATATATATATATATATATATATATATATATATATATAATATTTATATATAGAGAGAGAGGAGGAGGGGAAGATCTTACGGAAAAAACAAAAAACTTGGAAAACGGACTTTTATGGATGACACGTAACATTTAAAATAGGTCACACAGGTGAGAGAGAGAGAGAGAGAGAGAGAGAGAGAGATGATATTACCCGCTACATGAAAGAGCAGAAAAGTGGGTTAATTACACATTGTGCCAGTCACTCGAAATGAGAGCGAGAGAAAATGAGGAATGGAAGGTGTACTTTAAAGAAAAATAATCACGTTCATCTATTTATTCACTTATTTATTAATTAATATGTTCATTCATTATTTATTTATTTAGTATAGATCACAGACAGCTTGTGAGTCATTTGGTTTACTCTACTTTCTCTTTTCTGAATCTTAAAGCTCCAGGTAGACGCAAAGGAATTCTTGAGAATATACAATAAAAGGCCTTCAAACTAACGTGCATGGATTACCAGCAAGTCTCGTATTACCCGAGGTACTGTAAATACTCGCGTATATATTTAAAGGACCCTGGTATTGCTGAACCGTGAATTATTTCGAAGGACTATATTGTCACGACAGTAAGTGATGAGGACCATTTCGCTCGGTTTTCATTCATATTACTTACCTTGATATCTGTATCTGTCGGTCTGTCTGTCTGTTTATCTATGTTTTTTCGTCTATCCATCTTTCTGTAATATATATATATATATATATATATATATATATAATATATATATATATCTATATATATTATACATATATATATACATATATATATATATCAAATATTCTTTGTTATGCTTTAGGAATAATTTGTAAAATATAGTATCCAATTTCGTTAACCATGCACTACAAAAATGATTTATCCCTTACTCAAAAATAAAGTGCTGTAGCATAATGGCTCCCCCCATGCATAACTCTCCAGGGTGGTTTCCTCCTACTAACTTTGTTAAGCCTTTTCTCCTCTAGGGGAAAAAAGTTTCAAGTTAAGCCTAAAATTGCCTTACAATCGATATTTTGCGTGTGTCAATACCCACAAGATTCTGAGGCTTTGTTTGTACATATTTTACTCATTCTTGTACGTTGATATGTTCTCGGTGACTGTAAACATATTTATCTAACGTTTATAAATACTTGGTGACTGTAAAAAAAATTTATTGAGATTCACGAAATTGCCACTGGTCTTGAACGGAATACTGCAGGCATTTCATTGGTTTTCAAAAATATACATTCATGTCTCTTGCTCTCATATCTGTGTAAAATATTTGATCATGAAAACGTAAAAGAAATCAAAATATTTTGATGAGTTCTTTACGATTTCTTTATTCCAGTTTTTATTTTCTATTTTCTTGAATGTTTTATCTGTGACTGTTTGACTGCCTCTAAAGAATACGCTGAGGGTTTGAGGTCTAACAACTAAATATCAGCGACACTCGAATACATTAATCAAGAGAAGTCTTCAGGATCAGATATTAATGCAACTTTTAAATCACGCTTAAGAAAGGAAACCTTTCTTTTCTGACGAAACCAAGTACAGAAGACACAATTAAAGAAATGGAAAAGAAAGGGTACCTGTCTTTCCGGATACAAAGTTCAGAAGAAGCATTTAAAGAGGTAAAAAAATAACTGTGGAAAAAGAAGAAAAGTGACCACTGGGCAGCATCTGTGAAGAACACAGGCGCTAAAAAAGAAGACGAAAAGTGGCTCAGACGAGCACATCTCTAGACCTATATGAGGTCATAAGAACGTGAATGAAAAGAATTTCGAGGTCGTGTAGCAGTCTTTGCCGGCTCTGATTTACCATCCTTTTACCGCTCTGAAGTTTTTGGCCTTGGTTGACTTAGATATCCGAGACATGAGAAGATTCTCGTGGTGGGTAAAAATATCCGGTGAATTTTAACTTATGGAGCGGAAGGACGATTTGCGCACAAACGTCTTTACTTCAGGTTCGTGTCATCGTCAAGAAACTGGAAAAATCTTCGTACCTAAATACAATGAATTATATTTTTATTTTCTCCTTAAGTTAACAATACCAATAAGACATTCTTACTTCACAAAACCAATATGACATTCTTCTTTTCAAGTTAACTAAAGCAATAAGACTACTTAGTCCGGACATGTAACCACTTCTTAATCCCTTCTTGTCTCCATGTCCCGTTAACTGAGTACCACATCCTCAGGTAAGATGCTGAGCAATTTCGACTCCCTCCTTTACTACATATTGCATTCTAGGTCCGCAATAAAGGTTACAGGAATGACGAAGAAGAGTCCTTTAGAAGAAGAGTCCTTTAGAAGAAGAGTCCTTTACATGCTTTATTAAAAACGTTCCTTTCTTTTCGCTGAACGGCAATAGAATCGATCCGGATTACTCAGTTCATTTTGATAAGAAGGCTCACTCTCTTAGATTAAAAGGAAAATTTATAGTCATTGGAAGTCTGCGTAATGGAAAACAATACTGCTGAGGATGAGGTCGGTATAAGTTAATCACCTGAAAGCAAATAAAGAGAAAGGAAAGATAATAAAATTTCTCTCACATTTTTCTTCAGGATGCTTTTAACTGACGCCGAAAAAATTATAGAAGCTTTACTATGATTACCTGCCGATTTTAAATGCTCTCTCAGCCGTTTAAGATATCTTCTAATGAATTCAGCGTCGGTAATGTTCTTTTAATAATATACCAAATTAGCTTTTGGGAAATATAGTCATCCTCTTTCCCATCGTTATTCCTACATTAAGAAGTCGGTTGCCTGATGCACCGTCTCCTCCACTGCCTCTATCAAAGGCATCACCAGGCATGGTTTATTGTTTGGCAAAAGGGGCTTTTACGACCGTATGCCCTTGCTGCCATCAACCACAGTTATTGGCGGTGGGCTTAACCTTTTACTAAAAAGTAAGATTGCAAGGTAGCAGCTGCCTTTTTAGTCACCTTTTACGACACGCAGGACCTACGGTGCTAGTATTCTTACACCCCTACCACAGGATCATCTTTGTGGAATATAGTCACCACACTTAAATGATCTGATTAACAAACACTGTTAAGCCCCTTCCACACTAGTGGGCAAGACGGTTGGGTACTTCCAATTGTTATATTTTCTCTCGCTTCTGAAGCAGTGTTACCAGACAATCGCCTCGTTCTGGCTTCACACTCGGT
>NC_061108.1:18675042-18695042 GCF_015104395.2 Macrobrachium nipponense | reverse complement strand
CACGCGCAAGCACAAGCAATGATGGCATTGAATAGGTATTGGAAGCAGTCAGAAGAACTATGAGAGAGAGAGAGAGAGAGAGAGAGAGAGAGAGGGTTAAGTCTAAGAAAAGCTTTACCCCTGAGCTAAAGCAAATGCATTGGCGTAACACAACATTTTTGAAAACGTAAGTCGGATTAAAAGTTTTACTCTGTAAATGAAAAACTTGATGTCCTGTTCATGTCATATACTAATAAAACAAAGTGTCCTCGTCGTTGCCAGCATAAAACCAAACTTTCCTCCTTTCTGCCGGATTGATGGATCTATATCACTGTGAGGAGTGACCCACCTTACCGGTTCCCCTCCGCCCTTTCTTTCCTCATCGATTCCGCTGCTCCTGATCTTAATATCTAATCATATTTTCCCCTATTTCTTTTCAGCGCGATCTCTTCCAGGCCACCGGGTCCTTGTGACCTATCAAGACATACGGTCTAGGTCTCCTTCTTTTTGGATAGTGAACAAGAAGGCTGCTTCATTTTGCAACTTGTCGCGTCTGAATTTCTTTCGATGCTTTGAAAATTTAATGTCATAACGAATAAGTCTACCATGTTCAAAGTAATAAAACCAGTAAGGCCTCACTTTTGATGACTTGCGGGAAATGACGTCAGAGTGGGTCACTCCTCTGTAAAAGTGGACTGGTGGCTTTCCAGTAGTTTATTCTTTTGCCAATGTTCCTTACTTATTTCAGGAAAAGACGGAAGCAACAGGTCACTATAAGAACAGCAGTATTTAGTTACTTTCTGATAAATTTCAATATTAACAAATCTACGTGAATATGGGAAAGAATCAAAGTCATAAATGATTAATTTTTATGTTCGGTGCGTTACCTCTCTAGCAAAAAAAAAAATAAATAAATAAATGTTTATTTTGTGAAAATTTAATGAATTTCGCTTCTGCCACAGTATTAATGATAATACAAATGAGAGAGAGAGAGAGAGAAATTTCAAAACAGCGGGTTGTTGTTTTAGAGACATCACATTTTCAAGTGAGAAATCTAATTTTGACTTAGTTTAGTTGGAGTCATGTCTTCTCAGCGACAAATTATACTTAATATAAGGTAATCATTGTAATCATTCGTATTTAACTTTCTACATTAAAATGATATTGTGATATTTTGTTTTTGTATTGTTACTTCTCAACTATACAGTAGCATAGGTTTTATTCCAATGCAAGTTGAGAAGACTCCCGCTATGAATGAGGGCCTATGAGTCTCTATTTACCTAGTCCTAAACGGTATACACAATTTTGAGTTGAATAAATAAAGACGTGACGACTACTTCTGTCAAAGAAAGCGCCCAGCATCATATACGAAGAGCGATGCGAGACAGAAGTGATGGAAAGCGTTTAGGCCTACTGCCTCGGGTTCTTCATATTGCTTCCAGGAAAGGAGTACTCTATCCGACTACTAAACCTACTATAAATAGATAGGCAGTTCGCTCTAGTACGTTCTTCCGTCGTTTTGTTTTTTTTTTTTTTTTTCGTTCTGTCATCTCCAGTAGGTGGGAGGATGTGTAGATGGTAGGTACTGAAGGCCAAGGAACTGAGCCTAAGAAAACTGTAAAGCGGTAAAGCGATATGTCTGTTAACAATAGTTAGAGTCTTCCGAGGAAAGTTATTGTTCATAATAATTACATTTTAACAGCTAACATCTTGAAAAAATCAGCTAAGACAAAGAAATACCTGAGTTCGACAGTAATTTGTTGGTAGGAGTCTTTATTAACTTAGACCTCCCTTGTTTACCGTGTGGTTTAAGGCGTCACTGAGTTCTTGTCTATTCTTTGGTTCGATCCCACTAGACGACAAACTTATTATCAACGAAAAAAATTCCCTTTCGGTTAACAAATATGAAAATATATTACTTCCCGAGGTAGAGCGAATTGGATGTTAAAGGACATTTTGTAGCTTAATGCTTGTGTTTATGAATCACAGTGATGTGATAAAATTCAACCATTTCATAGATGCATTATTTACTTGCTACTGTGGCTCAGCGTATTGCGTAATTCAATAAGTAGTTTATTGTTCTTGTTATTTTGTTAGGCTAAATTGCCCTTTGCTGGCATTCGCTCTTCCTGGTTGAGTAATAGGCAGCGATATATTGTACTTTTTTATTTCATTTTGTGCAGCTAGGAATGGTTTATAATTTATTCCATAATTTACCATTCAAGCATTGTGAATACGTTAGTGACTTAAAGTTTGTGATTCCCTGAATAATAACATTAAGCGCTAATGTAAGAAGAAGCAATTATTAATATATATATAAAACACCAGATTTACTTTCTCTCTCTCTTACCGTTTTCCGTTTTGCTCTTAATGTAAAGTTCTCGAAAGATTTAAACAAATGGTATACAAAACATGGCGTAATTGAATAGTAATATTATTAGATACAATATAATAATACATAGTAATATAAGAATATAAGCATAATATATATTAGAATAGATAATAATATACATATATATATAAATATATATATATTTATTTAATAATATATTAGATCTGTGTTGTGTGGGGTGGGCAGCATAGCTTATATAAACGGGGAAATGCGTTTTCGTATATTTTGCCCAATACCATGACTTGAAAATAGCCTAAGGAAATTTTATAAAAACGTATTAATCGAATTCATCTCCCTGTTCTTATATATATATATATATAATATATATAATTATTATAAATAATATATATATATATATATATAATAATATATAGATCGGGTGACAAGGAGACAACCAGTTGACAGGAAAAGATTAATATATTTGCCAAAGCGTTTCGTAACAGAAGCTTGTTTGTTACATCATCAGGGCTAAAATAAATTGGACAGACGAGTTAAAATACCCATATCAACATAATCAAAACATATAAAAACAACCATTCTTAATTGAAAAGTTCCTGAACTAGTTAAAACTGTAAAACAAAGAGACAAAAAATCTAATAATAATAATAAAAAGGAAGCAAACAACAGTATTTTTAAAATAAGCGCCTGCTCCGTCAGAAGATGTAACAAGCTGTTGTTACGAAACGTGTTGGCAAATAAATTAATCTTTTCCTGTCAACTGGTTGTCTCCGATCTACATATACCTTCTGGCCCTCGATGCCGATGGATCTCGTCTATATATATATATATATATATATATATATATATATATATATATATATATATATATATATATATATATATATGTATATATATACATAATATATAATATTTATATATTATAGTTAATATAATATATATAAATATATTATATATTATATATTTATATATATATAATATATGTATATATATATGTTTTCATTCGCTTCGTTCTAAAAAAAAATTTAAGAACATCAATAGATATTATTAGGCTTCGTTCACACCACAAATAAGTTGAACCAAGGTCTATTGCATTGGTATCCTATAGACCTTGATTAGTTCAAACTAGTGCTACGTACCACTATCTAGCATTCGCTGAAGGTTCATTCTCCACTTACCTTCGTTCACTTGTTTTTAATCTGTGTGTGACATATAAGAGATAAGTTGTCGATGTGTGTGTTCACACTCCTGCGTATGTCGCTCAATACGAATCGTTGTAGCGTGCTGTTGACTGATACATTTAGTCCCAATCAGAACTGATGGCTGTGTTAAGCACTAAATTCGTGTAATATTGCAAAGGACGTTTTAGTTTTAACGCGAATGTAGAAAATGGGTAGATGAGTAATTCATGAAACCGTACGGGGATCTGGTATAGAAAGGCGATTACCTCGGACTCTGATACGGTAGACCCAACTTTATAGTAAGAAAGATATGGAAACATATCTAGTCTAGTCTGACTGGACCTCCTCTCGCTTCAAGGGATGACACATCCACCTGTTGAAACGAGAGAGCTCATAAAACTCCCAAAATATTGACGGTAACGAGGGCCGGAATTTTAAGGAAATATTTTAAGGAGATCTCATTATATTTAAGTATATGGAGATGATGATGTAATTTCCCTCAACGAATTACTCAGACAAGAACAATAGTTATGGTTTTGTAGATATACGTACTACTAAAACGAATTAGAGGATTTTTTCCTCCCATAGAAAACAAGTAAAAAAATGTGCCTAATTTTCTTCGGCGCATTCGAGTTTTCTGTTCAGCCGCTACAGCGTATCATCGAGGCCACCGAAAACAACCATATTTCGGTGGTCTCAGTATAATGCTATATGAGCCGCGGTTCACGAAACTAACCATAGCCCGGTGGTGGCCTGTTCTATGATATTACCAGAAGCACGATTACGGCTAATTTTAACCTTTGATAAAAAAAAAAAACTACTGAGGCTAGAGGGCTGCAATTTTGTATGGTTGATGATTGGAGGGCTGATGATCAACATACTGATTTGCAGCCTCTAACCTCTAGTCTTTAAGACCTGAGGGCGGACAGAAAAAAAGTGCTTATTGTCTCTACTAATGTCACTGTGGATGAAAGTTTTTCTGGTATAACACTCAGTTGTGAATTTCATGGTCGATCAATTTATTTGTCGCATTTACAATTTTAATTTTCTTTAAACTGCTGCCTTCATGCATGCATAACCTGAATGGATATTGCTGTTAAATAACAGACTAACCTTGACATTTATTTTTTTGTTAAGTGATCTCTTCTCTCTGTATTTCCCATTACCTTCTGTTTCTTCCTAATGAAAACCATATTCCTTGGAAGCTTAAATTTCAAGTCAGTGACTCCTATAGGCTCTTGCCATATGAATAGGGTTCATCTTCTGAATAATAATAATAATAATAATAATAATAATAATAATAATATAATAATAATAATAATAAACATGATTTCTAGCGAGAGAGAGAAAGTCAACTACATGAGCCAGACCACAGGGTACACTGACCCAGACGACCTACTAATCAATAAACACAATTTCACCAAGTTCCTTACATTTCCGCTTACGACTCATAAGCTCCTTCCCTGAGATAACATTGCATTCAGTAAATATTCATAGTGCTAATGAAAATAGCTGTATGAGTATGTATTTTCTAATGGAATAAAATTTCATAGTGTTGGAGACTCTCTCCTACAGCTAGAGGCACCTGAAGACAAAGAAATATTTATTATAAGTGAAAAAAATTTCTCAGTATTATTGATGATGAAACACGATTTGTTTTAAATAATAAACATATTTCTAAAATACTATGCCTTTCATTAACGTACATATGCGCGCGCCACAAATATGCTTTGATATCTTTCATTTCTCCTCAAGTGTTTTGGCATAAGGTTACTAACCTCTGCACTCCTTTACGTGGCAGCTGCCCTCAACAGTCGACTAATTACCAGTATATGATTCTATTATGTCGACAGGAGGCCAAAAATATTTCGAAAATAATTTTTAAATCGCCTTCCCCTTTCCGTGATCAAACTGAGGATAGAAACCTTGTGAACAAATATTAGAGTGTTTGACTTTAATGGTCTGCCAAGTTATATATGAATTTGCCGTTGGTAAATACGTGTGGATAGATTTCCATTTAGCGTGATATGCCAAGTACAGCAAAAAGAAAAAAAAATGAATGTTATCAATAACAATGAGGTTTCCACGGTAACGTGACTGAACTTGAGTCTCTCATACTTTTTTAATGTTGTTAAATCAGTTAACAGGTATTGACATGTTGCCATTTGAAGTAAACAAGCGAAAGGCGACTCTTGGCTCGTTTGATTTTGTGGTATATTTCTGTTGTAAAATTTATTTGCTTCAAAGTTATTAACCATTATTTCCCCCGTAGTGGGATATCGCCGTCAGTGCAGCTTACGTGGTGCACTGTATGCTTTACTTAGGGTCTTTGCAGCGTCCCTTGAGCTCATAGCTCTAACGTCTTTCATTTCTTTTACTGTACCTCCGTTCATATTCTCTTTCTTCTGTCTGACTTTCCACCCTCTCCAGTTGCACCTTTCAAACCTTCTTCCTGCCAGTTTCAGTTTCAGATCTGAATGCCCTCATAGGTCCCAGCGCTTGGCCTTGGGCCTAAATTCCATATTCTATTCTATCCATTATTTCTGACATAACTTTGCCTTGATTTACTTTGATGTCATTGTGCTGGTACTCACAAAAACTGATATAAATGTATTCAATTAATTACGTACACCGTTCTCGCGTTTAGGTCACTGTTTAGATGTATACAGTGGGTTAGTGGAAAGTTAAAGTATTACGGAACATAAAACCCTTTCCGTGGCAAAAAAGTAAAAGAATAACATTAAAAATATAGAAATCCAAGAGCAGTATAAAATGAATACTATACATCGGTACTGAGGCATCTGGCATTGCTGTGCCTCCTTCTTTCGAGTATTTTTTAATAAAATTCATGCATGTGCCCCCCCTCCCCCTACCCGCCCCCGTTCCTGGAGCCATTTAAGGTCGCTGAGCTTTTTGACCTTCTCCCAGTTTCCTTTTTCTCGCGTCCCCTCGCAATCCTTGCCTCCCCTTGAATCCTTATTTCATTTATGTCCCTTCTTTAATTACCCTTCACTCTTTTCTTAGCCACTCATTAGCTTTTACCTCGTCTGGCGCCTACCATTTCCAAGAGCAACCATTTTATCATTAACTAATTTTCCATGTCTAACCTTAGGAAATCTGAGGTGGCATATTCATTTCATCGAGTAATGCCTTTTGTTATGCTGTCAATTTTTAGTGCATGATTAATTCATTAGCCATTCAACATTTTATTGTTCTTTCACCTCTTCCAACTGTATCACAAGGATATATAATAATATTAGATATATCAACTTAACATTCAGTACCTCGATCATACTGGAATAAAATGTTGGCGAAGTCAGTGGGCTGGAAGCAGCCCAGACAGCAACAACACTTTTGGCAAATTTAACTAACGTTGGTGTGTGTCTGCGTGTGTGTGTGTGTGTGTGTATAGTTCAGACTAGTGACTCACCGACGAGCCTCATCATCGATTTGAGCATTCATGTCTGTGTGCGTTTGTGTGCGCGTGTGTATGCCTGCAAATGATGGTTTGCCATGCAACAGACAAGCAAGCAAGCCAAGCAATTCTAGGACGAGGGTGTCTGGTGTGAGGAGACAGAGACAGCTTTCGAAGTTGGGTTGAACGTTTGTAAAGAAGTGGTTGGGTCTCAAATTGCAGTTAATGTCAAGCTTACTCTTTTTTTTTCTGTCTGTTTTCCTTTCCAGTTCTTTCTAACGTTGTTACTTTCTTGTTGCTTGTTTCATAAAGGTCTGCTCCTGCTTCTGTTAAGTAAATGATTTGTTTTTCATAACATGTATATATAAATTTACAAGTATACACCCTTGAACACACATGTATATTTATATATGTATACACTCACACACACATGTATATATATATATATATATATATATATGATATATATACGTGTGTGTGTTTGTATGTGTGTGTGTATATAACTGAATCACGAAAATATGGAACGTGATGAATATATAGATAAAGACGCAGTAAAAACATATGTTTTATTTACATATGTATATATATTTAAAAATTTTATACACGTATATATATCTATACATATGTATATATAAATAAGTCATATCACATTACCGTGATTCATATACATACATCGAGCTACAATGTCCTTTAATATCTAATTCGCTCTACCTCTATATATATAAAATTAATATATTTATAATTTTATATAAAAAATTTTATATTATATATATATATATATAAAAAAAAAATATATATATATATAGTATATATATATGGTATACATATACATACCATATATATCATATTATATATATTATATATATAGATAGATATAGATATATATATATACATATATATATACATTTTTATTGTCGCATATTGTCATGATTTTTCCTCTCATAACCCGGAGTAGAAAAGTTGTTACTCTACTCTAGGAGAGGAGATGTTTCTCACAGCACTTCCTTCGTCTGAGTCTTGGGTTTTTGTACTTTTTCTTGTTATACCGAAGATTCTGCTGATACCAGATCTGAACCGAGACTGATTTATCTTATGGAGTTCGGTCATTCTAATAAGTTTTTCATTGTTTTGAGTGTAAAGATGAAGTTGCAACGGTTATAATGAGATTATCTTTGTTGTGATGAAAGTTTTCCGCGTTTTTTTAATTTGTCATCCCAAATTCATTCCGTTTTTCCGTAGTTTATAAAGTCGATGAGAACCACCTTTCTGAGACTTAATTTTTTATGAAAACAAAAATCATCAGAACTTTTGAACTAGAGTTCAAACTCTTTTCCCCGTAGCCTTGGAGTCGCGGTATGTCTTTTGATTTAACTTTCACGTCTACGTTATTAATAAACTTCGTGCAGTTTCCTGGTCATGTTTTTGCAATGCAATCACCGATACATGAACGAAAAATTATCCCTTGATCTCTTGGTCGACTTCATCAAACTAAACATTAATAAAGAAAAAAAGTTAACGAGTGACCTGCCAAGGTGAGGTTCGATTATTAGTGATTACCTCATTCAGTTCTGGATAAGTAGTGGATAACCCAAGGTCATTTTTGTAAATTACTTCACATTACTTGGTCGATGATTTAGAGTTGTTTCGAGGTTCTTTCCGTTATTCCCTTTAGTCAGTATACAAAATATCTGTCTTATATCAATCAATATCTATTTCTGCTACCTCATATTGTACAATTCTTGAAGAAACATAACGAGAGAGCTACTTTAACTATAGGAACGCATATAAGAGTAAAGGTTAAAAATTATATCGCTAGATAAAAAAAATCTTATCTATTCCTGTTAGGTAAACATTGTACGTACATTGTAGTTTGCAATGAAAGATTAAGTTATTTTTCCTAGTAACCTTAGAAATGAAAACAACGCACTAGGTAGCAAACAGAGACTAGCATATACTAGGTAGCTACCAGTGCATATTATTCGCTCAGTTTCTTTTCATAAAAATTGTAAACCATGACAGTGGTTTATGTTGACGTCGTTCATCCAGAACTGAAAGAGGCATTTTGTCCAAATCTGGTGGTTGTAAATAGCACAGGTTAACGATTAAGGATTTAAATTGACTGGCCACTTGAAATAATGTCAAGCCCAATTTCTGTAGATATATGAAATATTCCACTAAGAAAGCTTCGTAGATATTGTAGTGCTTCTCTGATTTTAAAAAAATTCATCGTGAAACGAAATATTATTAAGGAATGACAAACCAGAAATATATGTAAAATATAATAAAAATAATAAATACGTCTCTACGAAGTATGGACAGTACTTTAGAAAGCCCTCACAATGGAAATAATGCCAGAAAATTTTTATCACTTTATGCTCTGTTGATCTATCGTTTTGAAAGTCACTTTTGTCTTACCAATTCGTTGCCTTCTTTCTCATTTTCTGTCATTGGTTGAAGGGGTATGGTCAATTGTCATCAGTCAGGATACAGAGTGACCCTTATGAGAATCAATAGTCCTTTTTTTGTTTTCTTCATCATTTATTTTAGATGTAAATGCATATTAATCTTCCCAGCTTAATTTCCTAAAACAGATCCTTCAGCACCATAACTTACATGGTATTTCCAAAAATTAACCTTTTTTTATCGTCTCTGACGATTATCATTAATCACACTTTTAATTCCTGAAATGAATAAGTGCACTTTTGAAATGGCATTTGAATAACGTCGTGACTTCACATTAATCATCAACAAAAGGCGAAACTTGGATTTCTTATTAATACCCTGGAAATCATTAATTACACCGTATATACTGGGGGTCAAAATTAGCCACGCTTACTAATTCAGGCCCCAAAGAATAATCAGTCGTAATCGTCTTTGTTTTCATGTATATGAGATTTATTATCTTGGACCCATTTCTCTTATGATGACGTTTTCATTTTCTTTTCTTGAATGAATAGAATATTTCAAATTTGGCATATCCACTATACTATCATTCTCATTTCTCATTGAAACTGCATTTTCTATCATATACGTCACTTCATAAATCCTAAACTAAATTTGCATACTGAGATGACAGATACATTTTGATCATAAAGATTATTAAGCTTCAGGATGTATCTGTGACCATTTCCATTCCTTTTACTGTACCTACGTTCATATTCTTTTTCTTCCATCTTACTTTCCACCCTCTCCTTACGAATGATTCGTAGCGTAACTGCAAGTTTTTCCTCCTGGTACACCTTTCAGACCTTCCTGTCAGTTTCTGTTTCAGCACTGAATGACCTTATCGGTTCCAGCGCTTGGCCTTTGGCCTGAATTCAATATTCTATTCAATTATATTCAGGATGTATTATACCTCTTAAGAAACAAGTTGCTTTATATCCCTGGGTGAGTTGCTCTTGATCTCTGGGTGTCTAGTGGATTTACTCCTGTTTCTCAGGGCCATGGTGGCTGCTTCGTTCCTTTTACTCTGTTACTTGACAAGTTGGTTTGCAACTATTTTGTTCTTGTTGGCTGTAGAGTTCAGAGTAGCACTGTTCAATGGACACTACGATCTGGAATTTGGCAAAGGACAGTTATAAATCTAGGAAATGCGTGGGAAGCAAACATTTTCTTTATAATAGTACTTCTGAATTCATCTGGCGCTGTTCCTTTGCAGGCTGGAGAGAGAGAGAGAGAGAGAGAGAATTTTACTGTACGGGTTATGAAAAATACGTAATCTGGAGTTGGTCAAGGCAATAGATGTAGCCGGGGTTTTCACAGTCGGTTCTACTTCGTTTGACACTGTTACAAAGGGTATTGGTAGGGATTCTTCCATATAACCTTTGAATTATTGTTAAATTGTTAAATCCAAACTTAGCCAATCAAAGAATTTGTTTCAATAGGGACAAATAAAAAAAATCCAGTAATGCTGCCATTGCATATTTCCTTTGATTTCTGATCGCCATAGGTCTTCTCTCATCGAAGAATATATATGTAAGGTCTCTACGGAAACAGTAAATGAAGTAGCGGCAGTCTCCACTCATTTCGAAGTGTTCCTCAGGTAGAATAGCGATATTTTTATCTCACTTGACGAAGTCATTAAATTCCTGGAGAAAAAATTCTTCCAGGTATTATTGTCCTCATGAGCACCATTTCCTGCAACTCGTACATTTCGAGTACCTCGTCCTCTTTCCGAGTAGGAATTATTTCTTCCTCCTTCCCTTCTACTTGGAGGAGAATCTTCCTCCTCATTTTTATTTGTTCTTGGCAATGCCTCCTTCATCATGGCCGCTGGACTTTGAGAGCGCTTGAAGTCGTCTTCTCTATGCAAAGGTCATTTAAGAGTTCATCAATATAACATGCTCAGTTTAACGAATTCCAATAGTGAAGTCAAAAGGAAAGATGCTATCGAGAAATAGGTGCGAGATTCTCAAATTCAAATGTCAGTGGTTTTGAACAAAAAAAAGGAGTCGGAGAGAGAGAGAGAGAGAGAGAGAGAGAGAGAGAGAGAGAGAGAGAGAGACTCAAATATCATTCGGTTCTGAACTAGAAAAAGGAGTCCTTACAGACCTTACAGACCTTACAGTTCGTTCGGGTTGCCCCAGGTCCCTCAGTGTGAGGCGCCTCTAATGTTTACCAGAGAGTTGCTAGTACATCTTCCGGTATATTTTGCATCTTCCAATCTTGGATGGTCTGGGATGCAGTTTAGATATTTGTCGAGCTTATTCTTAAACACATCTACGCTCACTCCTGATATATTCCTCAGATGAGCTGGCAACGCATTGAATAGAGAGTCGGAGAGAGGAGAGAGAGAGAGAGAGAGAGACTCAAATATCATTCGGTTCTGAACTAGAAAAAGAAGTCGGAGAGAGAGAGAGAGAGAGAGAGAGAGACAGAGATTCAAAAAATTCAAAATCATTTCGGTTCTGAACTATCAAAAAAGAAAGTCGGAGGAGAAGAGAGAGAGACGAGAGAGAGGGAGAAAGGAGGAGAGAGAGGAGACTTTTCCTAAATGAGAAAGAGAGAGACAGAGGCGATGGGAGAGAGAGAGAAGAGGAGTGAGAATTCAAATATCATTCGGTTTCTGAACGAGAAAAAAAGAAGTCGGAGAGAGAGAGAGAGAGTGAGAGAGAGAGAGAGAGGAGAAGATTCCAAATATCATTCGGTTCTTTGAACTAGAAAAAGAAGGCGGAGAGAGAGAGAGAGAGAAGAGGAGAGAGAAAAAGAAGTGAGGAGACGAGAGAGAGAGAGAGAGAGGAGGAGATTCCAAATTCTCATTCGGTTCTGCACTAGAAAAAGGGAAGTCGGAGAAGAGAGACAGAGAGAGAAGAGAGGCGAGAGAGAGAGAGAGATTCAAATATCATTCGTGTTCTGAACTTAGAAAAGAGTCGGAGAAGAGAGAGAAAGAGAGAGAGAGAGAGAGAGAGGATAGAGAGAGAGAGAGAGATATTTCAATTATCACTCGGTTCTGAACTAGAAAAAGGATGTCGGAGAAGGAGAAGAGAGAAGAGAGAGAGACGGGAGACGAGAGATGAGGAAATGAGAGGAGAGAGAGAGAGAGTAGAGATATTCAATTATCACTCGCGTTCGAACTAGAAAAAGAAGTCGGAGAGAGAGAGAGAGAGAGAGAGAGAGAGAGAGTTCAAATATCATTCGGTTCTGAACTAGAAAAAGAAGTCGGAGAGAGAGAGAGAGAGAGAGAGAGAGAGAGAGAGAGAGAGAGAGAATGATCTTGCAGCCTATAGAAATATTAATATATGTATTTTAGTCTTCCACGAGGACTTTGTGTTTAGTGTGCCTGTCTGTTCGTCTGTTAATAGGACTATGTCAAAGGTAAAGAGCCGAATTTCCTTTATTGTTCTTCAAAGACTGAATATTTTTTCAGATACGCAAATGGAATTATATATATCTCTTTATACCCAGTCCAGGAACTAGTTCTTTGGTTTTCTTTGTTACATATTTAATGGTGAGTATTTCATTGATAAGCATGTGAAGACAACATCAGCCGCCTTGTTACGTAAAGGAAAACAGAGTAGTTGGGTAACTACGGAATTGTGTTATTGCATTCGTTAAAGAAAACGAAAATGATTGAAATATGGTAATATCCCTACCGGAATATTGCTTTATCCGACTCCATATTCCGATAAGCTTTCATTCACACAAAAAATTTAGTCATTTTACATTTTCATATTTTTCGCCATCTACACATTAAGTCCATCGTATAGTCTTTCATCGGTATCTATTGCCCCCTTTTCTCAGCTGGCGTGTCTGGCTCTCTCTTTCTTCTTTAAAACCCTAAGGCATTCAGTTACGAGCGTTAATATTCAAATGCCAGTCCCGTCGGCCTCGTCATATGAAAAATAAATTAAGTCCCAACAAACACACCATCTGGAGCAGATGTATTCTCGTAACTAAATAACGTTTATCTCTACTGCACCACCGTTTTAACCCCCACCCCCCTTCAGTGAAGTCATTAAATTCCCGGAGAAAATTCCCCCAGGTATTATTGTCCTCATAAGCATCATTTCTTCCAAACTCTTTCTTGGACAAGTAGGATACCTGGTCCTCCTCTCTCCGAGCAGGAATTATTTCTTCCTCTGGAAAGTCTCCCTCCTTGTTTTTTTTGCTTTTTATTTGTTCGGTAATTCTTCTTCCACATATGGCCGTTGTACATCGCGAGCCCTTCAAGAAGCCGTCTTCTCTACGCAAACATCATTCCAGACTGAGCTTGTCAAAATAATTATATTCCATTAGTGGGGTAAAAAAAATATTCTATAGAGGAGTAGATGCAGTGTTCTTGAGTATATAATGATATTCGTTCTCGAATTGGAAGAAGAAGAAGAAGAAGAAGAAGAAGAAGAAGAAGAAGAAGAAGAAGAAGAAGAAGAAGAGAGAGAGAGAGAGAGATGAGAATAAAGCAAAAAGAGAGAATGAGAGAGAGTAAGAGTATTTTACTTTAAAGCTTGTCAAAATTTAGTTTGCCCATTTGACCTCCCGAGAGGACGTTGGGGTTGTCTGCCTGTCTTTCTTTCTGTATGTCTGTTAATAGGATTTTGTGAAATAAAAACAATGGAGTTTCTGATATTTACATATAAAAGTCTACGTTCTGAGGGACAGTTAATTGTATTTTGTGTGGAAACGATTCTGAATTATTTACTATTCACTTCACTGTTTGTTATTTGAAAAAACGACAGTTTCCTGTTGATTGTAGAAGAAAAAGGAAATAACGTAGAATGTTTGCATGAGGGCAATGATTGCACCTCTCCATTTAGAAAGAAAAGGTAAATGTTGCACAGTACTGAGGTTGATACCCCAACCACTTTGATGGCAGTCTGTTAACTGATTGTAAAAGAAGTGTTGATATGAGATTAGCATGAACGCAAGGACCTTGCCGTAATACGTTCAACCATGGTGGCTAAGTTTATGACTTTGCTATCTCAAATATATGCATATATTTACATGTATATATACATATGTATATGCTTGAAAAATCTCAGTACATGCACATGACTTCAGTATATAAGCAAATACCAAAGGAAAATGACAGGCAGAAAGTCAGTACCAAGCGTATCATCCGGGCACATATGTACATGTGTATATAGAGATAGATAGACAGAGAAATGGATAGATAGTTGTACTTATACAGCTATATAATTTCATTTTGCATATTGTTCCCGCCTCTCACTCCAGTGTCCCATGGCTTCTTCCTCATCAACTTACAGTCTACTGGTCTCCAGTCTCATTTTCCTGAATGCAGTAACAGAAGTAGACTTGTAATCACGAAACGTGGTAGTGTTTCATTCTTTGCCACACCGTCATTTCTTTCTAAAGTCTTAAAGTCACCAAAAGTTTCTTGAAATTTCCATAAGGTTTGATTGTCGATCATTAGTACCGTTTCCTCCAACCCCTACTCAAAGTTATTATCTGTAAATGATTTTGTGCGGATATTCTAGAGTATAGAATATGATTATATTTTGAATTACAATACTCCTTGGATCTGGACCACAATTCTGAAACAGCGGATTCTTACTTGACTATTGTTTAACTTTCGGGGTTTTTTTGATTGTTTTTGGAGAATATACTTTAGACAGAGTATTTCATATCTTAATTAATACGCTTGCTAGTGTGCAGACCATTACTGAAGTTAGTGGATTGGCTGAAGGGTAAGTATCGAGGAGATTTTTAGCAAAATGTGGATCTAGATCCAGATCACAATGAAGATTGAACAAGTTGTTCTTTTTGATATGATTGATTAAGTACTTTCCTATTATTTCACATTATAGCGTCGATGACGTTATTTCGTCTAGCATTGCAAAAATTCACCTACCATTTCATCGTGTTCATTGATTTATTGTTGTTGTAGTTTCCATGTTATTTCATTTGACTGCTTTATGTTTATACATCTCATTATTTATTTTTTCAGTTATTTCTCTGCTTTTCATTCTTACTATCCGCGATCTTGGTGTTGCCTACAGTAATAAGTGATGAATTCAACTCTGCTCCATAAGTGTTTTGAGATATCTGCAAAAGAGAGAGAGACAGAGACAGAGACAGAGAGAGACCTTACAGACCTTACATCTTGTTCGGGTTGCCCCAGGTCCCTCAGTGTGGGGCACCTCTAATGTCTACCAGAGTTGCTAGTACATCTTCCGGTATATTTTGCATCTTCCAACCTTGGATGGTCTGGGATGCAGCTTAGATATTTGTCGAGCTTATTCTTAAACACATCTACGCTCACTCCTGATATATTCCTCAGATGAGCTGGCAACGCATTGAATAGACGCTGCATTATCGATGCTGGTGCATAGTGGATTAATGTCCTGTGTGCTTTCCTTATTTTTCCTGGTATAGTTTGGGCACTATTAACCTACCTCTGCTTGCTCTTTCTGATATTTTTAGCTCCATGATGTTTTCGGCTATTCCTTCTATCTGTTTCCATGCCTGAATTATCATGTAGCGTTCTCTTCTCCTTTCTAGACTATATAATTTTAATGATTGTAGTCTTTCCCAGTAGTCAAGGTCCTTAACTTCTTCTATTCTAGCTGTAAAGGACCTTTGTACACTCTCTATTTGTGCAATATCCTTTTGATAGTGTGGGTACCATATCATATTGCAATATTCAAGTGTACTACGAACATAAGTTTATAAAGCATAATCATGTGTTCAGCTTTTCTTGTTTTGAAAGTGCCGTAACAAACATTTCCTATCTTTGCTTTACATTTTGCCAATAGAATTGTTATTTGATCATTGCATAGCATGTTCTATCATCATCACACCAAAGTCTTTAAACTGCTTCCTTATTTGCGATCGTCTCATTATTAGGTCCCCTATATGCATATAGCTTTCCTTCTCTGTCCCATCATAATTTATTGATTCAAATTTATCAGAGTTAAATACCATCCTATTTACCTCTGCCCAATCATATACTTTGTTAAGGTCTCTTTGTAGCGCGTTCCCATCTTCATCACAAGTAATTTCTCTACTTATTCTTGTGTCATCGGCGAAACTACTCACTACCGAGTCCTTAACATTACTGTCTATGTCTGCAATCATAATAACAAACAGTATTGCAGCTAACACCGTACCTTGTGGCACACCGGATATTACCTTAGCTTCATCCGATTTCTCATCGTTTGCAATAACTACCTGTTTTCTGTTGTGTAAAAATTCTTTTAACCATCTTCTACTTTATCCACTTATGTGTTTTCTAATTTTCTTCGCTAATATATTATGGTCTACCTTGTCAAAAGCTTTTGCAAAGTCTAGATAAACAACATCTGTTTCATTTCCACTTTTCATATTTTTGTATATGATCTCACGGTGGACTAACAGTTGGGTTTGTGTACTTTTTCCGGGTATGAAACCATGTTGCCTATATTAAACAATTATGTTTTTTATTTAAATGTTTCATAATATTTTTCTTCATTACCCTTTCATACACTTTCATAATATGTGATGTTAGACTCACAGGCCTATAATAACTTGCCTCTAGTCTTGATCCACTTTGAAAGTAGGGGGTAAATATATGCTAATTATGCTCATCATAAATCTTGCCTGTATCTACACTTTGTCTTAATAATATTGCAAGTGGCTTTGCGATAGAATGAACTACTTTCTTTAACAAAATAGCAGGAACACCATCAGGACCTGCAGCAGCTCCATTTCAAATTTCATTAATTGCCTGCACAATATCAGCTTCATTAATATCTATGTCAGCTAAATATTCACTATTTTCGTGCCTTACTTCTGTATCATTATCTTCATCATCAATTCTAGGGGTGAATTCTCTCTTATATCGTTCGCCCAATATGTTGCATATTTCTTTTTTTCATTCGTTAATCTCCCTTCAATTCTTAGAGGGTATTTCTATTCTTCTTTATTCATCTTTTTGCGTACGAGTATAATAGCTTTTGGGGTTTTGCTTGATATTTATTAGGGTTTTTTCTTCCAAGTCCCGTTTTTCATTTTCTTTTGATTGTATAATCTTTTGTTCTGCATTTTCTATCTTACTTTTTAGTTCTATAACTTTCCATGCATTTTTTCTTTTGCAAGAACTTTTTTCCACTTTCTGGTTTTCTGGAACAAGATCCTTCTGTCTCTTGGTATGCATGACTGATGTTTACTTTTCTTCTTCGGTATATATTTTTCCACTATTTTCTCTAATATTTTATATAGTATCTCCGTATTTACCCTTATGTCATCACTTACGAAAATGTTATCCCAATCTTTGTTTAATTCTTCATTTATTTCTGACCATTTTATATTTTTACTGTAGAAGTTGTATTTTCCATATCCTTCCCACTTTTTCATTTCTTGCTTATCTCTGTTTTCACTTTCTTTGGAATGGAATGTTAATTCTATGACATTATGGTCTGAAATACTCGCATTATAAACTATTATTTCTTTAACATAATTCACCTCGTTCACAAATACCAGGTCTAAAGTATTTTCCTTTCTTGTTGGCAGGTGATTTATTTGTTGAATGTTGTATTCTAGTAGCATATCTAATAGCTTTTCGAATTGCCTCTTATCTTCTGCACTACTATTACTCTCTTTTTTATATGTATAAATACAACCACAATCTCCTATTCGTTCTTTCCAGTCTACGAAAATAAAGTTAAAGTCTCCAGATAGGAGAATAGTCCAGAGAGAGAGAGAGAGAGAGAGAGAGAGAGAGAGAGAGAGAGAGAGAGAGAGAGAGAGAGAGACAATAACAATATTCCACATTCGTAGGTGTACTATCAAATAGTCTTTTGTAATTGGTTCATCAGCTTCTTAATTCTCTTGGCTACCCTTTTCTTTTAAAGGCCAATGATATCCATCAAAGAATTTGTAACGGCTCTCCTTATACTCATCTCCGTAAATGGAGAAGGATTTTTCGTATTCGCTTTGCTAGTGCCCTGCCTTTGTTTTGGCTAATGGGATGGCTGTTTTACCCACCATTTTGACATCTTTCTTAATGGTTAGGTTCACGTTAATGGTATGCAATTCTTGCCGAATATTTTCTCTGGCGGTGCAATTACCTTTGGTGATTTATCTATGAAAATTGTTGACATTTGTTGCGTTGTCGCGTCTGTTTTGTTTTCAACGGTTATTAAATCGATGCGCAAACCAAAAACTTTTAGTTTTCTGAAAATAAAGCTACTGAGATGGCCATTGCTCCGTCCGCACTTTTTTGTCCAACCTAGGATTAAAAACTACGGAGGCTAGAGGGCTGTAAACTGACATGTTGATCGTCCACCTTCCAACCATTAAACTTACCAACTTGCAGCTGTCTAGCCTCAGTAGTTTTTATTTTATTTAAGGTTAAAGTTATCCATGATCTTGCGTCTGGCACCACTACAAGTGCCAACAA
The DNA here is from genome assembly GCF_015104395.2 of Macrobrachium nipponense. Taxonomy (NCBI): domain Eukaryota; kingdom Metazoa; phylum Arthropoda; class Malacostraca; order Decapoda; family Palaemonidae; genus Macrobrachium; species Macrobrachium nipponense. The sequence continues at coordinate 18,676,281 of NC_061108.1, read as the reverse complement.
CATAGGCCACCAGCGGGGCGTGGCTGAAAGTTTCATACAGAACTTCGGCGCCTTTTTTTTACTTGTTTCTTATTCTTATCAAATCCTGTCTTCAAAGTGCTTCCTATACTCTGTTTTTTTCCATCTGTCCATCCGCCTGTGGTGTTTTCGCATGGTAACACTGCATCCCGGGCTTTAAATAATTACGCTATGTGTAAGTTTTGGGTAATTAAAAGGATATCTGGGTGAACATTTGCAACTGAAAAGTGTTTTAATAAATTACTGTATGCTAATTTCACCGTTAATATTTGAAATAGGATATTATTATCATTGTTGAATGTAACTATCTAAAGCCTGGGACGCAGTGTTACCATACGCAAACACCACAGGCGGATGGACAGATGGAAAAAAACAGAGTATAGTTTGCTGTGACTGGCTAGAAAACGTCGATCCTAAACGGTGGTTAGGATATAATGGCTGTCCGCATCTACTCGATGAAATGAAAGGTGATGAAAATAAGCTCCGGCGAGATTTTCATTATCTTACATTGTTTATATAGACACAGAAGGCAAAGCAACTATCTACGTGCTGTGGTATGTTGCAGATGTTTAATTTATTTGAAGATTTATTGTAGGCTATTAAATGTTTCCACTAGGGGTGGGGAAGGTCGGGGGTGGGAGGCCAGAATCAGCCTAACTATAACTGGTTCACTTAAGGTAGATTCTTGGATGATCCCTATGCCTACGAGACGTTAGTTTGGCGGCCGCTGATTGGCTGGGAGCTGCCTACTTCCCGGTACCAGCCAATCAGCGGCCACCAAACAAACGTCTCGTAAGAATAAGGCTCATCCGAGAATCTACCTTAAGTGAATCAGTTATAGGTGCTGGTCCCAAGCCCAGGTGAATAGAGAGGGCTGGAATTAGGAAGGACATCCTTAAGTAAAACATCCGGCAAATCCAATTATGAGATGATCCGTTCCAGAGAGAAGCAGCTGGAGGATGCTTTATAACAACAGCAACCCCGACTAAGGATTAAGCGGAGAGAAAGAATATTGTGGGCTAAGCGACAGGTGCAGGTGATTTGGTACAATCTGTTTCCTTTCAGATGAGTGTGAGGTTTTAAGTTACAGTAAAGTTTAACGACGAAGTGGGTCTCACCATTGGGTGGAATTTTGAAGCTTATATATTTGACCACAGAAGAGAAAACACTACTCGAGACAAAGCCCAAAAATTAAATTCTTACCCACTTCAATGAGATTAG
>NC_061108.1:18650042-18670042 GCF_015104395.2 Macrobrachium nipponense | reverse complement strand
AGGATGATTTTGTAAAAAGATTTTATGTAGTGTCTCCTAAATTGGGTCTTTATAATGATAATTAGCTGAATATCGCAAATTGTAAGAACAGCAATTAAACCAATAAAAGCAACGCGCATCAGAACAAGCAGTATATTTAATTAATTTATTTGGGAAAACAAGCAGAATATTTAATTAATTTATTTGGGAAAGCTTCATGATGTTATACACACCTGCATTCATAAAATTGCCTGAAGATTTTGAGGGTTCATTCGTTAAATCTTATACTTTAATTCAACTGTGCGTATGTATTCTTACTCACCGAACATTGGTTGACAAGTTGAGTGTTGAAAAGTGATACAAATGTATGAAATAACAAGACACAGAATAGATTGTCAGACCTTCGATCAAATCATTAAGTAATTTAGATGCAGGTAGATAAGACAAAATACTGTAGCCGCTGTTGCACATTTAAATTGAACGAATACCGCAATGAGAGGAACACTGAAGTTTAATTTATCCTATATGTTTATTTTAACTTAGGATGACGTAAGTAATTGTAATTCTTAACAGGATAATGACGCAGTAACAAGGTGAAGAAGAACTTTATTGCTCTCTTAACTCTGTCTCGTCTTAGACAATAGCGGATTTAAAAAAACTCTCTCTCTCTCTCTCTCTCTCACTCTCTGTCTCTCTCTCTCTCTCTCTCTCTCTCTCTCTCTCTCTCTGTCTGTCTGTCTCTCTCTCTCTCTCTCTCTCTCTCTCTCTCTCACACACACACACACACGAATATATAACTTTATTAATACGAAACCATTATCAATCTTGTTTAACATTTTCTCCTTTTTTGAAAGGCAAAAGGTTCTGTTTCGTGTTGTCTTCAAATTACTCGAAAAAAATAGTCTTCTAATAATAAGAAAACTGAGCCTATCATGCACATTTATCTGGTTTTGATGAACTCCCTTTATAAATTAGTTCACTTTAAGCATTAGAGACTTGACATTCAATTTCAAACTCACATTTACTCCATCATTGAAATTAAGGACTCCCAAGATTAAGCCAACTAACGATTTGTTTTAGTCAGTTTGTAGAGATCAGTTTTTCATGTCTCTATTTGTCTTGTTAACTTGTAGGACTGATTTGATATAACGTGCTCGACTACTTAGTAAGAATAACTTTCTTCAAAATATCTAGATGATAATCTTGCTTTAGTTCAAGGTTAGGATACAAATATTGTTGTGTCAAATTATTATAACTTTGATGTAATATTTTCAGTTTCTGTTGCAAGTGTTCAATGAAGGTCAAGCTCGCACTGGAAACTTGATACTCAGAAGAAAAAAAACTATTAATCATACATACATGCACACACACTCACACACACATACCTTCCATGTCCATTGAAATTTCAATTGTGCCCAAGATCCCTGAATCGCGCTATCAGCGTTATAATAGCCACTTATAAGCGTTATAATAGCCACTTATCAGCGTTATAATAGCCACTTATCAGCGTTAAGATAGCCACTTATCAGCGTTATAATAGCCACTTATCAGCGTTATAATAGCCACTTATCAGCGTTATAATAGCCACTTATCAGCGTTATGATAGCCACTTATCAGCGTTATAATAGCCACTTATCAGCGTTATAATGCCACTTATCAGCGTTATAATACCCAATTGTACCCTACAAGAAGACAAGGCTGGACTATACCCTAAGGACTAGAATGGTAACAAATGTTATTTCACATTGAAGTTTCAGACCACAATAAAAGTAAAAGTCTCTCTCTCTCTCTCTCTCTCTCTCTCTCTCTCTCTCTCTCTCTCAAGGTTACCTTTCCTGGCAAATATTGCTCCAAGAGAAGAGTACGAGAGAGGGAAATACAGAGGAAACACAAGATGAGCAGCAGCAAAACCTCAGTGCAGGAAATAATGAAAAAAAGAATATCGCATTGCTTTGACAATTACCAAAGACCCCTTTTTCTTATTTGTTTATTAAGATCTATAAATACAATTGACGCGTAACTTTGGAACGTGATTTGCAGTTGTCATACTGGAACTCGCATTCTTACTGGAGCGCTGCTAAAGTCTATGTGAGACTTTTCATTCAGTTAAGTTATATATTTAGTAACCCACGTTGACGTGCAAAACATTTAACTTTCCTTTTTCTCGGTCACCGTATGGTTTTGATGGAGTTATCAAGAATACTAACCAGTTTGTTGCTATAAAAAGAACTAATACCCACCAGCGTAAGATCATCGAGACCCGAGAAAACCTCGAAAAGGATTCAAGTCATATGAACACATCATTGCACGTGAGGTCGGTTTAGACAGCCATTGCTACATTGTTATTCTAGACTTCAGTAGTTCTATTGAGGTTACTCATTACTGTTGAAAGTTTTAGGCAGTAGGTAGCCCAGGCCCTATGCAGACGGATTGGGCGTCCGAGGTCAGGTTAGGTAAAATGTAGGTTGGATTAGGCCGAGGTCATATTCCCCCTGAAATGCAAACTAGGCTACAGATAGGGGGCAGCATAGCCTAGATCAGGCTATGTGACCCATAGATATAGAGGGGACTCTATATATATGATTGCCATGAGTAGTCCGTCTCAACAGCTCCTTACAGTTGTGCGTAGTTCTCCTTCAGTACTTTTAATTCATTCCTGTCCTGTGGCGTTCCTCGTTCGTAGACAGCATGTCTAAAAGGTGACCAGTCTGTGTGACATTATATCACATATATATACATACCCAGATGGACAGAATAATTTTAATAACAGCCTCAATTGAAGCATTATACACGAAGCATGGTGCACACATTAGGATGCGTTCACAATAAATGCGTCGCGTCACGTCGCGTCGAGTCACGCTAATTCGTGACTCACCGTGAATCGCCAACCCAGTTTAACACTGCTTTCTATGGGCCTTCGAAAGAAACCGTTCACACCGAATGCATCGGATGACGTCACGTCGCGTCGAGTCGAGTCACAAATAGAGCTGGACCTATTTTTGACGTCAGTCGTAGTGAGTCTAGCGTCATTTGGCCTTAAATATAAATGGGGTTGTTAGGATCTTCTACTTTATTTTTTATATTATATTGCATTTCAATTTACGAACGCAAGTTATGTTCTAATTAAACTGTGCTCTTTTATATCTTATTTTCACTTTTACATAGGACAAAATTTATTATAATGAAATTTCGTTTTATCTTTTCTTTGTATCCATATGATATGAATTTAAAATCTTAAAATTTACCTATAGTCTATATATATTATATATATATATTATATATATATGATATATATATATTAATATATATATATATATATATATATATATAGTATATATATAATATATGTATAATATATATATATATGTGTGTGTGTGTGTCTGTGTTTGTATTATTTCTCTTGGTGTCTCGGCTAACTCATTTAGAATTATATCTTTTAGTTATCTAGTAAAATATGATAAAAAAAATAAAGTTTATCTTAGAAAAACGTCCATTTTCCCCTGAGTTCCAATTGCCCGCCTGTAGTTAGAAATAAGATGCAAATGATTACAGACTTGACTTAAGTTGACGTATTTGGGTTAACGGGGTTTAGTCAAAATGACTTGCATCAAATGAATTGACGTGACTCGACGCGACGCATGTGGGTATGAACACACCCTTAGATTTTCACAATCCAAACTTAACGAGAGAGAGAGAGAGAGAGAGAGAGAGAGAGAGAGAGAGAGAGAGAGAGAGAGAGAGAGAGAGAGAGAGAGAGAGAGAGAGAGAGAGAGAGAGAGAGAGATAAGCAATTTATAACACCAAGAGACAGGACATAATTCAAATCTTTCAGAATCTTTCAAACTATATTTTGGTAAATCGAAATATCTCTCGTGGAATATGGAAAATCAATGAAACATCGAGAGGGAGGAGAGTATATAAGAACTGGGTATTGCCTCTGCAGGTAACATACTTCAGTTATGGCTTCCAGTTTCAAGAAAATTTGGCCTTACCTGGCCTTGGCAGCAGCTGTTGTTGGGACCTTGTGCAGATGTCCAGGAATAGTAATCATCTTGTTTGCTGTGGCTGCCTATTCGCTGGTGAGGTTTCTCCTGACTAATGATGGAGCTGAACACCCCAAGGAAAAGGATCTGAACAAGAGAATTGCGGCCTTGGAAGACACCATCCAGTGCCAGAGAGAGCAGCAGGTGAACTTGGACAGGATAATTTTTCAGCTGCAACAGAGGCTCGACTACCATGAAGAGAGGCAGAAGGTCGGCGACAGGGAAGAACGCAATCATGTGATACAGATCACTCAGGAGGTATTGCAACAACAGGCCTGGCAAGACAGGGCCCTCTCGCTCGAAGCTCAATTGTTGTTTCTGAAGAAGGAGAACGATCAAGAGAAGATGGAGAAACAGCAGCTGGAAGACAAAATCCTCAAGATTACAGAAGAAAATCGCCACCTGAAGGACAACGCAAAGGAAATTGAGCAGAGAAACGATACACTATGTGAGAAAATTAAAGATCTGACTGCGCAGTTGGCAAAGGTAAACTGCCAGCTTGAGAGGCAAGAGAAACTCCTACGAAAGAAGGAGAAAGACCTGCAGCTCAAGACTGAAGAAGCGGCGAATATGGCGAGGCTTATCCAGGAACAATACGACGTGACCGAAGAGCGCGAATCCAGCCTTAAAGACCTCGAGCTGAAGTTCCAGCGCCTGCAAAAGGAAGTGGAAGACCTCTCAAAGGAAAATTGTCGACTCCAGTGTGAACTTCAGGATGCGAAACTCAAGAGGAACGAGCTGACATCCCTTCTAGAGGAACGAAATGGTCGCCTCGAGTCTTTGGAGAGGAAGGCCGGTGCCCAGGGCAAACTGAACGACCAGCTGAAAGATGAGGTTCGACAGCTGCGAGGAGAGAAGGAGAAATTGGTCTGCGACATCAAGAACCTCCAGGAGAAACTCAGACGCATGGAGGAAGAAAATTGTAAGCTGCAGAAGCAGATCTCTGTCTTCATGGAATGGCGGGAAAAAGTCTGTGCTGGCCTCACTCATACGGATCAGATCTGAAAAATTTGAGTTGAATGTTTGTTGTATGGAAAGTTTTATGTTTATTTTGAAGTAAGTTTGCTGTGTTAATCAGTTTTATGTTTATTTTGAAATAAGTTTGCTATGTTAATCCTTGAAGGTAATTGAAGTTTTACGGAAATAAATATGTTAAAATGTTTTCTTATAGTTTTATTGATTCTTGTAAGGGCCATGAAAATGGCAGGATTGTAGAAATCATGAGGCAAATAGGAGGATTCCTTGAGGATCCAGGAAAGGAAGCTGAGGATTTGTGGAAGATCCAGGAAAATTGAAAGGATTCAGTGTATATATATATATATATATATATATATATAGATATATATATATGTATGTATGTGTGTGTGTGAGGTATATATGATATTATATATATATATATATATATGATATAGATATGAGATATATATATATAGATATATATAGATATATATAATATATAAATATGATATATCTATATATATATATATATATGAGATATATATATATATATATATATATATATATATATATATATATATATATAATATGTATATATATATAGAGTATATATATATATATATATATATATATATATATATATATATATATATATGTGTGTGTGTGTGTGTGTGTGTGTTTGTATAATGTGTGTGCAAGTCTGCTTGTGCTATAGCTTAATTTTTTGGTTTGTTTTCTGCTTCATCATCCACATATAGGACTTGTCTTTTTCTGCATATGATGACTATAATTTTAAAATCTTATTTGGTTACATGACTAAATCCATACCATATATATTGTTGCAATGGTCACCTCCTGTAATTTACAAATATTCAGCTTCCTACGCAAGCGCATGATACAGCTTTAGTGGCGTGATCTTGGTTGAAGGTGAAATAACACCATAGCTAAAAAGGAAACCACTGAGGTTCTTTCTTATCTGGAGTACCTTATTTTTTCTTCTTCTTTTTCAGGTCTTCAGATTCTGTATTGGGCTATGTATCTCACCCTTCCCTGCTTCCAGTTCAGCGTGTTGTGAAGGTAAGTCCTAAAAGTTTAACCATTAAAATTTCCATAAAACTTCTGTAATTCCTATTTGCCGTGATCGTGTTTATAATAATAATAATAATAATAATAAAAGTGATATATGTATGTGTGTGATTATAACAACCACAGTGCTCTCATCACTTCACGAATTCTTCACACTACCTATTTGGATTTGTATGTCACTGCATAGCGCTGGATCCAAATGCCAGAATACTCTTGTATTTGGATCTAAGGCTTTTGTGTGACAAGCGTAGTATACCAAAAAAGTGTTAAGAATTAGGGTTGTCACTGCTGTTATCATAATGAGATACATATATAGAAAAGTGACAAACAGATTCTATATATCTATATCAATGTAGGTCTATATATATGTTACATAAAAAGAGGGATGTATTAATATGTTTAAGATACCGTTGTAAAGTGATGTGCTGTGACATTTCTTAGAATGTAGAGGTCATCAGTTTACCTTCTCCTTGGAGACACACAGTAGTCCAAGTGACAAGACATCCCAGCTCAGGAAATGCTGATGTATCATTATGGGTGGTGTGATATCAAAATTGCTACCTGTGCAGGTCAGTGCCACGTCCTATCGCTACGGGCACTTGATACAGAGGTGCCTTATGAAACTGGTTAGAAGTGGTTTCCTGGGTGTGAACAATGTGTGTGAGTTCGTGCGTGTGTGCGAGCTTCATCCCTACAAAATTAGAATGTAAGGTTACCAAGGTGAGAGATCATTACAGAGGCGGCAGAAGATAAGATGGCTTCTTTGAACAGTACTTTTGTAAAGTGTTTGTGCATATTGTGTTGAATGGGTAAGCATACTTGTTTTTAGCCAAAAGTGTGGCTTGTCTGTATTTTGAATATTTATTTCAAAGATGTTCTATTTCATATGACCTTTTGATTTGATTTATAATCTTGTGCTGATCTGAGAAAGGGGAACTGACTTAATTGATATGGGAACTTAACTAATGTTTCATGGTGTTACTATGAAGACTGTATTATGATTTGCCCGGTTTTATGACTGAAATAATATGGGTTATTGTAGGAGAAAAATGGAGCGGGTTGTCTGAGTTCAACACTTCGTTTAATCATTCTGTTAAGAACCTGAGTTATTTGGTTTACACTTTGCTCTTAAATAAATGTTATTTTTGTAAGTTCACGAGTCTGATTTATTTGCCTTAGGAATGGAGAGGGCGGGGGAGGGGGGGTGTTTGTGAGGAGAGAGATGAGAGAGAGAGAGAGAGAGAGAGAGAGAGAGAGGGGGGGGGGTGGGGTTGTTTTGGTGATGGTGTTGGAAATGGATGTTGGATATTGCCAGTGCCTTAGATGCACGATCCATCGCTACTTTTTAAAACAGAAATACCGAGATTTAAGAATCACAATTAAATATATATAAGTATATATATATATATATATATATATATATATATATATATATATATATATATAGGTGTGTGCTTGTGTTTAGGAAATTGGTCGAGTTCTGTTGTAAAGAAAACATGCCAGTGGCTCGCGAGCAAGGTTTGTTTCCCATCGAAACAATTCTTCTTTTGCTTGTGTTTTAGACATTTTTCGAGGTCATGTTCTGTCCCTCGACAGTTTCCTTTATTGCTTATTTCGGATTTTTAATAGAAATTTTTTTAGCAGTTTGTTGATCACGTACATATAGGGTAAATAATCACGGACGATCCATCGTCATCAGTTGGCCAGGCCTTATTCACTCGATATTTAATTGATGAAACAAGAATACAATTACAACTTTAAGCATACCATTCAAAAGATTGAAGTTTCGTCAACATAATGTGATATATGAAAGCACCATACGAACTAAAATAAGCATGTGACGCTCTTCTTAAAATATGTTTTCATTGCAGTTTTGAAATCCAAAATGGCGGCAATCGTGTGGCTGGACAGTCTAACCACGGGCAATCCACCATCTTTCCCAGCCTTCCCAGCACTCATTTGAAAAATGTTAGCGTATACATGTAACGTTTATTGAGCTTACTCAAGATTGCAGTTGTAATCAGCACAATAAAACAACATTTTGTTGCCTATATTAGTGAAAGTATGAAACTTTTTATTCCTGGGGTCATGGTTTGAACTGAATTCATTTTTACCTTGTAATCGGTGGTTTTATCCTTACTGCCATCACAACTGAAACTCCACAGTGCTTATTTGATTGTAGTTATACACATTTTGGTCTTAATCCACTCCAAATTGCACTTGAACCACGTTGCTGTTCCTGGTTTCTAAGCGCTCACTCCACAAACACAGTTACGAGCAGCAGACGACGACACTGTTTATGAGGTGCAAAGCTTTATTCCCTTAATTGTTTACTTTACTCATTATTTAGTTTAACTTTACTTCAAAAATTTTATTTAATTCATGTCAATTATCCCTTTTTTGCAACCAAATTAACCCCGAAAAATTACAAATATTTCGGATGTATACTTACGAGCAGACGATGCGAGGAAAAATGACTCATCGTTGCAAATCTAGTGGAGCGTCACACATATGCTGATGCATTTACAAACTGTTTCCATGAATTCTAGTTGTCACAGTAATGCAGTAATGATAAAATTGCTGTAATATGTATATATGCTACAAATAGATACGTTAATTTCAATTATTTCCCCGGTTTTGTGTAAGTCTTATACCCAGTTTGGTGGGTAAACACGTACCAATTGACAACACTGATAAACAATTGAAGAGCGCAAAACGCCGCAAAACGCGGCAAAGAATACTGTGGTTATAGAGGTTGGGTGTACGATTGTTGTGATGAAAGTGCCCCAGCGTCTATGGGTACAAGTGGTGTGCGGATTTAGCACAGGAAATGGGAAGTTTATTTACACAAGCGACTCCGCAAGCATCAAGATGGCTTCAATCTTGTAAATATTTCGAGTTGTAAATAAAAATTTCGAAAGCCTTTTGGGGTCGTGGGCACTGCGTTGGCCACCCTTTTCACTACCCTCTATTTAAATCTTAAAACATGGCCTTAATTTCTAACTTTGGAGAAAATACTTACTTCGGAAGGAGAGTAGAGGTCTTGAGCTCCTTCTCTCACCACCAACAACTCGTGACTGATGACCATCTCCGGTGTCAGGACGTGTTAAAAGTACTTTTTCGGAGGGTGGCTTAGCTGTGGTAGTCGGTGAGTTGGCCAGTCCACGCGGTTGTTTACCCTGATGAACCATTTATTCTTATCTTGAACGAGACTTCCTTTTCCTTCTGCGTTGCGCTACTCAGGCAAGCGCACGCAATGGCTGATTGGAACTTCTTTGTTAATAAGGCAGCGGTGGGGTCGCAGATAAATGTGACACACACACACACACCCATACACACGCACACTTATATAGGTGTGTGTATACATATTCATTACTTACCTGGAGAGAGAGACAGCAATCTCTGTAATATAGTAATTTCTATATTTTGACGTTTTTATGGGTTCCTTTTATTAGATATATACACGTACATATTATGATATATGTATGTACATATTTGTGCATATAAATGAATGTATGTATATATATTTGTTTATATATACATATATATGTATATATAGTAATGCCACGGAGGAAATTGAAAAACGAGAACTGCCGAGATCTTTCGGTCTAGCGACCCTTTACTAAAGGGAAGACTCACGTTTTATATATTTAATGATCAAGTTATTCATATATATATATATATATATATATATATATATATTATATATATATGTGTGTATGTATGTGTGTGTATATATATAATATATATATTATCTATATAGACTATAATATATATATATATATATATAGAGAGAGAGAGAGAGAGAGAGAGAGAGAGAGAGAGAGAGAGAGAGAGAGAGAGAGAGACTTCAAAAACATCAACCACTAAATATTAGAATCTACTGAAGCAGGAATTTGTTCTTACTAGGTAAAGAAAAAAATCACCATTAAGATAAGGCGGGAATCTGTCTGGAATAGGCGAACACAACATCATTGTTCAATTTGATGGCGCGCTTTCACAGGTGTGAACATCAAAACGAAATCTATGAATGCGCTAAAAAGTTCGAGCTTTTAACGCACAAGCCGAATCGAAGTTGAAAAACAACTTTTATTTTTGTGTAAATTAATTGGGCGGTTGACCTTTCCAGCGTTATATATTTTATTTGAAAAATATTTGTCTAGATATGGAACGTCTGCTCTCGACTACTGCGCTTTTCCAGGTTCCAGATTTCGCCTGTGTTGTTCTTTTTAAAGGACACTCGACTTACATATCTCCAGCTTCGTGTATGTATACGTATATATATATATATATATATATATATATATATAATATATATATATATATATATGTATGTATGTATGTACGTATGCATGTATAAATATATGCATATATTTTCACACACCCACACACACACACACACACACACACACACATATATATATCTATATATGAAATATATATATATATATATATATATATATATATAAATATATATATAGATATATATATATATATATATATATATACATACAGTATATATATATATGTATGTATCACATATACAAATCAATATATATATATATATATATATATATATATATATATATATATATAAATCAATACTGTTTCTCTCAATAGAGAAGACGAAACGATAATCGCTGCCAAATTCCTGCTTCAAATGCTGAATCTTGGATGGACCCAAACTGCATTGAACGTCCACAATAGCAGCATATACATGTATATACTTAAATATAAATGTATGTATATGTCTGTGTATGTATTATGTGATTTTGTGCTCAAAATTCTGTGGATGATATTATGATGAATGGTGGGTAAACTTGTGCACGCTGTTTGAGATTATATGCACTCTCTCTCTCTCTCTCTCTCTCTCTTCTCTCTCTCTCTCTCTCTCTCTCTTCTCATTGACGAAGTAATCAGACATTAAAAAGTTGCTGTCGTCATCCGAAAGTTTTGCTTCTGCATCATTAACTGGGACCTTAAAGTCTGTGAAAAGCTTTCACCAATTTAAAAACACGAGGGACTTGTAAATGAATTCCTCTTTTCAATTCCGTATTTACTCATAACATGTGAACGGAAATTATTAAATGCTGACAGAAAACTTTGCTCGTTTTTATAGTTCTAAAATTTCAGTTTTTTGTCACTAGGTATACGTTTCTTTTGGTTTGGTTAATGGAGACAAGAGTCTTTTAACCAAGTCGTTTAACTAGTACTTGACAAAGGGGAACATATGCTAAATATTTTAAGATAAATAGGCATCACTTATTTAAAAAATCATCAGTTTTTATGTTCCCCAAACTCAAGTTATACTTTCTTATCGTTACGTTGACAATAGTGTCTAATGACAGACGTTGCCAGACTAAACTTAAACAGGATCAGCATAAACTGGTATAGATGGGTTTAATTTGGTAATGACTTGATCGGCTCAAGCATAACGTTAAGGTGTATTTTGCTCCAAGTTTTTTCGACCCCCATAGTAAACAGGTATGTTACTATCAACCAAATATCAACTCACATCATAGAGTCCTAAATATTGCGGTGTACAGCGATTTGGGGCCGTCATGAATTTCCACTAATAACATACTTCTTATTTTGCTTTGTAAGAATCTACTTGGCTGGGGTTAGATCTTTGTTCGGTACTTTCATTTAGCACCGTTTGAGTTTGTACATTTCCTTTTTCACACATTTTATGATTTTATAAGATTTTGTTTGTCGAAAAGCACTGGAGAACTCCCGGCCATTCAGCAAATGGGCGATGAAAAGAAGAGTTAAAGTGGTTGGACAGCAAGATCAGAGAGCCTGAAAATAAAGGAAAGGAAGTACAAGGATTTAAAAGTATTAGTTAGAGGTGATGGACAGCAAAATTGAAGAAAGGAAATGGGAATAGAGGTAAAGCAAAAGACTAGAAAGTGGGTGCTGCTAAGGGCCGAAGAGACGCTGAAAACATCCTTTAGCGATGTCCCCAGTGCCGCTCGTGAGAAACACTTGCAGTATTACTCCTCACGGGATCTTTTTCATACACCTTAGCACGCACACTGTTTTCTTTAGCGGTCTCTTCTTTTTGTTATTACAACATCCCTCCATTTCCCGGTTTAGTTTTCTTTGAAAGAAAACTATTGAGATGGCTATTTGTCTGTTCGTCCGCACTTTCTGTCAGCCCTCACATCTCAAAAACTTACCGAGGATGGATGGCAGCAAATTGTTATGTTGATCATCCACCGTCTAAACATCAAGCATACCAAATCGCAGCCCTCTAGCCTTAGTATTTTTTGTTTTATTAAGGCTAAATTTAGCCGTGATCGTGCGTCTAGCACCGCTATATTGCCAACAACACAGGCCACCATCGACCGTGGCAAAAAGTTTCATGGCCGCTGCTGAAAGTTTCAATGGGCCGTGGCTGAAAGTTTCTTACCCGCTGCTGAGAGTTTCATACAGCAATATATGCTGTACAGAAAACTTGCCTAATTTTTGTTTTCTCCCCATTCCTTAAGCACAGCGCCCACTCTCCTATTTGCAGTATCAACCCAGCATTTGACAGCATTCCCATCAATCATTCTTGGCTCGCTGATTTTGTATATCACCCTTGCAAATATTTCACCAACAAGTTTCCATCTGTCCTCCCTCTCTGATGTACAGGCAGAATTGCTAGTAGCCATATCAGTATTTTCGCGCCACTTCTCGTTTTCTTCGTATGGTCGAAGTTTCTGAGCCACGCGATAATCCTGAGCGGCAAATCTCTGTCTTGAATGACAATTTATCTCCTCGTAACTTTTCTTTATATTTTAACTTCTCGGTCTTGTCTCCCACCGCTTTCTCTTCCTCTTCCTTCTCTGCGGCTTCATTTTGGGTAGTCACAGCTCCTTTTTCTTTCCTTGGACATTTTATATCTTTATTTTTCCATCTATGAACCGTTTTACCCGCCAAAAATCTATTTCACAGGGTTCGATTTCAGTAATATTGATGCCTGCCTCCCCATAAGATAAATTCATTCACAACCAGATATTGGTATGGGAATTGCATACACGATAAAGTTTTTTCATTTTTGTCATAACTGATGACCATAAATTGAATTATGCTCACCACAGATGCAATACAGTCCTGATTTCTGATTTTTTTTTTTTTACCTATACAGACAAACCTTCCATTTCTGCAACTCATTAATTTTTGGAGAGCAAAGTTGTTATTCTCTTTTATGTTTCTTATCGATATCTGTAAATCATTATTATATTTCTTATACCTTCACATACTTCACTCGTTTTTGCTTTGCAGTGCCCAATTAGTCTTCATCTTTGTAAAAATCTTTATCGACAATTTGCCCATTTCTTCTTGTACTTTTCAAATGTTATTCATGCAACTGTTGCTACCGTCGTCTAACTCTCCACAGAACGAGAGAAATTGTTTATAGTTAATGGCACCATATGAATTCCTCAATTTTCCATTTAATTCCAGCTGGTTATTTCTCTCATTTACGTCAACTGCCTTTCATTTTGGAGGAGCTCTCGTCATCGCCTCTTCTTTCCTAATATCCCGGAATAGTTGGCTGACTTTTATTCCTCATCGCGAATAGTTATGGAACTTTTATTCGCGGATCACTTTCGTTTTCTGGTTTTATACCTTTTAGTTTTATCTCTTATCTTGGGTTTCAATTTTATCTATTTTTTTTTTTACATTATTTTCATACTCCTTTATGGGTCATTTCGTTCTTTTAATTTGGTTACTATTTCTTAACATTTTTATGCATTTTGTTTATATGTTTATAGCGTCATGTCGCGACAACTTCTTAAACTGATTTTATTTAAGAGGTTTCTTCACCAAGTTCATTTTTTTCCCGTTAGCCATTTGTTCCATTGTTATTTCCTCCTTGTTCATAGTCCGCAAACTTTTATGTCTTCCATATATAAAGTTTCCGTAGTTTTTATTCCTTTTCTTGGCAGGGGGTAAACGAGTGAGACAAAAAATAAACTTAAGAAATTTAGATGTCAAATATATACCAGATGTTAAGAGAGTTTAGGATGATTAAAGTAAATTACAATCGAAATAAACGGTACAAAGAGGGAGACAAAAATGATCACTCACTGAAGAAAACAATTATTCTTTATATTATTCGTATTGGGAACTCATCAAACCTTCTTTTTAATTATATATTTCTCTTCAATGATTAATATAGTCTTAAGCGTGTGTTCCTCGCTTGATGGCACTCAAGCACATATTAATAAAGTACATTCATCTTCTACAAGTCACTAAATTCATCTGTACTCAACTGTTCAGTGTTGACATCTTTTTCAATTTCACTGGACCCCGTAGGGGGCTAGTGCCGTCAGTGCACCTCATTCGGTGCAATGTAGGCATTGCTTAAGGTTCGTTGCAGCGTCCTTTCGGCCCCTAGCTGTAACTACTTTCTTTCCTTTTACTGTACCACCTTTCATATTCTCTTTCTACCATCTTACTGTCCACCCTCTCCTAATAATTGTTTTATAGCGCAACTGCGAGGGTTTCCTCCTGTAACACCTTTCAAACCTTTTACTGTCAATTTCCGTTTCAGCGCTGAATGGCCTTAGTTGCCCCAGTGCTTGGCACAATGCCAAAAATCTATATAGATAAAAAAAAATCGCTGGATGTTACGTAATCAAAACTAGTTACCTGCTGTTAATGTCCAGCGGTTGTATTGATGCCTGAACACTCTTCAGAATTTCAATTATTTACATATGAGGTGTTATTCAGTGTAAATTTGCTGTGTAATGTCATGGTTTGTCGGCTTCTTGCATAAGAATGTGTCATTATGAATATTAATAATACTAATGAACTAAGGAACCCTTGTAACGAGGCTATGATATTGACAATTAAAAGCCACAGTAGTGTTAAAAATATATTTATGTTCAGGTTAAAAATGACAAATAGAGACTTTCGGATACTGAAGAGGGATATGGAGCAGTATCTGTGGCTTTTAATTGTCAATATAATAATAATAATAATTACCTTGCAATAATTAGTGGTACGAGCACCAACCTGAAGGAGCGGTAGAAAACGACCAGGCAAAGATCCTGTGGTACTGTGGTATCAGAATAGATAGGGTGATATATGCAAATAGACCAGACGTCACGTTGATTGACAAAGTCAAGAAGAAAGTGTCACTCATTGATGTTGCAATACCATGAGACACCAGAGTTGACGAGAAAGAAAGGGAAAAATAGATAAGTATCAAGACCTGAAAATAGAAAAGAAAGATATGGGGTATGCCAGTGAAAATTGTACCCATAATTATAGGAACATAAGGAATCTGGAAAAATTAGAGGCTGAAGTAGCTCTAGGACTCATGCAGAAGAGTGTGCTCCTAGAAACAGCACACATAGTAAAAAAAGTGATGCACTCCAAAGGAGACAGGATCCAACCCGGAACACCATACTATAAATACCATCCAGTCGAATTGGAGGACTGTGATGGACCAACAAAAGAAAAATAAATGAATAAAAATAAATAGATAAATAATAATAATAAAAATAATTCGAAAGAAGATTCTGTTTTTTTCAATTATTCCTTTTTATTTATGTGAATGATCACTTACTTATTGTTCTATATTCATTTCACGGAAGAGAGGGTATAGACACACTCGGGGAATATTTTCATTTCACTAACATGAATATACGATTGATGATACCAACAGGAAATGTAAAATATGGCCGTTAACATTTGCTGTAGTTCAACGAATCAGGTTCCAACGAAAGTCAGATATCTGCTGAATTAAAAGCTTTTGTTGTTGTTTAAGATTAAGCTGTTAAGCTGGCTTTATACCAGCACGGGATCTTACTCTTAGAGTACCCCGTTACACGAATTAAAATGCAGTTTCTGGCGATATGTATATGGAGCTGGCAGACAAAGACGATATATTATATATATATATATATATATATATATATATATATAGATATATATGACAAATGGTAGCAGGCATGAAAACGGTTTCAATTCTATAGGAACGGTTATCTGGCGCTCGTTTCGTGACCACGTAGTGGGGGTTAGTGATAACAGTGCACCTCACGCGATGCACTCTAGGCATTACTTAAGGTTCTTTACACCGTCCCTTCGGCTCGTAGTGGCAACCACTTTCATTCCTTTTACTAAATATATAATGTACGTTATAATATAATATATATATTATATATATATATCTATATATATATATGTGTGTGTGTGTGTGTGTGTGTGTGTGTGTGTGTGTTAGTGTGTGTATTACAGACGGTTTCCTTTTCATATCAAGCTGTATGAAAATGTGGTCATGACGCAGTAGTCCTGTCAATCTAAGATTTGGCTAATTATAATGGACACTTTAACATGAAATACAAAGGATAATGACTGCGTGTTTAATTGATACACCATCCTAGCAATTCTGACCAGCTAGATTTCCCACTTTGTGTATCGAAATGGTACGAATAAGAACAAGCAGGAAATTGACGAGAGCTGAAAATATGTGCCGGGATAAATGTGGCATGGATTAGCAATATGAATATCGATAGTTATTGAGATATACGAGAGGAAATAAATGTCAGCCTTATGGTTTTATGTTGTGGTCAATATTTATGGACAGGTGCTGCTGTGACCGTAGGAGAGGTTGCCTTTTTCATTGAACAAAGCCCGCTTTCATGCAGCAACCGAGGTGGCCATTTTATATATACAAAGGCATCAATTACGTGCCTTCATGCTGCACCAAACGCTGCCTTTTTTTTTTTCTTTTTATTGTTCAAAGGTATTAACTTACCGGGACCGCACCAAAGGTTGTTTTTTTTTCTTGTGAACAAAGGCATCAGCTTAATGGTCTTTATGCCACGCCAGTGGTTACTTCTTTATGTAATAGGTATTAAGTTGCGACCTTTTATGCTGCAACAGCGGTTGCCTTCTTATTTGAGAAGGCGGCAACTTGCGAGCTTCTATGTTGCAGAAGTTGCCTTTTTATATATTACTAAGGCATTAACTTACCGCCTTTTAACTGCGCCAGAGGTTGCTTTTTTTTTATTAAGATCACATCATATCCTTCTCTGGTGTATCCCAAGTGAACTGGATAAAAATTGGAACCAAAATTGGAACCAGACCACCCAGCGCAAAACCTTCCACACCACGCCATTTTTTTTTTCTGGCCGACAACATTAACTTATGGTTAATTTTTTGGGGGGTGTGGTTCCCATTTTTGGGTAAAAATTTAATCTGTGCTACAAGTTTACTTTCGTTGTCAACAAAGGCATTATAATACGAGATTTGCATTGTGCCAGAGGTCCTCTGCAGAGCCAGTTTTGTAGATCATTCCAGCAGTATTTCCAGAGACCAGCCATCTGGAAGAACCGATATAGATATCCAACTGTTTTCTGTATGACCAATATCTAGTACAAGAGGAATCTTCATCACTGGGTACAGCTCACTAGAAGAAACTAAGTTTCGTCTTTCTGCAGAGCCTGACTTCTAGATTATTCCAACAGAGTTGCTAGAAGCTGGTCATTTGGAAGAATAGAAGTACATATCTCACGCGTTGTTTGCCGCATGACAATATATTATATAAGAGGAATCTTCATCCAAGAGCAGGCATTCTTAAAGGTTTTTAATCCTCTCCTGAGGAATACTTTGTTTGTTTGTGTTCCTGTCAGTCTGTCTGTCGGTCTAGCAGCATGATTTCGTAAAAGTTAATGTAGCGATTTTAATGAAATTTGAGGAGAATCCTCCAAGTAACATTCTCGAGATGGCCGTTTTCTTCTTACTATCATTATGCATCTTTGCCATGGGCATAAACATTTCTGAATGTCATTCCAAATAAAAATAAATGCATTCTAGAATTCGACATTAAATTGCTAAAAGCATTATGCATGCTAAACATTTTCTGAATGTCATTCAAATAAAAATAAATGCATTCTAGAATTCGACATTAAATTGCTAAAAAGCGTTATGCATGCACTAGGAAAGACTGAATATAATAATAATAATAATAATAATAATAATAATAATAATAATAATAATAATAATAATAATAATAATAATAATAATAATAATAATGATATATTTTAAATACTCGCCTTCAAATGCCTCTGCAAATGAGGTTCTAGTCATCTCTAGAGCATATTTTGTTAATACTACTATATATATATCTGGGAATTTCTGTCAGTTTTCTAATACAACTAAATTTTGCCATTTATGCTTGCGTTTCTCCGTCCTTCTTTTTTGATACCCAAGGTCATGCCACCTTTGTTGTCATGAGGCAAATGACCTTTGAAGCTGAACAAACTGCGTCTTATGTTTAGTGTTTGCGTGCGCCGCTACGCCGTCGCTTAATAGAATAATATTAGTCGCGGTGTTATGTTCAATTGTCCTAAATAACCATTCAAGGTTATTTACTTACACGTCTCAATTGAGCAATGAATGTTACTAGGCTGAGATACTCTTTATCTCAGGCAGATAGGGATCCTAAATATTATGATTTAATTTTGGAAATATATTATTATTATTATTATTCTTTGCTTATCAGAATACTATTCAAAATCTATTTCGTTTTTATTATTATATATTATTTTTCATTGTTATTCTCTTACATTCCAAGCAGTGGATAATCTCATCATCGCCCACCAAATGAATATGTGAATCATACGAGTAAGCAAGGTCGAGTCTGCAGGGGAATGTTTTCTATTTTTCCCGTTGATTCTCGCTAATTATAACATAGCCTTTAGCACCCATTGAGCATCACCTCAATTAGCGAGTACGTTACCTCTTCATGCCTGGTGTGCATAGCCGTGCGTATCCGCGCTTCCGAAATAACGTACGGAGGTGGTTTTCGAATAAACAAGAACACATCCCCTTTACGGATCCATAACAAGAGAAACATTTTGTTTAGTTCGGCTCTTCAACGCGGCGGCATCGCCTCGAGTGACCTACCGGTGCCGATGTACTTTTGACCCTGGATGTATTTACCCATATGAATTCTGTTCCAAATTATATCCAATATAATACATCAACAATGTTATGATCCAGATATGTTGCGGGAGAGAGGATGGACCATATTTTGTGTGCGTGCGAATATACATTCATAAATTAATATGAACTATGTCACTTTCTGTACGTGCATTACTTCATTCACAGAATCACAAAAGAAACGTGATTTAAACCTTATTGAAATGTGTGAGTCTTTGTTGATACTATGGCGAGTTTCATCGCCTTTAACATCAAGCCTCCCCAAAGTATATTGTGACGACGTCCTTCAACATTATCTATGAACCATTACCTGAAATTGACCAAACGAGGGTAACCTTTAAAATATAGGTGTAAAAAATGGTAATCCCTCAGTTTATCACAGAGATTCAGGAACTAAAATTCAGTTATTCATGATAAATAAATCAGCTGTTCACTGTTCTATACCACGGGAATACCCCGTTGGGGGAAAATCGGTTAGTGTCGTCTGTGAGGTGCACTGTAGGCATTATTAAAGTTGGTTTGCAGCATTCTGTCGGCCTCTAGACGCACCCACTTTTTTAGCCCTTGACCGCCATTCCGCGTCTTTTCTTCAATTTTGCTGTTCAACCACTCGGACTCCATTTTGCCAGTGCCCAAAGCACTAAATGGCTGAAAGTGTCCCAGTGCTTGTCTTTGTAACCGAATGTTCATAAGTGATAACCGGGAGTTAATATAATTTTTCTTTGAGGAATGATATAGATATCACAGCTCCCGATAAATCGGGCGCTTCGATCTCTCTTGGGTGACGGCGGCGCCCGAGCAGAGATATCTGCCTCTTTGAGAAACGCTGCTTAAGTATATCCGGAAGGATTTCTCCCAGGGATCCTTTATGACGGACATAAACCCGGAAAACGTCACTAGGAATGACGCCATGTATCGCATCAAAGGATTTCTTGACTCTTTGTGGCCTTTCAGATAGCGTGGCGATGCTGAGCATAAAGGGTAGACCCAAAT
>NC_061108.1:18647740-18649542 GCF_015104395.2 Macrobrachium nipponense | reverse complement strand
TAAAGGGTAGACCCAAATGTACTTTCGTAGGAGATTTTCTTTTGTTTAATTCTTTCTATTTTTGTTTTCAGTCTTTGCTTTTGCGTTTTTTTCTATTTACAGAGAGGGGTGTTATGCATTTTAGCAATAACTGAAGAACTGGAATACGAGCGGACCGGTGTATAGAACAATTCTCCACATTGTATCTGAAGAATAAAGGTACAAAAATGTTACAAATTTTAACTGTAGAATTAGAGTACATAAAACTTATAACCATTCCCAAAAAGTAAGAGCACAAACGAAAATCTTTGAATTGTAACTGAAGAATTCCATTACGAAAATGCTTCAAGTTATAGCTGAAGAATTGGAGTACGAAAAACGTTAAATTGTACCATAGGGATTGGAGTACAAGCAAATTCAGGTATGTTGATGAGCTAGCCAGCTCTAGACAAGTGCATATTGAACATTTATATCTCCTTTTATATCTGTTCCTTTAATTACTGGGCCATTCCATGCATCTAGAGTTTTACAGCTTCTCAAAAAGGAAGACCTGAAGTACTTACGAAAACTGGCAATTAAACGCCTCTATTGTACAGTGAGACAGTAATTAGCAGTATTACTTCCTAACTTCGGTGCTTTAGTGTAATAATAAAAAGTTTAGCACTCTCTATGCCTTTAACGATATGATGTTTACGAAACCCTTTCTGAAAAGTTCTGGTGGAGAAGCACTGCATTGTACTTTTAAAGAGATTTTAACACACGGGGGGAGATCTCTTTTCTGCCAGTGGCTAAAAGCATTGAAAGAAGATAGATATTTGCTTCTTTTGTAAATTTTTTTCAAGAGTTACCCTTTAGAGCAGATTCGTCGTCATCATCATCATCATCATTCGGGGATTTTGCTGTTTCTAGCTCTCATCTTTCCAATTAATTCCTTTTCATGTCTCCTCCTGCATTTCCAACTCTTTTCTGGCCTTTTGATTTCCTTGGAAGTCTTTGCTAATTTCCCCCTTCAGCGATTAAATTCTCATAATGTGCGCCAAATTTAATTGATCCTATTGTTATTTTTACAATTTTTTTTTTGTGGGTTTTCTTTCTATCGTTTGAGGCCTGTCCTGGTATTTATTAATTTAAGAACACAAATATTTATTCCAGTTTGAGGTGTCCTGGTATTTATTAATTTAAGATCACAAATATTTACTTCGGTTTGAAGTGTCCTGGTATTTATTAATTCAAGAACACAAATATTTACTTCAGTTTCAGGTGTCCTGGTATTTTTTAAATTAAACTCAGAAATATTTACTTCAGTTTGCGGTGTCCTGGTATTTTTTAAATTAAACTCAGAAATATTTACTTCAGTTTCAGGTGTCCTGGTATTTATTAGAATTAAGATCACAAATATTTACTTCAGTTTGAGGTGTCCTGGTATTTATTAAATTAAGAACACAAATATTTACTTCAGTTTCAGGTGTCCTGGTATTTATCAATTTAAGATCACAACTATTTACTTCACTGTTTTCATCCAAGAAATAACACTCATATATAAGCCTCCTAAATCTCCTGTCCTGCTGATATAATCTTTCACTGCTCAGTTTACAGTCTGGGGTTCAAAGGTTTGAATTATCTCTCAGTTACCAGTTTGGATGTCGTAGCTGCGCACTATGCATATTGTAACAAAAGAGACTAATTAAGGTTAAAAAGTAAAATTGAAGTGAATCACAGGATTGTGTGACGAAAATTTTATGGGGAAAGTGTTAAGAATTTTGTGAAGACTTTGACAAGGTGTTTTTTGCCTTATGTGCTTGAATTTTGTTAAAGGAATGCAG
>NC_061108.1:18640240-18642740 GCF_015104395.2 Macrobrachium nipponense | reverse complement strand
TGCAAGTTTTACACCAATCAGATCTTGGCCATCGACCTCCTATGCTTCTGACCTTATATTTGCGCCGCCTTATTTTATTGAATATACAAAACAGTATTCTTAAGGCCCCCATTTCCCTCTCTCTCTCTCTCTCTCTCTCTCTCTCTCTCTCTCTCTCTCTCTCTGGTGCTAAGGGAGCGTTGTCATCTCCGCAGACACACTCTCGTTTGATCACAGGCATGGCGAGGATATGGATGTAAACGTTTAAGCGCTTTTCGTTTCAAATCCAGCTTACTTCTATCTACCTGGGTGTAAGACAACTAATGTTAGTAGCAGCAGCGGATGTTGGCATGTGAGAGAATAAAATAACAGAATTGACTGATCTGTTCTCTGCCAAAATATATCTTGTGATTAAATAAAAAATGGTAGGTGTGTCGACAAGATAATCCTCTCTTCTCTCTCTCGCTCTCTCTCTCTCTCTCTCTCTCTTTGTCTTAGGTAACATCACATCCTTTATAGCAATTACATAAGTCTATGTAACTTCTTCCGTTATTCCTAGTTTAATGTTCAGCCTAAACTCTTTTGCCTCAGTAAACTAACCAATTCTAACTAGTTCAAGAGTGGGCTCAGGTCTGGAAGAAACGACATCGTATTTATGGCAAGACAAAAATGTCAATAAATGTGAGAAGTTGCAGAGATCCAGACGAGGTTTGACCGAAATCCTCTATTGCCCAAATCAGGAAAGAAAACACACTATAGGAAGTTTAGGAAAACTTGAAGAGAATCTTAACGAGGTCCTTCCGTAGTTTTTGTTTCTAACCGTATTCCTGAAGGAACAGACGCGTGGGTATTCAGTGTGACTGAAGGGGCATTAAATATTTGAAGCGTAATGCCCATTCAAGCGTGTTTTTTTTTATAATTATTTTTCGTTCATTTCGCTATCAAATCAAATTTCATACAAACGTAAATATATTTCAACATGCGCGCGCACGCACGCACACACACACACACAAATATATGTATATATATATATATATATATATATATATATGTATATATGTATATATACAAGCTCACACGCACACACATATATACAGAATATACATTATGTATATACAAAATGTGACCTAATAAAAAAGAAAAACGCCTACACACAAGCATCCATGCACACACACGTATAAGTATACTATATGCGTGTGCTTGTGTATATGTATGTGTGTGTAAGCGTGTGTATGTCTATCTCATTGTCCCTTTGAAACAAATTCAAAAGGTATTTGTGGTTCACATATTGTATTTAGCCACATTGCATGGGATATATGATCTATTGTTGGTTATAAAGTAATGATAAAAATACCGTTAAAGAATAGCGAGATGATAAAGTATAATGAAAACGTAATATGGTAAACTAGTGTTTTTTTTTTCAGAGTTTACCGCAAAGAGTGATTTAAAGTTTTTCAAATTCACGCATCATAGTACTTTGCTGTATAATGATTTGGGAAGTATGGTTGGATGTGTGTGTAACCCTAAACGTATGAACGTGGTCATAGTGTGATATGATCAGTTTTGGAAATCACATCACTGTGAGTATAATGGTTACCGCAAAATGGAGGTCATCCCATTAACACGAACCTAACTTTGATTTACTTTTCTTAAATATGGATTTCGAAGTTACGAACTAATCGTATTAATAGGTAAACACAATAGGAAATATAGTACGAATACCCTAGTATGGCTTACGTAGTTTACTGAGTGATACTTTCTACTATTTTATTGATTATCTCAGTTTCCTTCTTATACAATTATTAAAACAGACTAACCTTCTCTTGTACTTCTAGATCTATATTCAGTGATGTACAGCCAAGTCCAAAAGTCCGTCGGCACTCTCATGTCATCATTTTAACTGTACATAGATGGCGCTAGTCTCGCCACCGCCAGGGTGAACTTAGAGTGGCTGTTCTTTGCTCTTCCCAGTTGAAATGGGTAGAGTAAAGAGGAGGAGAAGCCTGGTATAACACACGATAATTGTATTTTGTCCACTCCGGCATGACACATGCGTTGATGTAGTCATTCCACACATTTCTATAAAAAAGAAAAAAAAACTCTAGCTACGAAAGGTTGAGACTTTCCTACAATTAGCGGCGTTGACACGTCTCCCTCCTTGCCAAAGGAGGTATTTATTCCTAATCCAAAAAGGTACATTTTCAGAATTAACCTCGAGGTTAAGATTAATCCTGGGAGTGGACATATACGGGCGTACCGTCCAGCTATTTGCTTTCATTCATAAGTGACTTCGATTTAAAGTAATATACGCCTTTTGTATGTATGCTTACGTTCAACATGTATATAAAAGGTGTACACACACACACACACACACACACACATATATATATCCCTAATTAAATTTTGCATCAAGCAACTCGAAAAATGTACAGCAAGGTCCAAGTAGTATAATGTTTTGATATCCGTGTTTTGCTTTTGTACCGACCAATGGAGGGAGGCGACAGACAATCGAGATAATTCT
>NC_061108.1:18592740-18635240 GCF_015104395.2 Macrobrachium nipponense | reverse complement strand
TGCTGCTATAAATTACACGTGACAAATTCCAGTTTATTCTATGGTTATGTTCATTTATATGGTTGAAAATAGCCGAGTTCTGTTGTCCATACCTAACTGACCATTTGTGTTGTATTAATCTCTGGGGAAGTGATTTACCTGTAAATCCGATGTAAGATTGGTCACAGTCCTGGCATGGGATCTCATAGACCCCAGTGTCCTTGGGAGATGTCTTTTGTTGGACATTAATCGGGGATTTGGCTAAGGTGTTTGGGTAGGTAAATGCAAAAGGGTTAGATTTCCCAAGGGTGTGGGTTACTCTCTTAATCGTCTCCAGGTGAGGAATTTTTATTTTATTGTTGGGTGTGTCTCTGGTCTTGTTTTTAGGGGGTCGGTAGAAAATTACGTTTGCTTTGTGAAGTTCTTTCTCAATTATATGGTCAGGATACTTTAAAGACGAAAAAGAATTTGAACTAATTCACAAGCAACTTTCGTCTTTAAAGTATCCTGAGATCCCATGCCAGGACTGTGACCAATCTTACATCGGATTTACAGGTAAATCACTTCCCCAGAGATTAATACAACACAAACGGTCAGTTAGGTATGGACAACAGAACTCGGCTATTTTCAACCATATAAATGAACATAACCATAGAATAAACTGGAATTTGTCACATGTAATTTATAGCAGCAACTGCCGGTACAAGAGTCAAATGATGGAATCGGCCTTAATAAAAGAGAAGCAGGTAATGAACATCTCAAAAGGAGCGTGGATTTCAGATGTCATCGAAGAGGTTTTCATTCAACCAACGCTTAAAAAGATTAAAGGAAGATTATCAGCGGGGGTGACCTAAATTGGCTTACTTGTGGACGGATCTCTTGGTATAAATACCACCTTTTCTGTAAACTTTTCTCATTCATATACCTGAAGAGAGAGACAGCAGTCTCTGAAATATAGTACTTTTCTCTCTATATTTTGGTGTTTTTATGGGGTCCTTTTATTAGATGGAATTCTGTTGTTACAGAACATTTTTTCCAGTTCATATTGTAACATATATATATATATTATATAATTATATATATATATATATATATATATTATTATATATATATATATATATGATATATACTTATATACTTGCATATTCTTTTCTCCACATATGAAAATTGTTGTCCACGAATCATTATCATAAAAGACATGAGTATCAATTTGTGTTTGTGAACATACGCGTGTTTTATGTAAATACATAACATATCCGTATTGATGTTCTGGTACCCTTAAAGTTCATACTTCTATCTTTAGAAACTCTGTCATTTACATCACCGCTTCTCTCTGCTCTCTCTCTGCTCTCCTCTCTCGTCTCTCTCTCTCTCTCTCTCTCTCTCTCTCTCTCTCTCTATGGACGAAAGATATATTTTAATTCCTAATAGGGACATCTTATGAAAAAACGTCATTCAATCATGCTATTCCCTTAACTTAATCAGCAGTATTTCTTTTATTGTATCTGTTATTATCTGTTTCACTTCCAAGTTTCCATTTTGACATCAACCAGTGCTCCATGAGATGCAATTCATATGACGAAAAAAACATAAGTATTAAGTACAATGCACCTGAGTGATAACGCCAAGCATTCCAGGGAATCCCTAAGGGGTTATTCCAGGACTACACCAACTCATGAAATACCTGACGGCTCCCCATCAACGACTCTCGCCCGG
The DNA here is from genome assembly GCF_015104395.2 of Macrobrachium nipponense. Taxonomy (NCBI): domain Eukaryota; kingdom Metazoa; phylum Arthropoda; class Malacostraca; order Decapoda; family Palaemonidae; genus Macrobrachium; species Macrobrachium nipponense. Next base: position 18,633,545 of record NC_061108.1, on the reverse strand, counting down.
AAGCAAATTCCTGAGATAAACGTTTGTTATCACACCAGCCCCGGTTTCTTCTGCCATCCCCCAGGTTAGGTTAGGTTCAGTTAGGTAAGCGAAGATTTTCTTTGTATTTTGGGTGTGGGAAACATAATAAAATTATTTTCAAGAAAATTCTGTGGTTAGTTTTTGAGATATGGCGTCCCGCTTTTTTTTTTTTTTTCTCTCAGGGAAAGGTATTGGTACTTGGTTAGATCTGGAAAATGCGGTGTAGAAACATTTTCCGAAGTGACAAAAAACCGCTCTGGCGCCGCGATGGGCTCGTCCAATAACACTCGAACCCAATATCATCCACAGCCAGTATTTTACAATTTAAAGGTTAGTCAGGTCAGGCCATCCTCTGTGACTCTGTTCCTACGACGAAAACAAAGGGAAAGGGGGAACAAAGATGAGTAGGTGACGCTTAGTATAGTTTTTTTTTTCTTTCTTTTTCTCCCTAAGCGGGCCACTGGGAGAAATAGGGCTCCATCTTGATTCTGATCTTGGCCATTGCCGCCGCTCTTTATTTCCGCAGGGAAGAAGAGGCGAATATTTTGAACTTTGGTGGCTTTGTCTACTTTTATACGTTATTTGTTTCGTATTATTCTATGACTATTTTTCATTTGGGTCTTAATTAACTCATTTTTGACATCGTGTTTCATACAAGTATTTTATTTTGTTAGTTGCAGAGGTATAAGGTAAAATTATTCAAATTACGATCGTTCTGGTTCGAGTCGCGGATGTTAAATGCGAAAAAATATTCTTCGATTATTTTCCTCGGATCTAAGGGCCACACATTGCATGGCGTTTTATAAGGAATGGGATAAGGGTAATCTATTGTTCACACACACACACACACATACACACACACACACACACACACACATATATATATATATATATATATATATATATATATATATATATATATATATATATATATATATATATATCAGAAGTAATAACATACACGTGGAACAGAAATAAATTTCCGACTCGTATCGGGAAAGTACCGGCTCTTTTAATTAGTTCTTCAGCTGATACTGCTCTTGCATGTCAGTTTGAAAGACGTTTTCTAACCTGATGTGTGTCAGAATTTGATGTAAGTATGTATATGTAAATATGTAGTATGTGTATATATATATATATATATATATATATATATATATATATATATATATATATATATATATGTATTTATACAAACACCTTTTTTCTCTTGGAGGGGGTGACGCCAGATCTTTGCCGCCCCGAACTCCTTCCCACTTTAAATTTTTTTTTTTTTTTTTTTTTTTTTTTTTTTTTTTTTTTTTTTTCGACACCAGAAGACGCCTTTTTCCATATACGGATGAATGGATTGGTTGGCGATAGGCCGGGAGTGTTCCAAGACTAAACCTTGAATAGTATTCAAGACATGGCATGAAGTGTATATATAATATATATATATATATATATATATATATATATATATATATATATATATATATATATATATATATATGTAGTGTTAACGACACTAAAGTATTAATTACGGGGTAGAGCGAATTAGGTATTAAGGACATTTTTCGCTTAGTGATAAGTTAAGTATATCTTAGTTTAACCAGAGCACTGAGCTGATTCACAGCTCTCCTAGGGCTGGCCCGAAGCATCAAATATTTGTACGTGGCTAGGGATCAATTGGTTACCTAGCAACGGGATCTACAGCTTATTGTGGAATTCGAACCGCATTATATCGAGAAATTAATATCTAATCACCCGAAACAAATTTCTCTGACTCCACGTTGGTGAATCGAACTCGGGACTATCGAATCGGTGATGTGATATATATATATATATATATATATATATATATATATATATATATATATATATATATACACATAAATACATTCCTACATATATATGTATCCACAAATGTGATTGTGTTTTTTTTTTTTTTTCATATGATTGCGTACAAGGATAAATACAAACTATACGCGCGTGTGTGATTTCCTATGTTTATCCGGCCTTGAAAAGAAATTGAATACCTCTTGTGTATTACGAAGGTAATTCAGTTCACTCAATAGAGGCACAGATTGAGCCTTGTCGGTCTTGGCACTGAAGGTGATGCTTAACTTTGTATTTTTCTTTTTTCCCCCCTTGGAAAACGAACGCTTTTCTGGGGTTAAAAAAATCAGCAGGAGACCTTTCAAGTTCTTTTCTCGGAACAAATGTTTTATTTCTTGTTTTATTCGTAGTTTTATCTTTTATTTTCGTAGGAAATATTGTTAGTTATTTTTCTCGGGAAATAATGTTTCAGTTTTTCTGGTTTATTTCGAACTTAATTTTCCGTATTTATATTTCGAGTAAGTTGGTGAAAGTCATTTTCATTTCCATTATTTACTTAGCAGAGACAGTTCTGATATGTAGCCTAATCTTTCATAATTATTCACGAAATTTGATGGCTTTTATGATATAGTTTAGTTTGACATACCGTCTCAAAAAAAAATTTCACAGAGCCAGACAGCTTTGCCGCAGCCCCGTAATAAATGAATCATCGAAGCTTTAGTCAGTTAAGTGGGTCAGACCAAAAGGTTTCGATATATTGATTGCAATCCAGGATCCGCAGCAGAAGACGACGACGTCGTGTTTCTCAATAACTTACGACTAGGCGTGGGAAGCTTTGGGGTCATTTCGTTGCTTAATTTACTGCATCGCTGTCCTTGAGAGCCGAGTGTGTATTGGAACTGAAAAGTGTGTCTGGTACGGTGTTTGTAGCATGAGAATTCTCTTCATTGGCTTCATATTTGTAAGGGAACTGCATGAGATGAAGCAAAACATTGTGGGAATTTAACAGATGGAGGATATAGCAAGTGGGAAGCCATGATAACGTAAATATGCTCCACAAAGTTTAAAAAACCGAAGTAAACATTCCTCTCCATTACTGCCAACCTCTTTCACCCAATAGGCATCTTCTATGGACTAAGGTATGCGTCATTTGAGACTTTCCATCGCTAGTTATCTTATTAAATCATTAAGTTCGAACTCCATTCCGTAATTTGTTATCAATTTACAAAAAAAGGCATTATTAGCATTTGATTTAAATTGATTTTCATTGAGATACTGTTTTTTTTTAATTAGTAACATTAGCGAGTGGATAGACAACTATCTATTTACTATTAGGATTTGTATTATCATTCATCTAGATGTAATATTAGCTTTATTCAGTATGCATAAGCTATGAAAAAATTGATCCAGCTGTAAATTATTCCCTTTCCTGACCGTACAAAATTTTAAGGAATTCAGAATTACATGGCGAAATATGGCATCCTTAGCTAATTAATTATTTCAAGATCTAGGAAAAATAAGCAAAATCTCAAACCTAGAGTCCTATACAAAAGCATACCTGTTTTATTGGGGACTTTATATCTAGTATAGATTAATTTTGTGTGCAAACAGTATCAAAATGCAAGATAACCAAGGCTCTCAAACGTTCACCATTGAAAACGTTTGGGGTCGAACGTTTCTGATTTATCAAGTGCATTCGATGACTTTTGGAAGGTGGTTTCAGCATGCACAATATTTGCATTCAAAAGTTGACTGTTTGAAAAGGTTATTTATTTTTTCAAAAAAATTGGTTTTCTTAGCAGATGAACTCACACCAAAGGGTTAATGAAACAAATGTAAATTTTGACCACTTTTCCTCTACTACCTTGAAAGTCGTGTCCTCAAACACAATTCGTAGAGAGAGAGAGAGAGAGAGAGTAACCTCAGCGTCTTCGATATAAAATTCTGTCATAGAAATTAAGAGGCTTTCTGAATGGAACTCATAAAGCCTGGAAATCCTATAATCCTACTTTAGTCCTGAAAAGGTTGAGGTCAGGTCGAAAGGCGTTGGCTGCTTGACCCTTCGTTCCAAGGCCAGTCACGGCAAAAGTGCCTCCGGCAGCTGGTATCTCCTTGACCTCTTCGGGGATCAGTCTCATCTTTCCTGAGGTCACGTAAAGTGTGCTGTAGTCTGGGCCACCCCAGCACACAGAGGTCACATTCTTGGAAGGCAAATTGACCTGGTCGATGATTTGACCTGTTTCTGGGGCTACACATATGACCTGGAAGCAAGGTGTATTGTTACTGGATGAGAATGAACTCGCTTCTTAGGGTTATTTATTAATTAATTTTGCTGCTGTTTTAGTCTCGTGCATGTCTTGATAATATTAGTTGATTATTTTTCTTAACTAAGCGGCGACCCCATATAAAAATGGGAACAAGCTGGGAAGAAGAAGAACTAAGCTGAAATATGTACATACTCTCGTGTATATATATATATATATATATATATGATATATATATATATAGTATATATATATATAGTATATATATATATATATATATATATATATATGTGTGTGTATATTGTGTTAAATTTGTCAGTGTCTTCCGATTACTCTAGTAGGATCTGAATCGATGACCGACATAAAAAAAACTACCGCTATATGTGCCCCTTTAGCCATTTCAGAAGACAGGGCATGTGGTTAAGAACCTTACCCGGAATGACTATCTCCATTAGGAGTCTGTTCCCTAAGGGAAAAGTCCTCACGGCAATATAACTTTGAATATTATATTACATTTGTGTCTCCTTGCCCACCGATGTATGAATCCTTGCTCACCTGTCAAAGTTCCTTTACAACTTATGATTAAATTTGGTCTCATTTCTCACCTTACTTCCTTTGAAGTTTGCGACCCACAAGTTTCCACTGACGTCACAAGTCATGCCGTCGGGAATGTCGTCGCCAAGGTTGGATTTCTTGTAGTCCAAGAGGACGCGACGATTCTCTTAGTGTAGAGAATGTGAACGTTCGAGTTAGGATTAACATGCTTACGTAAAACGATTGTCTGTATTTCATGATATATATATATATATATATATATATATATATATATATATATATATATATATATATATATATATATCTTGAAGTAATAAAAGTCCACAGTTATGTAATGTGCATTAAAAATACTTAAATATAGTCAAAAGGATGGGAGCTTTCGTCTACTTGATCAGTAGACCTCATCAGCCGTACTGAGTTTTCCTTCTTTTTTAATAATACAAAAAGTTACAAAAGGAAAACTCAGTACGTCTGATGAGGCCTAGTGATCAAGTAGACGAAAGCTCCCATCTTTTTAAGTCTCTATCCTTCTCAATCCTCTGAAGTAAATGCCACTGTTTTAAATGTTCTTTACCTTTTCTGATGGATATTAGAGCCTCCTCGGATCTCCAAAGTCTTTTGTGACCATTACGACAGTTTTGTCGTCTAATTCCCTATTAATTCCCATACTAGAGATTATATCTCATTCGTTTGTTCTAACGGACGTATGGACATACGCACGCTACTGAACACACGAATGCACACAAGCTAGTCTCTATATATATATATATATATATATATATATATATATATATATATATATATATATATATATATATATATATTTTTATATATATATATATATATATATATATATATATATATTATATATATATATATAAAAGGCACTGGAGAAAATTTGTAAAAAGTGGAGATCAGGTCGATAACGAGTGACGTGAACAAGATTGGAATGTGAAAAAACAGTAGTGTCAATTGTTTATGGAAGCTTACAAACATTGGAACTGTCGAGACAAGCTTACGCATCATAATATTACCGGCCGCATTGGTGAGATTGCGAGCACGCAAATGACCTGGATTAGTTCAGAATCACATGACTGTGACGTCAGTGCGTTAAATAGGAGTTAAATAGGACGAGTATATGGGAAATGGAAATGCACAGAATAGACTAGCTTGTGTGCATTCGTGTGTTCAGTAGCGTGCGTATGTCCATACGTCCGTTAGAACAAACGAATGAGATATAATCTCTAGTATGGGAATTAATAGGGAATTAGACGACAAACTGTCGTAATGGTCACAAAAGACTTTGGAGATCCGAGGAGGCTCTAATATCCATCAGAAAAGGTAAAGAACATTTAAAACAGTGGCATTTACTTCAGAGGATTGAGAAGGAAAGTGTGGTGCGAAACATAATATTATTGACGAACTTTAACATTTCACTGTCTGATAATTATGGTCTCTTTATTTCAGATGGATTCTGTTGTTGCTACGTAAAAATGAATTCTCTAGACTTTTAGTCTGACAAGCGAGGATAAAGGGGATAATTATATACATGATGTTTTCGTGGAAGAGTAATGGTGATTTAATGATGTTCTGTGGGATTTTCTTTAATTCATTTTATTCCATCTTTATTTTAGCTATTTGGGAGTTTGAATTCGTTTAAGACTTAATGCTTAATTTCAGCTAGCTACAGGGATGACAGGTGATGGGAAGAAACCAAGGTAGGTTTCGCTATGAGTTCTCTCCTTTTAGTTAAATGGGGACTTTTACTCCTTAACAGGGTTTAGCTTGTATCGACTGTTCCAGTGTTTGTAATTTTCTATAAACAATTGACACTTTACTGTATTTTCGCATTCCAAGTTCACGTTTCTCGTTATCGACCTGATTTCCACTTATTACAAATTTTGTCCAGTGCCTTTTAAACACACGCACACACATACACACAAACAAACATATATATAATATATTTATATATATATATATATATATATATATATTATATATATATCTATATAATATAATATATATATATATATATATATATATATAGTATATATTATATCAAGTCAGTTGTAATTTTGTTTCAAAATAAAAAAATCTTGAAAAATCTACTGTAGCATTATTGCTGAAAAGTTGCTGTATTGTAATTCTTATACTTATGAGAACCATTTTCTTACCTTTTTTGCACATAGACAATAAAAAAAAACACAAACATAAATATTTTATATATGTAAATGCATGTGTGATTTAGTGAATGTGTTTGTGATTGTCCATGTACATAAAAGGTAAGAAAAATAGTTCTCATAAATGCAAGATTTAAAATATGATAACTTTTTCAGCCATATTGCTACACTAGATATTACAAGATTTTATCATTTTGAAGCTAAATTACAACTGAAAAGCTGGAGAAGATTATAGTATGGTGTATATACCTGCATGTATAGTAGGTAAAGGCTGGACAGGTATGCTCATTGGTGTTTCTGAATAACTATAATTCATGAAATAACGATTTTATACTTGCAATTAATATGAATATACCCTGAACAGAAACGCACATACATATATATTATAGAATAAGTGAGAGTGAAGAGTCCCTCCCTCTCTCTCTCTCTCTCTCTCTCTCTCTCTCTCTCTCTCTCTCTCTTTCCGTGTGTTACTTACTTATTTGTCCCGTGAGGTCATCGTAAGCGAAGGCATCCACGGAGAAGGCTTCAGAATCGATGTAGTAAAAATGCTTCTTATCAGGACTCCACGTCAGACCATTTGACACCGAAACCTCGAACATTGAAAATATCGAAATCAGTTCAAAGAGGAAGGGAGGAAATACTAGTGGGATATTATAAGAAGTACAGTCGTTTATTAAGTACTTTTAAATGGGGGTATTTTCCAGTTAGAAGTACATGACAGTATTATTTTTGAAGTTTATTTTATTCTTGTATGCTTTTCAGTCATTATTTGAGAGCTGTTTTGATTTGCATTTTCATATTCAGGGAATAACATACTAATGGTGAAGGGAACAGAAAACATCAAAATACCTTAAAACTTTCTTGTTGTTTGCAGCCTCCTTTGAAACTAACAGCATTATTAAGTGTTTTATACTTTCCAGCAAATATTTTAGGTACACCCTGAAGTGGCTCCCCAACTTCATTTACTTTATCTAGATCTAATACTTTTTCCTAAGAATCAATACTTCGGGACGGTTCAGTGCGAGTTTTAGAAACCACTCGCAGTGGTCTGTTTAAATTAATTTGCAATAATATATAATGCTTAGATACCTATCGAAACGTCTGTGACTATAATACGATAATTGATTCTCAACATTTCGCCCACGCAGTCGTTCAACAGTTCCTAGGTCTTCTTTTTATCTCCAAACATGAGCCATCTCTTCTGTGTTTTAGTAATATTATGTAATTATCTTTTTGCCAATTACCAAATCTCTCGAAATATCTTCTTTGAAATAATATATTCAAATGTGGAATTTTTTGTTACATTAAAAAAAAATGTCAAATTTATTCATCTCTACAAGTAGGTGAGTTTTTAAATGCAGCTGAACTACACTAAATAAAAAAGAAATGGTTCAGATCCTCTTCCCATTTCGTTACCATTACCCAGGACCCAAAAGCAGATTGACAGAATGGATCGAAAGAGGTATTGGATACAACTTCTTGTACTCGAATTGTATCATTCCCACTACCGCGGGTATGATTAACATCAATGTTAATATTTTTCTTTATAAATACTCTTGTATCGGCAAGAGAGAGAGAGAGAGAGGAGAGAGAGAGAGAGAGAGAGAGAGAGAGAGAGAGAGAGAGTGGTGTCAGTAAAGGAGTATATGGTAGAAATTCTTTTAGTAAAATGAACCTTGAAGGACTGGGTATGTAGGTAGAGGACTTTAGGAGAGAGAGAGAGAGAGAGAGAGAGAGAGAGAGAGAGAGAGAGAGTTATAATTAGAGAAAATGGTGGGAATCATCAGGCAAAAACAGTATGAAATCATACAGTGTACAGAAATTATTTGCTCACCTTTTCAACACACTTTTTCAGAGTGAGGTCAGAGTGCATTCGATACAGCGAAGAAACGTTCATCTTCAGCAACTCTCCTTTTTCGTCCTGTGGGCCCATTGTTCCTGTCGAAGGAAAATGAGTTTGTCAAGGATTTCTTCTTTCCTTCAACCGCAGTCACAGCTGACGAGAAATTCCTCATAATCTAAAATCTCTCATTTCGTGTATGTAACACACACAGTATATGCATGCACATATACATACAATAAATGTGTATATATATATATATATAATATATTTATATTATTAATATGTAATATATTTATATATATATATATATACGTCTCTCTCATACATATAATTTATATTATATATAATATATAATATCTATGTATCTTATATATATGTATATATATATATATATATAATATACATACACGTAAATTCAAGTGCGAGTGAAATGTAAAAGATAGAAATCAGAAGGCTTAAATACGAAAAAAGTGGTGTGGCTGCTTTTAATTGAAAGACAGGTTAAAAGTGCAGAATACACAAATGTAGGATAAGGATTCGAACGCACCTCAATAGAGGGATGAGGTAATCGTTTCAAAGTGTAATCCTATGATTGCTGCTTTCCAGAAAATAAATCTAGGACGATTGTATTTGGCCACTGAAATGGTACCCATAAAGGCAGTGAAAAGAATTTACGATTTTTAACTAAAACATGCCATTTTTAAAAGGCAGATGTAACCCTTTGAATCTGGTGACAACTTTCAGACAAGCTTCAAAATCTGATTAATATGACTTTCTGTGGTTCTGAGACTAAGCATCTTGAATGAACTCTCATGCATAATCTCCATTATTTAGTTTTAACGTATATTGCTATTTATTTACTTTTACTCTACTTTCATTTTTCAGCATTCGTTTTTTCACTGGTAGCTGAACTTTTGAGCTACATAAATCTCCGGTTAGTAATGAAATCCTCTGGAAATACTTTTTTTAAGTGGATATAATGTAGTTAAACCGGAACATATTCCCGGAAACTTGGCGTGCGTACGTACTGTATTTAAGGTCTCGGGAGATCATCAGACTAAAAACCACAATTTAAGATCTGCATTTTTGAAATAGATGAAGAACATTTCAGACATTTAGACAATGTTGAAAATTATCTAGCAAACCAAAGAGAAGGAATCGGTAGTTATCGATGCTAAAAAGTCTTGGTGGAGAGAGAGAGAGAGAGAGAGAGAGAGAGAGAGAGAGAGAGAGAGAGAGAGAGAGATTTAAAAGTTTTCTTAGTGGCATTAAATTAGGCTAATCTCCTGGATCCGTGATAAGAAAAACTCGCACGAGTTGAGTTAACGGACAGGACGAGAGCAATTCAAGATTGAATTGCGAAAAATTCATATTTATATATATATATATATATATATATATATATATATATATATATATATATATATATATGCGTGTGTGTGTGCGTGTCTGTGTGTGTGTGTGTGTAAAAAGAACGAGCTCTGTCCCCCTAGAGGTGAAGCAACGGATAGTGCGAACACTAATACCATCTCAAATGCTCAAAAAATATTTTCGGTTCAATTGGATCACCGGACTTCAGGACATTTTTCCCGAAATATCAATGCATCTGTTAATTTCTTCCATTTTCATTCTTTTCCACCGGGATGTGACTGATTCTAGCCACGGTTCCGTGGGAGGCAACCCCCATTTAACGATGCCAAATTTGTTTACGACCTCAAATTTCTTGGGGGAAAGTTTCCATTTTACTGCACGTCCAAAGTGTCTCGGGGCGTATTCTCACGGCCAAACCAGGGCGTATTCACACGGCCAAACCGGGGCGTATTCTCACGGCCAAACCAGCAAGGGAAAGAGGTGAAACATAACGACACCCAGAGGACAGTTTGGAGAGACTCAAATATCCGTCTTATTGGGATTTCTGACGTTAGGGGATCTTGAAACGATTGAATTCTTCCTGCAAATGGGATCAAAGTCTTTCGGATTATAGAGAAAAGTAGACTAAATTGTATAAAGCACTTCATTCACGACTATTTGTATTTTGTTTATCATCTAGTAACTTTTTGTATGGCCTTTTATAGGCAGTTTTGAACTGATATAACTATTTCTCTCTTACTGTATAGCAGACACACACACACACACACACACACACACACACACACACACACACATATATATATATATATATATATATATATATATATATATATATATATATATATGAGCTGATTCGATACAGTTTTGAATATGCCTTCTCCGTGATATTCTGAAGTCCCGTGAAACCGTTATAAGTGATACTGTGTGTATGTGTAACAAAACAAGTCCCGCCAAAGACGTTACAAGTTAGCGTGGCTTGGGCAGTTCAAAAGAGTGCCACGTATCTCTATATCTCTTCGTGATTGGCCCTTGTGTCTAAGGAGCCAGAATAACCAATCAGCTTCTTGCATAACGATGCCATCTGAAAGGGGGTATTTGAAACAGACCGGACTACCGGTCAGATGAGTTCGTTACCGGGTCCCAGACAGCACAGACAAGCTGGGTCGAGAGTGCTCAGTGCCCCGCGCATTCCCATCGGCCGCCACACAAAGACGTGCGTCACCATGAGTGTCAATAAGTCTAACCTGCTGTCCGTTTGTGCACTAGCATAGTTAACGTGATAAATACAGTTAAAGGCCACCTGTGTAGCTAAGAAGAATACACCTGTGTTAAACGTTTCATCGATTATTATTTTTGCATGTCCTACATCGCATGCACGTAAACTTCTCTCCTGTTTTTCCTTCATATCCCGAACCCACAAATGACCGAGATCAGGTCAAAATATATATATATATATATATATATATATATATATATATATAGTATATATATATATACATATATATAAATATATATATATAATATATATATATATATATATATATATATGTCATAAATAAAGACTGATAATATGCATCGTTGTGACATTTCTTACCATGGAGACAGAGTCCGAAGCGGCGACCTGAGAAAGCTGACCTCTCTTTCTGGGATGGTGTGATACGAAGATGCTTACTTGGGCAAGTCAATGTTCGTTCTGTGGGTATGTGAGTTCATGAGGGCCTGTTCAAGGTGCCTTTGAAAACTGGCTGCGACCAGTCACCGAAGAGTGTGAATTCGTGTGTACGTGTACGAACTATGTCCGTTGATAATGGCTTGGTTTAGCCGAGAACTGGGGAGACAGCTACGGGTGAAAAGGCAGAGTGTAAACAGACACGAATCGCGTCTTATATTTCCATTATTAAACTAGCCAATTATAAAATTTGGGGTCGTTTAGTTGCCAAACTAGGTACTGGACGTTCTTTAACAAGTGAAAATCTGCGCAACGAATCGTTGTTTTAGACTTGATCTTGAGGCCTGGAGCTGGGCGGTTAATAATTTAGAATAAGACTGCGCCCTCCAACTAAATAGCTTGGAAATGAAATGTCTGTAACGACTTCAACGTCGTGACGTTACATGCCTCATTCGTATGGTTGGTTGAGGTGTCAATGATCTTATTGTGATTGGGCAGGCGCAAGCCCCTGCAGTTGCGCTACATTTCATTTCCAAGCTATGTAGTTGGAGGGCGCAGTCTTATTCTAGAACTGCGCAGGAGAATCGACAGAAAAATTCTGGCAGACGACCTTGATGCTGAAGCCTCCTTTGATCTACTCTTAGGAATGGCCAACACTGCAGCCTCAATCAAAGAAACAGCTAAATTGCGAGCAGAAGCTCATTCTAGTTACATTTTTAGAGAAGAGCCGACGATGGTCGTTAAGAATTATCAGGTTAGCAGTAAGGACAGAAACATTGGTAACGGCGGTTCGAAAGGTGTCAAGCCAGGCAAAAATAGAACACCCAAAAAAGGTAACGGTTGGAAGGAATCGAAAACCAAGAAGCCAAAAAATTCCCCATCTTCCATTCAATCGTGTGTTTTTCATTCTATGGCTGATCACCAAACTTCTGAATGCAGAGTGTTCCTAGGTCTTTCGTCCATAAAAAAGAAAGAAACCTTGAAAGAACATAACCGGTGTGAAAAGTGCTTTGGTTCTCACCCCTCAAATCAGTGCAGAAATAAGCACGTTTGTCAGGAGGTTAATTGCAAGATGCCAGCCAGACAACCATCATACTCTATTGCATGCTGCTTGCCTAGCTGCGTCAAGCATGGTTTATGGTCCTGTTGATTGCGAGAAACTCCGTCATCATCTAGGCCAGAACACAATGAGACCTAGTCATACAGCTTTCATAAAAAGGAAAGGCAATCTTTCCAAGGTTTCAGTTCTTTATGATTTGGGAGCCACTGTCTCACAGATTCTGAACTCGGTGGCAAGGGAAGCTTGTATCAAACCAGTATCCAGAATCAAGAACTTAATGATGAGGACTGCTGGGGAGAGCCAGCCACAAGATTGGGGACCGGCTGATCTGTACAGCATCCCACTCTACGATGCAGAAGGTAACTTCGTGACTGCAGTTGATTGCATTGGTGTCGATTACATCGGTGAACTTGATGGAGGCAGTTATCATGCAGCTGCTGACATGTTCAAAGAAGATGTCGATCCATCAGAACTTTTAGGGCCTGTTCACGGTGACATCGAGTTGCTCATCGGAGACAATCATGCCAGCATATTTCCGCGAACAGTGAAGACAAGAGAAAACCTTGTTTTAGCCGAGACTAACTTCGGGTTCATTTCTACATGGTTCTCATGAGACATTTTTTGCCGCCAGTTCTCATGAACCAAGTGTGATGCTGTCGGAGCTCCTCAACAGAAATATTTCTGCTGTTCTTCTGCAGTCAACGTCATCAGTTGCAGTAAGTCATGCTGAACGGCTGAAAGGGGAAGTTTCCACAGATAAAGCCCGGAGCAATGGCTCCGTGCAGCAGGTTGCAAAAAAGGGCGGACAGTCTGTTCTTTCAATAAAGACCAGTGCTGAGACTGTGTTTGATCGTATGTGTGAAGTAGAGGATGGTCCGGTTTGTCATCGGTGCGACGCGGTCGGCATAAACTCAGAAGAGGAGCGAAGAGTACAGACATACAAGAGTTGTCTCACCTACGACCCAGAACAGAAGATATTCGTTTGCAAGTTACCATGGAAGGAAAGCTTCCGTACCTTGTCGGACAATCGACCTATTGCCCTCAAACGCCTAAATTCGTTAACACGTACCATGTCCAGAAATGAAGCTTTAAAGAACTGGTATGTAGAAGAATTTGAAAAGTTGATCAGCGACGGCTATATGACAGAGGTTACAGCTGAGGAGGATGTGCAGTGGAAATCGAATGGTGGCAAAGTCTACTACATCTGTCATTTCACACACTTTAATGAGCATAGTTCCTCAACCCCACTCAGAATCATATTTGATGCAAGTGTTCCATTTAAAGGCAAGGCTATAAACTCCTTGTGGGAACCACCACCAAATTTGATTCCACCAATTCCAACCCTGCTGTTAAGGTTCCAGGAAAGAAAAATACCGGTTGCAATGGACATAAGTAAAGCATACTTCACTGTTCGCCTTGAGACAGAAGAATCTCATCTGCACCGCCTTTTGTGGAATCAAACTGGACAAGGAAAAGAAGTCAAGATGCTGCGATTACTACGAAACTCCTGGGGAACTACTCCGGCAGGTGGTATATGCAGTGAACAATGCTCATCATAGCTGAGAAATTCAAGGACAAGTACCCACAGGTATACGAATTCGTAAAATCGAACTTGTATGTTGATGATGGTACTACAAGTGTTGATGATGTTTCCACGGAATTACAACTTGCTAAGGAACTCAACATTGTCCTCAGTGAGGCATCCTTCATCATAAAACATTTCATGATCGGTGGAAGTGAAAGTGATATTGATGCCCACATAAAGAAATGCCCGGATGTACCTGACAATGTGCGACGGACACCAGAGCAGGAAAGGATCCTGGGTATAATATATCATTCTACCAACGATGAAATTTCCATTTCAGGTAGGATTAACTTCTCAAAGAAAAGGAGAGGCATCAGATCAGAGGAAGATATCAGTTTAGAAAACTTTGATGATGCCTTCCCTGACACTTTCAGTCGAAGAAATTATCTACAGATTATAGCAACCATCTATGATCCAACGGGACTTGCAACTCCGGTTACCATCTGCCTGAAGCACGAACTAGGTCAAATATTCCGCCTCAAAAAGGAATGGGACGATCCGATCCTAGATGGTAATGATGACCTATCTACAACCCGCAGTCAGTGTAAAGAAGTGATTCTTTCGATCTACGGTCTAAAAGAAGTCAGGTTTGTTCGCTGTCTTACACCGGAAACTGCAGTTGACAAACCCACTCTAGTAATTTTTTGTGATAGTTCTCAGACTGCCTATGGATGTGTCGTGTACTACAACTGGAAGTTGGAAAATGGCGAGCGAGCATCTGTTCTTGCCATGTCAAAGGCAAAACTTCGGCCACAAATTCCGACGTTAACGATCCCCCGTGGTGAGTTACTTGGATGTCTGCTGGGTGCCAGAATGCAACAGACTACCGTCAAAAAATCAAGCTTCATTTTTGAAAGGGTAACTGACAGCACCATAGTTCTGGGACAACTGCATCATGAGCCCTACAAGTACAACATGTGGACAGCCAGCCGTATCAGTGAAATACAAACTCTGACTGATATTTGCAATTGGTACCATGTGGACTCTGGAAACAACGTTGCCGATGATGCGTCACGCGGTCTTAACCCATCTGAAATGGGAAAGGATTACAGATGGCAAAAAGGTCCAGTCTTCATGAAGAAGGACATCAACGAATGGCCAATCAAACATGCAAATGAAGTTCATGTGAAGAAAGAAGATCTGGACATAAGAATAAAAGATCCACGGATGACCATTGGAAGATGCAAGTCACTATGTGTCCAGATTGATGGTGGAACAAATGAAGATTATTCAGTTATTCTTGATATCCTAAAAACATTTAACATAACGGTCGACAAAAATGACAGCCTGATGAAGATTAAACATCGCATCTCTAGAATCATAAGAATTATGGAAAATGCTTCACAATTTTTCAGAGATCGACTGAAGAGAACAGTGAAGACTACTCCAGTTGCCATCAGTAGTATGACGAAAGCAGAACGTTCGAGATGGTTTGCTGAAAATGATACATTTGTGCCTACCAAGCGAGAGTTAGTAATATCAAACTTTTTTCTTATTCAACAGGCTCAGCAGTCGCTACCGTCAGATGTGGAACATAAGCTAAAGTCACTGAACCCAATACTGGACACCGACGGTGTGTGGAGAGCACTAGGTCGTACTGGTGCTGCTCTATCAAACCCGCCTGAGATTATACCATGCTCTGAACCCTTTGCAGAGATCTTGGTCCGTAAATGTCACCAACCGCAGCACTCTGGTGTGGATACTACTCTTGCCCTAGTACGTGAGCAGTTCTGGATCCTCAACGGTAAACGGTTCGTCAGCAAATTTGTGTCGCAGTGCCCATATTGTCGCTTTCTACGGAAGAAGATCGCTCCTCGTAAGGTGGAACAACTCGTGCGATCACCAGTATTCGAGCATGTGGTCATTGACATAGCTGGTCCGTTCAATACCATCGCAGATCGCCGCGCGACGAGAAATTACCAGGTAAATTCTGGTAAAGCCTGGATTCTGGTCATCGGGTGTCGAGCATCTGGTGCGGCCCGCATAGAGGTCCTTGAAGGTTACGATACCAACTGCTTCCTTGCAGGTTTCGATGCTTTCACTAGAATCTGCGGAAAACCCACGTCTGTGACTGCAGATCTTGGTTCGCAAATCCGTGGTGCTGCAAACGTCATGGAGAGCCTTTGGAACCATACCAAGATGGCAAAGATTCAGACAAATCCCGAAACAACAACCTGGCACTTCGTACCATCTGGAGCTCATTCGTCAGTCGGACAAGCTGAGAGGATGATCAGAACTGTGAAGAATACTCTAGAAGCTGTCACTGCTTCGAGAAAATCTGAATTTACCAACAAGTTGCGTTTTGCAGAGACTAATGTACAGTGTTGCTGATATGATAAATGATAGGCCTTTAGGTGTTCATAGAAATAATGTTGCCAAATTAGACGCTGTGAGATTACTACGTCCAAATGACCTTATTTTGGGTAGATCAAGCGGTGATATCAGTGAACTTTTAGATTTCGAGTTGGCTAAAACACCTGAGCAAATAGAGTACACAAAAATACTCGCACTGAATGAACTTTTTTAAATCATTGGTGGAAAATATGGTATGATCAAATTTTTCCAACTCTTCTTCCCAGAGAAAAGTGGTCAGATTCCAACCGGGGAGTAGAGATAAATGATATCGTAATAATCAGAGATACTAATCCTGTGCGTAACCAGTGGCCTTTGGGGGGAAGTTGTTTCTGAAAACAAGTCGTCTGATAATATAACACGTTCAGTATCGGTGCGGTATAAGTCTGATGAAAAATCTAAGTTTGTCACTAAGTCGGTCAGAGATTTGGTTGTCATTCTGAGGAACAATGAACGTACTGATTTGTAGACATTTACAGTAACATACGTGTGATTTTCAGTTGCATATAACGTAAAATTTTGTCGCAAAAAGTGCAATTTCATCTAAATGAGTACTTTTTCTATATGTTGTCGTTTTGTTTCTTGTTCTTATTATGTAAAAAAAAGTAAAAAAAAGTTAAAAAAAAAAAAAAATTCAAGTTCCTGTTTCTTGCTTATTTATCAAATGAGATCAAGTTTTATCTATAATTCTAGTATGTAAAATTTGTTACAAAAAAAGGTTCAAACGTGAATTTTAAATATTCATGAAAAAACGTGTATAATTTATAACAGAGCAAAAATTAACCCGAGATAAAGCTCCGGAGTGTAAACAGACACGAATCGCGTCTTCTATTTCCATTATTAAACTAGCCAATTATAAAATTTGGGGTCGTTTAGTTGCCAAACTAGGTACTGGACGATTTCTTTAACAAGCGAAAATCTGCGCAACAAATCGTTGTTTTAGACTTGATCTTGAGGCCTGGAGCTGGGCGGTTAATAATTTAGAATAAGACTGTGCCCTCCAACTAAATAGCTTGGAAATGAAATGTCTGTAACGACTTCAACGTCGTGACGTTACATGCCTCGTTCGTATGGTTGGTTGAGGTGTCAATGATCTTATTCTGATTGGGCAGGCGCAAGCCCCTGCAGTTGCGCTACACAGAGTGCTGGGATAGCTCTGTGAAAGTCTATTTATTAAAGTGTGTGAAGTTCCAGGCTGCAATGGGTGAGTTATCATGATTTAGCCAAAGGGATGGCTTGTTTTGATATCTTGTAAAGATGTTCCATTTCATTTAATCTTTTGACTTTGTCTTTACAATTGTGTGCTCACTAGTGTGTTCTCCTGTCTTTTAAACAGGCGGTTCTTGTGAGGGGACCGGGTGTCCTAGTGAGGACCGAGTGTCCTAGGGGACTGAGTGTCCTAGTGAGGGGACTGTCTTTTGGAGAAGAGATAATTGGTGTGTCCAATTACTGATTACGACATTTAAATACCCGGGGGTTATCTGAGTTAGTTGTCTCTGAGACTTGAACTATTTTCATTACATTGATGATCCTGTAAGAACTTGAGTTATTCAACTAGTACTTTACTTTGAATAAAATGTTATATTTTTTGTCACTCAGACTCTAATTTAATGACCTGATTGAATGGAGAGAGAGAGAGAGAGAGAGAGAGAGAGAGAGAGGAGAGAGAAGAGACTGAGGGTTACCAGTTTGCCTTACGCTCAGGTAAAACGCATACCAAATATTAAATACTGGGGGGGCGACGCCCTTCGCTGGTAAGTTGGTGGCAGGCGGTTTAAGAGGCTTTTTATATATTTTATAAGCTGTAGGTACACTAACGAAGAGACTGCTGACCAGTTAGACATAAATGTTTTTTTTTTTTGGTAGGAAAAGGGGTTACAATCATGTCACAGGCACAATAGTTGGAGGCGAGTGGCATTAATGCATTGTGGTCCTATGGAGATGTTATTTTTGGAGGCATATAATTGCTGCATTACGAGTTTATCATAGTTTTTTTTTGTCCCGAATAGGTGATAATTTTTTTTTATAAATGATCAATATCATGTAAGAGATATGTCTTCGAGACAATCTTTGAGCACCTTATTCATATCCTGGAGATAATTTCGTGAAATGTGCTTACTTAGTGTCAATATAGAACATTTTTTGGGGGGAATCATGAGTTTCCGAAGTTGGAAGTCTGACTAGACATTTTCATGATGCAGTTCGAGCACACGTGTCCGCAGGTGGATTTTTTGCTGACAGCACTGTGATGAGTCTGGTGTGATGACTCTCTTCCTCTAGTGGTGATTGCTCAGAGTTTTGCAATATCTGGAAATGTTGACCATAGCATTTCATGAAAGTGCACGTGTAAGAGTTTGCCTTCTGGCCGTGTCCGGTCGATGAATAGTTGCGATGTCAAAAATTCCGTAACTATGCATATTGCATTTCTTGGGGAAAATGCCGGGTTGTGTATATCATGCATATATTGTCATTATCTTTTTTTTATTTTTCCTTTTTTTTCCTTTTTCTACGAGAGATGTAATTGGGGATTCAGCTTTAAATAGCATTTCTTTTTGGACGGGAGATGTAATTTATCTGGGTTGTGATTTACATGGATGGGTGTTTTGAAATTAGTTATGTGAGGAGTAAAAGAGTTTTTGCTGTTAAACATTGGAGATTTTTACTGATTTTGTGGGTTGCTGTAATATCAGAGCTTGAGAGAACATTTTTGATTTTTGGGTCTGGGCTTGTTACATAATTTTTTTTTTCTTGGGCTTGTTACCTTTTTTTTTTCTTTTTTTTACTTGTGAGAACTTTTGAGTTTGAAATGTGAGTGCAGAAGTCCATGGAGTTACTGTGAGTTTTGGATTGTGTGTGCTGATGTGTGAGTTTGGAGAATTAAGTTAGAGAACTTAATATTTTCTTTGCCGAGTTGTGATAATGACTTATGATTTAGTGGTCATATTAAATGGAGTTAATTGGGAGACATTCAGTTAGTATTTCTGAATTTTTGAGGTCATTATTTGATAGAAGTAGTATGTCTGGGGTTAATTTTCTTTGATTGACCGATGACTAGATTGACATACTTACACACACCATAATCGTCGTTCCCCGACGCTAGCAAGACGCCCATCAGCCGTGCAGAGATGTTGCTGTCATTTTTCCAGTGTACTTACGAGAGTTTCTACGAGTCTACAGAGTTCTACAGTGCTTTTGGGTCTACAGAAGCCGTTAGAAGTCTTCTACAGGGAGGCATTCCGCCTTCCTACAGCTTGCTACAGTCTGTGCAACCAGTTGCAGACAAAGAGGGATATTCAAGAAGTCCAAAATGAGAAAATTTATACCCCAAGTGTTATTGGAGATGAACCATGATAGACATTACTTTATAATGCCAGAGACGTGCAGTTACTTATTTTTTTTTTTGAGCCGGCCAATGTTTTTTATATATATAAGCTGTTTTATGTGACCTATGGCTAAGCAGGGGGTAGCCAGGGTAGTGGCCGAGCTACTGTAATAAATAAAGACTGATAATATGTATCGTTGTGACATTTCTTGGAATGTGAAGACTAATCACTTTTAACTTCCCATGGAGACAGAGTCCAAAGCGACGACCTGAGAAAGCTGACATCTCTTTCTGGGATGGTGTGATACAAAGATGCTTACTTGGGCAGGTCAATGTGTAATGCACTACATTATTTTAATACAGATATTTTCCATATCTGTAAATAAACCTATGACCCAAGGGGTCATTGGCAAATTAGGAGAGCGATCAAGAAATGTCCTTCATCGAGACGTATTCAAGCAGCTAAATCAACGTTTAGAGAACGACTTTCATCACATATCTTCAAGAATCAAACTGGACGTGAATGCAGCATCGGATCTTCAATGGGAAGAGAAACATTCAACAAATAAACAACGCACGACCAGAAGCCAAGGCAAAGATATTGGGTCAAGCGCGGAGCAATGCGAGAGAGAGAGAGGCTGTGACGTCATCACAACACAACCATCTTCCTGCATATATACTAAAGCTAAGTACATCCTTTATCCATTCTGGTTTTGTCAGTGAAGTGTTTTACATCACGAGTCGATCGTCCATTATTCCTGGGGTGAGTTATACATAATCTTAATCTTCCTTCATTGCAGGAATCTATCTTCAACTACAAATTCTCGCCAGCAGAATTTTTTTCTCTTTGTTGCTAATTTCTCTTTCTTCCAGAAGTTCTCAGGAAATATCTTTATCACATTATCTGTCTTTAATATTATCATTTTAGGGGACTTTACTATAATCTGCAACACATCTCTATTTTATATTTTATATTGCATATGCGTTTACGCAGTGGACGAGTGTACTCATATAGATACTTTGATAGGATCGCAAGGAATCGTAGTGATAAGAAAAAAGCAAAAGTGAACATGGCAACCACTGCGGCTGTTGGCTTTTCCGCACCCGGTAACCCCAATCCCGCGGTTACACTAGTGAGTGCAAGGTCAGCGATAGTTCCTTTTCAAGGTTGGGTCAATGGGTTCCTGCCTCAAAACGTTGAGTCATAGATCTCATCAGTTGATGCTCATTTAAACGCAAAATGCATCACAGACCCATCTGTACAATTACAGGAAGCTAAAAGCTTCATAGACTTTGCTAAAGGAGATGCAAGTGCATATCTTAGAGGAGTCTCCTTCCAAGAGGCGGTTACATGGGATGATTTCAAAGTTAGGTTACGTGCTATATATGGCGGGGAAGAAGCTTTAGATGTAGTTTTGGCTTTAAGGAACATCCTTAATCAAGCCTCTATGACTCAGCTTAATGTTGTAGAACGGGCGGCAGTAATTGCCGACTGGCTAAATGAATATCAAGATAACTTACGTAACTCCACTTGGGTTACAAGAGCCAATATCGCCGTGAAAGATTTCATACGGTTGATATACTTGACTTGCATGACAGTTATGTTGCCTGAAGCTTTAGTGTGGTGTTTTGACAAAAAGCTAACACCCAACAGTACGGAACTAGATGTGTATAAACAGATCAAAAAGCACATGTCTAAGTGTACTGATCCGTTGCTTACTCAAGTTTTTGCAAAAAATGAAAATAAGCCACAACAAGTAAAGGTAGTTAATAATAATCAAGCTGCAGGGATGACTTGTTACAATTGCAAGTGGCCAGGACACATGATTTCAGACTGTAGGACGCTTTATTGTTCAATTCAGAACAGCTCCACTCATTCATATAATCGTTGCTTCTCGCAAAATCAACAGCAGAATCCTAGAAACACGCAAACCGTTGCCAATGAAACAAGAAGAAGAATCTTCAGTACTATAAGAAGAAGCAGGCAAACAACAATGCTGTTCAACATCAGAAACAAACAAATCGTGCTTCAAGTAACTCTGTTCCCGGGCCGTCTAGCCAAAACTCACAAAGTTAGACGAATTTTCCGAGTGTGCAAAGCAAAGCAAATACCACGTAGTCAACTCCAATGGGGGAGAGGATGATGTTGGGTCATTCATATTAACATCTTTTGTATCAAATAACCAATTTAATCATTTACCAGATCACTGTGAGACAATCGATTTTCCTATGAAACTCGCGGCTGAATCCAAAAAATCAGTGCAGGTTCCTGTAGATTTGCAACAAATTCACGCCATAATAAGCCAAAATGAATTACACCCCACATTACATGCAGTAAATTTAGAGCACCGATCCTTCACATTATTTTTTGATTCTGGTAGTCCACGTAATATCATGGATTTGTGGACTCACCACTTGTTGTTTTCGAACTTCCCTATAGAGAAGTCCGGAGTAATGCTCTCGGGGATTGGAAATAATGCATTAAATGTGGTAGGAGTAACTCATCCAGTACAAGGTCGGTAAGCGCACGTTTACCGATACCTTTATCGTTGTACAAAAACATTGATATGTATCCAGCTGTAATTATAGGATACCCGTCTATGGGCATTCAAAACATTACCTTAGCCCCTGCCAAACACGGCATGTATATCAAAGGAAAATTCTATAGGTCTTCTAACACCTTAATATCAGTTTTGGACAAAAAGGAGACAAACAATAAAACAGTAACGTACGTTGAGGAACCAATCACTTGTCTCATGAATCAAGAAATAATCCATGCGACCCAACAGAATTCTTGCTCACCCGTAATATCAGCTTGCACGCAAACTCTCGATCGAAAAAGGTAACTTTGAATATATTAGTGCAAGTAAAGAAAACTTTGCCGGGATCTGAAATGTTAATCCTTTCCGACACTCTGAAAACTAACGGATTGTCCGTCACACAAGCCATATATACAGTCGACTCACAACAACAATGTAACATTGAAGTCTGTAATCATTTGAATACCACTTTAGTAATTCACAAAAATCAACATATCTTGGATGTGGAAGTTTATAAACATCGCATTCTTACCGTCGCTGAGATCAATCATGCTCAATCAGTAGCGGATGAATCCCTTTTTCAATCTATTAAAAGTAAAATCAATAAAGACATTCAAGAAGAGGAAATTCAGTAGAAATTTCTTGATCTTTTAACTGAACATCATGATGTTTTCTCCACTACTGAGGTATCCTTAGGAGAAACGGATGTCATAGAACACCAAATAAGGTTAAAAGACAAGCAGAAAGTTATCTATGTACCTTCGTACTGGCTCCCTATGAAATTCCAGAATGAGATAAATGATAAAGTAGGTAAAATGCTAGAAGAAGGAGTCATTAGGAAATCGAACAGCTCTTATAATTTTCCGTTAATAGTTGTACCGAAAAAAGATCGAACTTGGCGTATCTGCGTAGATTTCCGTCGCTTAAATGAGGAAACGATCCCTGATCGATTCCCAGTGCCATGTACTGACGATATTTTATCTTTGTTAGGACAGAACAAATATTTTACCAGTTTGGACTTAGTTAAAGGCTTTCACCAGATACCCTTAGAAGAAGAGAGTATCCCATACACCGCCTTCAGCACAGCCAGGGGACATTATGAATTTTTGCGTATGCCTTTTGGTTTACGTTGTGCACCCAGAACATTTACTAGAATGATTAACATAGTGTTTGGAGACTTGTTAGGGGATATCCTACATGCCTATATGGGCGACCTTGTAATCTTTTCTAATACCTTAGAAGAACATCTACATAAACTGGAGCTAGTGCTACAGAGACTAAGACAGAATAATTTAAGGGTAAAGATAAGTAAGTGTGAATTTTTCAAAACAGAACTAGTCTATTTAGGCTTTACGGTGTCTAGTCAAGGTCTTAAAGTAGTCCACGATAAGGTGTCGGCTATCCGTAACTTTCTGATACCTACTAACGTCAAGGGAATACAGCAATTTCCGGGGTGTAGCGGGTACTACAGGAGGTTCATACGCAACTACTCAATAATAGCTGCTCCCCTAACCGATCTTACGAAGAAGGGCGTAGATTTCATATGGTCTGAGAAGCATCAACAGGCGTTTGATACCTTGAAAGATGAACTGTGTAGTTCTCCTATATTAAAATTTCCTGACTTCGGTAAGGAATTCTTTATTACAACAGACGCCTCAGACCTAGGAGTAGGTGGGGTATTGCTTCAGCAATATGACAAACAGTTTTTCCCTATAGCTTTTTATTCACGTAAGCTGAGACCTTCCGAAAGTAAATATGCAGTAATAGATAAGGAAGGGCTGGCTATTGTTAACTCACTAGTGCATTCTAAGTTCATAATATACGGTTATCCCGTCAAGGTTCTCACTGATCATAAGCCCCTAACCGACTTCTTTAAAGGCTTTAGTCACAGTCCCAAACGAACTCGGTGGCATATGATCATCCAAGACTTTGACGCGAGGATCGGGTATCTACCTGGGAAAGCAAATATCATTGCTGACGCATTATCACGCAACCCCGCGTCATCTTGTATGGAGCCATTAGCTGAATTAATAGATATATCAGCATCCATGCCTATTGTTAAAACTGTATCTGAACAGGAAGATCTGGGCTGGAGCGCTGAACTAATACAGACTGAACAAAGAAAAGATCAGCAATTAGAAAAAATCATAGATGCTTTGAACGGAAATCCTAAGGAAAAGGAACATGTAAAGTATACGCAGCAGAATTATATAATCAAGGATAATATTCTGTGTAGATCCGTGACAAGGAAAACCCGCAACACACCACAGGTGACTAACGACCAGGTAGTGGTACCAATCTCACTTATACCAACTGTCTTAAATTGGTTGCATGCAAATCCATTACATGGCCATCCGGGGTTTTCATCATGTCACAGAAAGCCAAATCATTATTTTATTGGCATACGATGCTTACAGATATAAAAAAGCACATAGCTAATTGTCGCACTTGTCAGGAAAACAAAGGGCACACGAAGACACCTGTCAGCCTAGGGGCTTATCCCGTGCCCAATCAACCCTTTGAAAGAGTACACTTAGATTTATTAACAGGGTTTTACGAGTCAGACAGAGGAAATAAGCACCTCTTAGTAATCATAGATGCCTTGACTCGATATACAGAACTGATAGCACTTAAAACTAAAACCGCGATCGGATGCGCTAGGAAGTTTTATGAGTGCTACATTTGTAAACATGGAATTCCACACATGATAATCTCTGACTCGGGTGGAGAATTCAATAATCATTTCCTTAACTCGTGTGAATTCCTTTGCATAAAGAAAATCAGTACCATGATCTACCACCCAGAGTCTAATGGGCTAGTGGAAAGAGCAAATAGGAAGGTTTTAAACATATTAAGAGTTACACTCGGGGGATTGGACCCCAACTGGGATATTGCCATACCTGCGGTCCTAAGCACTCTTAATCACTCATATCATGTGTCTATTAAAATGTCGCCGCACGAGGCATTGTATGGTACCCAGCTAGAACGCCTTTCCATGTATTTACGCCTACAATCAATTTATCAAATCCTCTAAAGGATGTTATGGATGTAAGCATAAGTCAATATAATATACTTCGTAAGAATTTAGAAGAATCACAAATCATAATGAAAAGAAATCATGATAAAATAGCTACGCCAACTAAAACATATACCGTGGGTGATAAGGTATACATACAAGTATATGTACGCAAGGGACTCAACCACAAACTGACACCTAAGTTTGAAGGCCCGTTTAACATTTTAGAAATATTAACGGCCAATAGATTTAGAGTTCAAAATGTATCCCAACCCACTGATAAGAGAATCATACCATTGGCACACATAAGAAATTAAAAGATGGGTAGAAGGAAGTGAGGGAAATTTTTGTATCTATGAAACTTGCATAATAACTTATGTATATATAATATTTGTATGTAAACATTTTTTTTAACATGAGTAATTACATATATTTTACTCATTGCAGGTTTCCAAAATGAAGCTTATATTGTTAGGAGTGGTACTGTTCTTTCAGACATCTTTGTCGTGTGGGAAGAGCGCTAAAACAAAAAATATAGATTTTTCACGTGGCACTATTATTGAAAGAACAGAAGAAGTTTTCATTACAGCAAGCAATATAGTTATAAAAGTGGATATGCAAGCGATTTTCCTCCCGGAGGATAACGTCATTAACCTAAAGAGCGACCTGTCGAGGTTCGCTGTATCGCTGAATGAATTGCACCAACGTCATTTTCCTTTTAATCCAGAGAGTTCGCTAGCACAAACACTAAGCGTCGCGGAAATGTTATCATATGACTTGCAAAATAAAACTGCCGAGGCAGAAGGTCTGGCTCGAGATCTGCTGATGTGGACTGTGCGACACAATAGCCTAGAAAGACGCAACCCGTTTATCTTTGCTGCACTAAACATCTTTGGATCTGTTGCAAGTTTAGGCTTAGGAATTTCAAATCGTCTTAAAATTAATGATCAGAATAAGAGAGTTGAGTTTTTGCAACATGAAAATTAATTAGTTTTGTCAGAACTTCGTAAACAATTATCATCAATTAATCAAATAATGAGTTTGGTGAACGAACATTCTTGTAATATCGATCAGATTATGGAAGTGCAACACTTTCTGGCAACGTTAGCGCATTATAGTTCGAAAGTAGATCATATCCGTACCAAAATTTCACATTTTATTGAGAAATCAAAAGACTATGTGGAAGCTATCACGCTAGCCACAAGGGTGTTTTATCTCCACATCTTTTGCCTGTTAAAGATCTGACTTTAACTTTGGAGAACGGACGGGAGAAACTGGGTTATGTTCCTTTGTTAGACGCCCATAAGATAGAATTTTATAATAGTTTAATATCAGTAAGCGTTGAAAATTACAGGATCATGAATACAATTCCCTTTGATTCTTTTCATGCCTGGCAAGCATACAAAATCGCACTGTTCCCAACTTTCATGACGAATAACTCAAGTCCAGTAATATCCAATCTGACGGGACACGTATTGATTTCCCCTGATAAGGAAACATATACAGTCATCAAAGACTTAGATAAATTCACTCACTGTTCAGATGCCATGAATGATAAAGTTTGTACTGCTGACTCCTTTGAATGCCATCATATATCAATGGATTCATGAGAGTTAGGTATAGTGCTAAACGGTTCTCTCTCCCATACACACGAAAGTTGTCTGAAAAAACTTTATCCTTTTGACAATAATAAGTTCAATTACAGGCTGAACAACGGATCGTGGATGCGATACGACAAGGAAGGATTTCATGTCTCGTGTCCAGACGGATCAACGGCCTACTCCCAGATCTTCGTTGCCGCTGACGGGTGTATCGGGACGTCAACAAACTACACGGTCCGCGGAGTTAACACTATCATCCGGGAACGGGCTTATTTCGCGAATTTCTCGTGGACAAGCACTATAATCCCCGCCTTACCCCTCCCATACAACGTGAAGGTGGCTCATCGTTTGACGCAACTAGCTGAGATGGACCACATATCAACGACTTATGCAGAGGAGAATCTGCGTTTCTGCGTGTTGCTGGCCGTGATATGCGTTACGGTGGTGATTCTCATCGCCGCTAACATATTTGCCTGGCGTAGGTTGAGGCGAACACAGATGGATCTTCAGAGGAACGTCGTGCCACGCCGTGCCACGTGTGTATGGGAGAGACAACACTCCTATCGCGTTAAAAGAGTTTACCATTAGAGCTATTTAAAATTGGCCATTTCACTTGACTCGGGGGAAAATTGTCTGGAATTGAGTTGTGTGTGAAAAGCGGTCCGTACGCTGGCAATATGTATGACAAGAAACTCCGAGACATTGCATTTCATTATATATCTATATAATTATAAACATGAACAGTTAAACAATACCATTATGGGCACCTAGTAAAATATTGAAGCCCTATATATTAAAATGTCGGTGCGTGTACGTACCTGGAATCTATATCTTGTGCACAATCATATGAATTATATATCTATATCCTTATCTGGTAACACCTATTCTTAAACAGTTACCCATTATCATATATGAATTATGTATCTTTATCGGGTAACACCTATTTTTAAACAGTTACCTATTATTATAACCATTTGTGTATGCATGCTAACCTTTTATCTTATATGGTACCACCGTTTCATTTAATAACATTATGCATTTTAGAATGTAATTCTTATGTCATGCAATTATCAGCAGAACTATAGTACTTTCTGTTGTGTATGTATCCTCATGACTAACAGTAAATGCAACATATTCATTTATCTTAAACATTGATCTGTATTTTCCATGCATTATTCTTTACCTATGAGTATGGCTATTATGTATGTATTTTTTTACATATAATTTTTGCATATTATTCCTTAATCACTTGATTATGGCTATGACTAAGATCACACTCTTATGAAGCATATTTAACGTAAGTTTTAATGTTCAGTGCTTGGCTGGTAGCTGACCGAGCTAATGTAATGCACTACATTATTTTAATACAGATATTTTCCATATCTGTAAATAAACCCATGACCCAAGGGGTCATTGGAGAGTGATCAATAGCCATAACAAAACGTAAAACTAGACCATGCCATGCAATGCTGCAGTGGCCTGGTTGCATTTGTCTGTATAAACAATTATTATCTCTTGTAAACAGGTCACAACACCTTCCATGGGAAGCTGTTGACCTATTCACCTGTAGCAGAAACACATGACTTCCGAGCCGTATGGCTACGTACTTGTTATTCTTGTAAACGTTGAGATAGCTAGTGTTAAGCTATCGATGTGACCCTCTGTTAAAGTTAGTTCTACCTAAATTCTCAAACTGAGCAGTCATCTGACCAACCTTTCCTATACTCCAGTGATGGAGCAGAGAAATAAAGTTGTTAAGAATTTAACTCAGGAAGTTTGAGTCATCTCCCCAATTCTGAAGAAGAACAAAATCTACTTGATGTCACTTCAACGAGAAAAGAAAGAACCACAATGCTTGCGTATCACAGTCGCAAGAATAGACATATAACTGATCTCCGTCCTATACCATTGTAAGTGGTGGACCGAAGACAGTTAAAAATGTTCGTTCTGTGGGTATGTGAGTTCATGAGGGCCTGTTCAAGGTGCCTTTGAAAACTGGCTGCGACCAGTTACCGAAGAGTGTGAATTCGTGTGTACGTGTACGAGCTATGTCCGTTGATAACGGCTTGGTTTAGCCGAGAACTGGGGAGACAGCTACGGGAGAAAAGGCACAATGCTGGGATAGCTCTGCGAAAGTCTATTTATTAAAGTGTGGGAAGTTCCAGGCTGCAATGGGTGAGTTATCATGATTTAGCCAAAGGGATGGCTTGTTTTGATATCTTGTAAAGATGTTCCATTTCATTTAATCTTTTGACTTTGTCTTTACAATTGTGCGCTCACTAGTGTGTTCTCGTGTCTTTTAAACAGGCGGTTCTAGTGAGGGGACCAAGTGTCATAGTGAGGGGACCGAGTGTCCTAGGGGACTGAATGTCCTGGTGAAGGGACTGTCGTTTGGAGAAGAGATAATTGGTGTGACTAATTACTGATTACGACATTTAAATACCGGGGGGTTATCTGAGTTAGTTATGTCTGTGAGACTTGAACTATTTTCATTACATTGATGATCCTGTAAGAGCTTGAGTTATTCAACTAGTACTTTACTTTGAATAAAACGTTATATTTTTTGTAACTCTGAGAGAGAGAGAGAGAGAGAGAGAGAGAGAGACTGAGGGTTACCAGTTCGCCTTACGCTCAGGTAAAACGCATACCAAATATTAAATACCGGGGGGGCGACGCTCTTCGCTGGTAATATATATATATATATATATATATATATATATATATATATATATATATATATATATATATATATACTATATCTTTATGAGTGCACTTGTACATGCACTTCTGTATCTTACGGAGATTAAAAAAAGCAAACAAATTGGAGACTTACCAGCATATTCAAGTTGTGAACGTAAACAAAATAATCGTGTCACACATCTCGGTAGTTGGACTCCAATACACAAACTTCAGCATTGAACAAATTCTTTGCAGCTATTTCGACGTAGCTTGAAATGATTAATAGAAGCCAAAACGTAGCTGATGGGGCTAATGTTACGGGATTTGGGTAACTTTAGTGCTGTGGTACTGTGTAGTGGCTATAAAACCGATGTTCTCAGAACTTTGGCGGTGACATGGCCTTTTAATACTTCATATAATCTTGAGACTGAACTTATTCGTACATTTCGTTGTTTAGTTTGTCATGTGTTGCTCCTTGTCTAGTTTCATTCTTTTCATATTTACTCTTTTCCCCTTAATAAGCTTTCCTGTTTTAACTGGAAGCTTACTTTCGAGTAAGATTAGTGTCCGGTTAGCAGCGAAATTCTCTCAAATACTTCGTAGCTGGATGTGGTATAATCAAACCGCAACAAATAACCGAAAACTTAGCGTAGGTAGAATGTAAACCTTGATTCCTGTACCCATTGCCTGAGGGAAATGATTAGCCTAAAAGCCACAGTATAAGCTCAACATTTTTAAGACAGAAAAGGGATAGCTCAGAATTTAGACAGTGGGGTTGAGAATTATTTAGCAAGCTAGGGAGAACGAATAGGAAGTTATCGGTACCAAATGTGTCTCACAGTGGACACAGAGAGAGAGAGAGAGAGAGAGAGAGAGAGAGAGCCTTTCAAATACACAAGCCAGCAAAGGATTTTTCCCCGTTCCAATATGTTCGCTTTACCGGAAAAGAATAAATGCCTTCTGTACATCTGATGTTTCCCCCCGTTTCGAAAACTTCCATGCTTCAACTAAGCAGCGCCCTTCGAAGCTGCTTTCCCTTCCCAATAAATGTTTTGATTGCGCGTTTCATCTTTCAACCTCAACGTATGCTTGTCGTCCTTTGATGTGAAAAGAAAACTCGCCAGCCCTTTGTTCCCGCTGAAACCAGTTTCCCAATGAAAGTGCCTTTATCTTTTTGCTTTCCCAACGAACGTCCTTCAAGCTGTTTTGGAAGTCTAATAAAATCGACGTGAAATTTTTGCATGAGAATAACCAGTTCATTCGTACATGGTAAGGATTGATTTTATTCTGTTCCATTGTGGTAAAAAATCGGTGCTTTTTGGCGAAGGGTTTACCTCGCTGTTTTCCCCAACTTTTTTCCTTAAATAGATTTTTTCCTTCCTTTGAAGAAACGTGGACACTCGTTTGACATAACCGACTGAATACCTCTGCACCAATCTTATTTTTAATCAAATCGTCAGCATCCCTAATTTATTGATCGTGTCCCTTCTTTTCCTCCTGTTCGACTAGAATTGACTGGTTATTTCAAGTTTGAAACTTTGTTTACTATTTGATTATTATTATGCAAGTAACATTCTAACTATTTTTAATTGTCACTAAAAGTATTCCAACTAAAAACATTGCTATGAGTACTCCAATTCAATTTTTGTTTTAGTTTCGTTACAACATCTATAACTGTAGAGGATATTCCTTTATCCTAGCGATAACGCAAAGAAAAGATAGTGTTTATGTAAGGCGTCTTTAAAGAAACCTTTTTCTTTTGGCGTTTAAATCTACACTTTCTGCTGTAAGATTACTTTTCGTAATTTTTCTTTCCTTTCCTGCTTTCCTCTTTAAAGTAGCTTGCATTGGACCAAGTGGCTCATTTACAGGGAATAGACTCCTCTCTCTCTCTCTCTCCTCTCTCTCTCTCCTCCACACACACACACCCACACATAGCACAACACACACAACTTCCAAATAGATAAAAGAAAGAAAGTTAAATCTGTCAATGGAAAGATCGTCGTGAAATACCACGGGTCCAAGTTTTGTAGAGGATTATTGGTATCTGAAGTTCAAGATTTGATAACTAACAAGGAAGCATTAATCCTTCCACGAGTTCTGCAGGCACCAGGTTTGCACGGATATGGTAATTAGACTGGTGTTCGTATCTTGTTTCTGTCCAAAGCAGAGTCTGACTGAAAAGGACCTTACGGTAGGGATCGCTTGAATACCGGGTTGGTTTTAATTGAAAAAACTCCTTTGAAAGGACCTAACTAAAATAGGGTTTTCCTTAATGCGGGTTTAATTTGAAAAACCTCCTTGAAATGAAAATGTAAAACTACAGAATAAAGGAACCTTCCCGATACAAGACGACGCCGTAACCATTCAACCGTAATCAATTCGAATTTCTTGAGAGAACTGACTCTCCAAAGAGGTTTCTCGTTCAAGCTCACAAACCCACCTAGGCCAACACTACGTAATCAACGTCTATTGAACAATGGTAGTAACTGTTCGCGCTATTACTGTTGGTAATATTCTCCTGTGTTCGTGCATCAGTAATAAACAAAAAATGGAACCTAAAACGGTGCAAAGGTCAAATTTTTTTCTAACCTAAATAACAACATGATGCTAGTATGCTGGTGATGATGACATCTGGTTAATATTTTCCGTACTGTGTAACCTTAATAATATTATATATATAATATATATAGTATATATATATTCTATTATATATATAATATCTATTATCTATATTATATTGTGGTGTGTGTGTGTGTGTGTGTGTGTGTGTGGTGTGTGTTTTGTTTGGTGGTGTGGTGTGGTGTTTTGTTTGTGTGTGTGTGTGTCTAATAAAAGGAACCCATAAAACTCCAAAATAATAGAGGAAAAGAAAATACTATTTTGGTTTCTGAGACTGCTGTATCCCTCTTCCAGGTAGATGAAGTGAGAAAAGTTTACAGATAATGGTGTATTTATACCAAAGAGGTCCCATTCCAACAGGTAAGCCAATTTAGGTCCCACTCCCACTGATCAATCTTCATTTAATCTTCCTTAAGCATTGGTTGAATGAAAAATCCCTGTCGATGACATCTGAATCCCAAGCTTTCTTTTTGAGATGTTCATTACCTGCCTCTGTTTAAGTCGAAGGCCGATTCCCATCATTTGACTCTTGTACCTGGCAGTTTGCTGCTATAAAAGGTTATGTGACCAATTTCCAGTTTTATTCCTGTGGTTTATGTTCATTTATATGGTTGAAAATTATCAGCTGAGTTCTGTTGTCCAACTTAACTTAACGGGCCGTTTTATGTTGTATTAAACTCTGGGGGCGTGATTTTTACTGTAAATCCGATGTAAATTATTGGTCACGAGTCCCCAGCCATGGACTTTCCATAAATGCCTGTTTCCTTGGGGGATGTCTTTTGTTGGTGCGTTAAATCCAGGGATTTAGCTAGGTGTTTGGGTAAGTAAATGCAAAAGGGTTAGATTTTTCCGGAGGGGTCTGGGTCAACCGGTCTTAATCCCTGTCCAGGTGTGGAATTTTTATTTTATTGCTACGGTGAATCCTCTGGTCTTGTCTTGAGGGGGGTCGGTAAAAAGAAAATTAAGTTTGCTTTGTGAATTGTACATTAAAGAACGAAAGCTGCTCACGAAATTAGTTCAAATTTCTTTTGCCAGGAAAAAAAATCCCTTTTACAGGGAAAAAAAAAAAAAAACGAAAAAATTTCATAAGGCTCTTAATGAAATAGGTTGTTTCTGGCTACGCCTTTGTGATAGGATTGTCGTGATAGCTAAGAAGTGAATGTAATTAAAAGTGAGAATGTTGGTTTTCTTGTAAATTTGTATTCTGTTGTGTCTCTAATTATTAAAACATCAGAAAAAGAATTTTGTTGTCTGTTTCCCATTCAACTTTAAGTTTGATTGCCCAGGGCAACTAATTGCTGTTTAATATTGAAAAGGAATTCATTGAAATTGGCCCCATCTATTATCCCAAAATTTGAGAATATTATCTACATAAATTCATAAAAGCCCCCAAGCATGTTTTTTTGGGTTTTATTGCAGTTCATTAATTTAGTTTTCAAAGTAATTCCCATGTATCAGATTGGCTAAACAGGACTTAAAGGACTACCCACAAAAGTACCGCAGTACAGGACGTTTCAGAAACATTTTTTACCTGTCCATATTATATATATTACTATATTTTATATATATATCTATGCAAATATATCTATATATATCTATATAGATTTGTATATATGTATTAATATGGTGTGTGTATATCTAATCTATTATATATATATATATATTATATTCTATATTATATTATATATCTATATATATATAATATTAATATATATTTATTTTATATATGTATCTATATAGATATATTATGACTGGTAAAAATGTTCTGAAACGTCCTGTACTGGTACTTTTATTTTGTGGATAGGGTATCTACGTTAGGATTCCCTTATTTGACAAAACGGAAAAGTACCGTTACAGGACCGTTCTTCAGTTTTTGAGGGTGAAAAATTAGCCCCCTATTCATATCATTTCCCATTGGCGCTTGTGGGGACAAAATAATAAAGTCTAGTTGACTTATTTTTTTGTTTCTAATAACGTAGTCCTCATTCGGGAAATCATACAAAAAAAAAGTAAGCAAAAATTCCAAGGTGTAGTAAATGGGTATTCATATATTATAATATATATATCTATTATTATATATATTATATGTATATATATGTTATGTATATATCTTCTTATAATATATATAATATATATGACTGATGAAAATGTTCTGTTACAAACATAATTCCATCTAATCAAAAGGGAGCCCTAAATAAAAACACCAAAAATATATAGAGAAAAGTACTATATTTCAGAGAACGGCTTGTCCCTCCCTTTCAGGTAGAATGAATCCCCTGAAGAGGGAGACAGCAGTCCTCTGAAATATAGTACTTTTCTCTTCTTGTTATTTTGGTGGTTTTTATGGGCTCCTTTTATTATTTATTATTCTATATAGATATATAATAATATATATATATATCTATATATATATATAATTATATTATTATCATATATATACATCCTACATACAATACATCATACGTACATTCATAAACACCACCACATCAAATATATAATATAATATGATGATGTCATATATATAATATAATACATAAAAGGTATATAAAAGCAGTATATCATATATATATATTATATTATATATATATATAATATATATAAATGTTAAGTGTTTTACATTAATAAAAATAAAATATGGAATGTT
This sequence comes from Macrobrachium nipponense, assembly GCF_015104395.2. Lineage (NCBI taxonomy): Eukaryota > Metazoa > Arthropoda > Malacostraca > Decapoda > Palaemonidae > Macrobrachium > Macrobrachium nipponense. The sequence continues at coordinate 18,598,400 of NC_061108.1, read as the reverse complement.
TAGTCCATATAGTATAAAAGTCTAAAACTAAAGAGGTCCAACCAGAATTGCTTTGCCAGGAATGTGATCAAGACTAAAAGTGACGCTAAAGAATGAACGTAATACAATAAGTAAAGTATGGCTAAAGATAACAATGTCGTCAACCTGTAGTCATTCAATTGTTTTATAAACATTAGTCCAAGCCCCTCCCTGCTTGAAGACAACTACCCCGACCTATTTATTCAAACACGGCCTACGTGATTTTCTGTAGCGTTTGTCTATTTGAAAATTGTGTTTTGTTTCGTAATTGAACTTAATTTGTCCATTTGTATGTAATGTTTCATATGTTCTAGAACTACTGTCTGTTCCTTCATCAACTTGTAACAGAGGATTGGTAAGAACAGGGCAGAACATAGTTTAGGTGATCGTCCATTAGAAGACCTGTACCGTCGTTTTACCTAAGCTTTGATCATGTTAGCGGAATAGGATTCGCCATTATCATTGGCAAAAGCGGCGATTCAAGCATATCGTTATTGAAGAAACTTGTACAATCATATCTGATCTTCAGCATGTAAAAGACTTCCAGAAGAAATTATATCTATTTTTATTTATTTTCGTGTTTTCTACAATGAACCTCAACCGCGAACCATGAGTTTAACACATCGTCATAACCGGAACTTCGTTAAAGTGAATCCTACAAACCCCCAGAAACACTCCCATTGAAGATGGAAAGTTGCAATACCAACCCACGACTTAGCGTAATCGATTATCCGCTAGTCTGAACATACCTCATAGGGGCGCCTTATCATAACAAGGCACAAGGCCCTAATATATAATATATATATATAATAGTATTATATGGGGATACAATCCCACAATGGAAGTAAAATCCTCCTGTAGTTTTAATAATGTATAACAAGGACAACAACTGATGGTCGCAAGCTTTAATCCTTTGTACAAGAAATTATGTATTTTAAACTACAGAAGGATGTTACTTCATTGTGGTAATTGTATCCCCCGTTTACATTATAGATGGTTTCGACATTTAGTAAACCTGGCTTCTGCAATAATTATATTTATATATTCTATATATACTAATTATATAATAATATATATTATATTATTATATATTCTATATTATGTATATTATATGGTTGGAATTAACCTTTGTGTGAAAGGCTTTACGTTGTTTATTTAGTTGAGTATGGCCATTTAATTTTGCTGTTTCAACGTTTTTTCCTTTTTAATGTCCATTTAATTGGAATTATGCAATTTTATTAAATAAATCTAAGTTTATTGAAACACTGCATTATTATTAATTGTATTTGTAATTGATTTTAATTTGAGTGATTTGCCTTTGTAATTTGTTGAGCAAGGGGGAAATTTGAGAATAAGTTGATTTTTGGGGGTTTTTTTTTTTTTTTTTTTGTTTTTTTTTTACTGTTTTGGTGATTCCTGTAATGATTTTCCCTATGACTCTTGTTTTCATCGTTTGTTGTAGAATTTATACAGAATACCAGTTAGAAACAGAACCTAGCCGCCTGGGGGGGCAACCAAGTCCTTGGTTTTTTTTTTTTTTTTTGGGTGCCGTTCCCCAAGCCCGGATTAATAGGTGGAGGGTTTGGTGTCAGGAAGGGCCATCCGGCTAGTAAAAATCTGTGGCCAAAACCAAAAATGGAATGAGCCGAAATATGGAACGAGGTAATGCTAGGGCGTACTCCGTAAACGACGCACAGGAGACATCGCCTAAAAACTCTGGTGGTAACGGCGAGGGCTACTGCATCAGGTAGCGGGTGCAGCTAAATGAAAAAAAAAAGCCGGGAAAGGCCCTGTTTTTTTTTCACATTGGGTTCAGAGTATGTCAGCTAAATGTTTGGGTCCATGACTGGGAGAGGTAGAGTGAATTTGGCTGACTTGATGAGAGAAAAGAAAGTAAAATGTTGTGTTTGTGCAAGAAAACGCGGTGGGAAAGGTAAATAAAGCTAAAGGAGTTGGGAGATGATATAATAATGCTATATTATAGTTGGAGTCAAATAAACAAAGGTAGAAATGGAGTTGGCATAGTACTGTCTAGTGAAACTAAAGAACTCTGTAATAGAAGTGGCATAGAAAGAATGACCCGTATGCATCAGATTGTGAAGATATGTTTATGGGAGGAGAGATTCTGAAATATTTATAATCCGCATAATGCACCCACAAGTTGGTTTGGCACAGAAGAAGAGAAGGGAATTTCTGGAGATAGACTGGATGGAAATAATGCAAGAACTGGTGAAAGCATGAGAGGGTGATAGTTGGGGCCAGATTTGAATTGGCCGATGTCGGAAGTGAAAATGAGGCGATTGGGCGGGTGCAATGGGGGCCATGGAAATTGGGGAGAGAAACCCAGAATGGAGAAGAGTTGTAAGTGGACTTTGCCTGGTGTCAGTTCTACATAGGCAATAGTAAACACATTTTTTGTAGAAGAAAAGGGAACACCTAATAACATATATGGCGTGGGGGAAGATTCTCCCACCAGATAGACTAATTTCTTGTATAAGAAGGATAAATCTGGTGGAGGTCAAGAACTGCAAAGTTGTTATTCCAGGCGACCATGTAGCCCCCCAACACAGGCTGCTATGTATGGACTTGAAGTTTGAAAAGGGAAAGAAAAACCCAAAAGCTAAAGGGTATAAGGAAAATTAAATGGTACGAATTACAGAAGGAAGGGGATCAAGAAGTGAGAAGTTTAAGAGGAGGGTTTTTGGAGGTATATTGATATATGGGAATTGAAAGATGTTCAAGAATGGTGTGCAACGAAATGCAGCAGTAATAAGAGGGCCATGGAAAGGCGCTGCTAGGAGAGACCATCTGGTATGATATGGAAGAAAAATAAGGATAGTTTGGTGGTGGGTGATGGCAAGACATTGGAAAAGAAAGTAGTAAAAGATTTAAGAAAGGAATGCAAAGAAAAAGATGGGGAAGAGTCACAGTCCAGTGGAAGCACAGAAATAGGTGACAGAGGGAAAAAGTAAAACAAGGTGGTGGAAAAAAGGTGAAAAAGGTGGAGCCCAAGCTAAAGCAAAGTCCGTTATGATGATGTGGTAATATGATCTGGGGACAAGGAAGGGATTAAAGAAGATGATGAAGCTATTCAAAGGCTAGAAATAATAGCACCAAAGATATAACACACATCAAACAAATAAAGAATCAAGAGGGGTGTAGTGGCTTAAAAGGCGGAAGGAAGACATTGTGGAAGAGATGGAAAGAAATATTTCCGAACAGTTTTGTTTAAATGAAGAAAATAATAGACTAATAAGAGCGGATGGGCAAGTGAACAATTGGCATGGTAATGAGGTTTTCTAGGCAAGAGGTACTAAATTGCACTGAAGAAGATGAAGAATGGGAAGGCAACCGGCGGACGCAAGACATGATCCCGGGGTGGAGGCATGGAAAGCATTAGGAGATGAAGGAGTGGATATATCTGTACGATCTTGATGATAAAAGATCCTTGAACAGGAAAAGATACCAAATGAGTGGACGGTGGGTGTAGTATAATTGATCCAATTTTTAAATTTTAAAGGGAAACGGCGATGTCCAAGTGTGTGGGTAATTATAGGGGCCATTAAATTGATGTCCCCAGCCACTTTGAAGTTACTGGAAAGGATGAATAGATGCTAGACTGAGAGAAGAAGTTACAAATAGGTAAAGAGCGAATGGGATTTATGACGGGTAAGGGGAACAACAGATGGTAAATATTTTGTCTGCGGCAAATAACTGGGAAAGAAATTCGGGGAAACAGACAAAGGGACCTACATATGGTATTTCATTGACCTTGAAAAGGCTTATGACAGAAGTCCCGATACAATGAGGTATGGAGAGCCTGAGGGATAAGAAATGGTGCCAGCGAAAGTATGTGCGATTGATACAAGAGATGTACCTGGAATGTATTTTACCCAAGAGTGAGGAGCAGTGTTGGGGAGACAGAATGGTTTTGAGGTGAGAGTAGGATTACACCAGGGTCGGTCTTCTGAAGCCCATTTATCTTTTAACATAGTGATGGATGTTTATAATAGAGGAAGTAAGGGTGACCAGTACCGATGGAACATATTGTATTGCGGATGATATTGTTCCTGTGTGCAGAGAGCAGGGAAGATCTGGAAAGTTGAAATTGGAAAGATGGAGACAAGTACTGGGGAGGACCAGAGGAATGAGAATAAGTAAGATCCAAGACAGAAATATATGTGTACCCCACCTGAGGGTGATGGGATAATAAGAAAAGTATTCAGCTTGGTTGGAGAGCAAATAAGGAAGAGTTGATAAAGGTTTGAAGTATTTGGGATCTTTTGTTAAACGCTGGAGGAAAGTATGGAAGAAGAAGTAAAACATCGGGTACAGGTCAGGCTGGAACCATACTGGAGAGCGGCCTCGGGAGTTCTTTGTGACCGAAAATACAATCAAAAAGAGTGCCGCTTAGGTTAAAAGGAAAAATTTCACAGAAGACTGGTTGGTAAAGAACAGCAATGTCTGTATGGTACGGAAACAGAGCAAGCCAATGAGAAAAGCAAGTGCAGAAAAGAAGATGGATGTGGCAGAAAATGGAATAATGGCTTAGGTGATGTCTGGGGTAACAATAGTGGATAGGGATCAAAAGAAATGACTAGCATACGGGGGTTCCAACTGAAGGGGGGTGTGGAAGTATTCAAAAAGGAAAAGTGGCAGGAGGGGAGGCTGAGTATGGTATGGACACCTGTTGTGAGGAAGAGATGAGGAACCAACGCCTGGGAGTACATACTAATGGGAGTGAGGTGGCAAGGAAGAAGAAAGAAAGCGGGAGGGACCAAGAAAGAGATGGAAGGTACTGTGTGAGAGGTAGATTTACATGAGAATGGGAATTTGCTTGAGGCAGAAGTGCCAAGATGAAAATAGATGGAAACGGCTTCGTCCGAAACACGGCGACCCCATAATAAAAATTGGGAAAAATAAGACTGGGAAGAAGAAGACAGCTTAGAAACAGCGACGTCACCAACCGGCTTTCCTTTTTGTCAACCCGTTCTTGGATGTTGTTTAGTCATATATTAAGAACATTTTTGGTGCCCAGAACCAGGGAAAAGGATATCAAAAGAACCCATTTGTGAGTAATTATATTGCCCTAATAAATAGTTCAAGATGGAGAATTTGTGTAAAAAGGGGAAAGAGAAAGGCAGCCAAGAGGATGGGTTTTCTGAGGCTAGGAAAGGAAACTCGTAAGTTTTTATTAGGAAGGCCTGTCCTTAGTTGGTAGTTGAATTGAAGGTCTGTTATTGAAAATTTTGATATTCCATTTTGTCCAAGTTAAGCTGAAGTAAGAATCAGAAATAGAAGTTGACAAGTTAGAAAGTGACTTGCTTGATGGATGACTTTGGACAAGGCCTTTGAGTTTAGAATGACGTCTCTTATACCTATGGATTAAGGTTACTGAGAAACTTCTTTCGAGTTTTAGACAAAAAAGGTGACGATGATAAGTAGTACTACTAATGGAATCTTCAGGGTTGCACAAGTGGAAGGCTGCCTAAGCTAGAACTGCCGAAATTTTAAAGGAGAAGTGACAGAACTTGGCAGTCCTTTTTGGGATCCAGTTCAGTTTGCCATGGTAGACCATTCGAGTTACCCAGTAATTTATAAGTAAAAGTCGTTTAGTTATTTAGCGTCATTGCTGGAAGGAG
>NC_061108.1:18565982-18588482 GCF_015104395.2 Macrobrachium nipponense | reverse complement strand
CAACAGTAATATCGCGAACATTACTCCATTGTTCAATAGACTTGATACGTAGTGTTGGCCTAGGTGTTTGTGATCTTGAACGACTAACATCTTTGGAGAGTCAGTTCTCTCAAGAATTCGATGATTCGGTTAATGGTACGCGCGTCTCTGTATCGGGAGGTTCTTTATCTGTAGTTTACATTTTCATTTCAAGGAGGTTTTTCAAATTAAACCCGCATTAAGGAAACCCTATTGTTAGGTCCTTTCAAGGAGTTTTTTCAATTCAAACCAGTATTAAGCGATCCCTACCGTAAGGTCCTTTTCAGTCAGACTCTGCTTTGGCAGAAACAAGATACGAACACCAGTCTAATTACCATATCCCGTGCAAACCTGGTGCCTGAGAATCGGAAGGATAATGCTTCCTTGTTAGTTATCAAATCTTGAATTCATATACCAATATCCTCTAAAACTGGAACCCGTGTCTTTCACTACATCTTCCATTACATATTTAACTTTCTCTTATCTATTTGAAGTTGTGTGTGTGTGTATGTGTGTGTGTGTGTGTGTGTGAGAGAGAGAGAGAGAGAGAGAGAGAGAGAGAGAGAGAGAGTCTATTCCCTGTAAATGAGCCACTTGGTCAATGCAAGCTACTTTAAAGAGGAAGCAGGAAAGAAAGAAATTACGAAAAGTAATCTTACAGCAGAGTGAGATTAACGCCAAAAGAAATGTTTCTTTAAAGACGCTTACATAAACACTTATCTTTTCTTTGCGTTATCGCTAGGATAAAGGAATATCCTCTACAGTTATAGATGTAACTAAATAACAAAATTTAATTGGAGTACTCATAGCATTTTAGTTGGAATACTTTTAGTGACATAAATAGTTAGAATACTGCATAATAATAATCAAATAGTAAACAAAGTTCAATTGAAATAACCAGTCAATTCTAGTCGAGCAGGAGGAAAAGAAGGGACACGATCAATAAATAGGGATGCTGACGATTTGATAAAATAAGATGGTGCAGAGGTATTCAGTCGGTTATGTCAAACGAGTGTCCATTTCTTCAAAGGAAGGAAAAATCTATTTAAGGAAAAAGTTGGGGAAAACAGCGAGGTAAACCCTTGCCAAAAAGCACCGATTTTTTACCACAATGGAACAGAATAATCATCCTTACCATGTACGAATGACTGGTTATTCTCATGCAAAAATTCACGTCGATTTTATTAGACTTCAAAACCGCTTGAAGACTTCTTGGAAAGCAAAAGATAAGGCACTTTCATTGGGAAATGGTTTCAGGGACAGGGCGGAGTTTCTTTTCACATCAAAGGACGACAAGCATACGTTGAGTTGAAAGATGAAACGCGCAATCAAACATTTATTCGGGAAAGCAGCTTCGAAGTGCGCTGTAGTTGAAGCATGAAGTTTTCGAACGACATCAGATGTGCAGAAGGCATTTATTCTTTTCCGGTAAAGCGAACATATTGGAACGGGGAAAAATCCTTTGCTGGCTTGTGTATTTGAAAGGCTCTCTCTCTCTCTCTCTCTCTCTCTCTGTCCACTGTGAGACACATTTGGTACCGATAACTTCCTATTCGTTCTCCCTAGCTTGCTAAATAATTCTCAACCCCACTGTCTAAATTCTGAGCTATCCCTTTTCTGTCTTAAAAATGTTGAGCTTATACTGTGGCTTTTAGGCTAATCATTTCCCTCAGGCAATGGGTACAGGAATCAAGGTTTACATTCTACCTACGCTAAGTTTTCGGTTATTTGTTGCGGTTTGATTATACCACATCCAGCTACGTAGTATTTGAGAGAATTCGCTGCTAAACGGACACTAATCTTACTCACGAAAGTAAGCTTCCAGTTAAAACAGGAAAGCTTATTAAGGGGAAAGAGTAAATATGAAAAGAATGAAACTAGACAAGGAGCTTCTGTGACATGATGGAAACCCCGGATGGCCATGTAATGGATTTGCATGCAACCAATTTAAGACAGTTGGTATAAGTGAGATTGGTACCACTACCTGGTTGTTAGTCACCTGTGGTGTGTTGCGGGTTTTCCTTGTCACGAATCTACACAGAATATATCCTTGATTATATATTCTGCTGCATATACTTTATATATTCCTTTTCCTTAGATTTCCGTTCAAAGCATCTATGATTTTTTCTAATTGCTGATCTTTTCTTTGTTCAGTATGTATTAGTTCAGCGCTCCAGCCCAGATCTTCCTGTTCAGATACGTTATAACAATAGGCATGGATGTTGATATATCTATTAATTCAGCTAATGGCTCCATACAAGATGACGCGGGGTGCGTGCGTGATAATGCGTCAGCAAATGATATTTGCTTTTCCCAGGTAGTACCCGATCCTCGCGCCAAAGTCTTGGATGATCATGTGCCACCGAGTTCGTTTGGGACTGTGACTAAAGCCTTTAAAGAAGTCAGTTAAGGGCTTATGATCAGTGAGAACCTTGACGGGATAACCGTATATTATGAACTTAAAATGCACTAGTGAGTTAACAATAGCTAGCCCTTCCTTATCTATTACTGCATATTTACTTTCAGAAGGTCTCAGTCTACGTGAATAAAAAGCTATAGGGAAAAACTGTTTGTCATATTGCTGAAGCAATACCCCACCTACTCCTAGGTCTGAGGCGTCTGTTGCAATAAAGAATTTCCTTACCGAAGTCAGGAAATTTTAATATAGGAGAACTACACAGTTCATCTTTCAAGGTATCAAAAGCCTGTTGATGCTTCTCAGACCATATGAAATCTACGCCCTTCTTTTCGTAAGATCGGTTAGGGGAGCGGCTATTATTGAGTAGTTGCGTATGAACCTCCTGTAGTACCCGCGTACGAAACACACCGAAATTACTGTATTCCCTTGATATTAGTAGGATGGGCAAAGTTACGGATAGCCAACACCTTATCGTGGACTACTTTAAGACTTTGACTAGACACCGTAAAGCCTAAATAGACTAGTTCTGTTTTGAAAAATTCACACTTACTTATCTTTACCCTTAAATTATGCTGTCTTAGTCTCTGTAGCACTAGCTCCAGTTTACGTAGATGTTCTTCTAAGGTATTAGAAAGATTGCAAGGTCGTCCATATAGGCATGTAGGATATCCCCTAACAAGTCTCCAAACACTATGTTAATCATTATTCGAGTAAAATGTTATGGTGCACAACGTATACCCAAAAGGCATACGCAAAAATTCATAATGTCCCGTGGCTGTGCTGAAGGCGGTGTATGGGATACTCTCTTCTTCTAGGGTATCTGGGTGAACCTTTAAGTAAGTCCAAACTGGTATATTTGTTCTGACCTAACAAAGATAAATATCGTCAGTACATGGCACTGGGAATCGATCAGGGATCGTTTCCTCATTTAAGCGACGGAAATCTTTTTTCGGTACAACTATTAACGGAAAATTATAAGGGCTGTTCGATTTCCTAATGACTCCTTCTTCTAGCATTTTACCTACTCCATCTTTATCTCATTCTGGAATTTCTAGGGAGTCTGTACTAAGGTACATAGATAACTTTCTGCTTGTCTTTTAATCTTATTTGGTGTTTCTATGACATCCGTTTTTCCTAAGGATACCTCAGTAGTGGAGAAACATCATGATATTCAGTTAAAAGATCAAGAAATTTCTGCTGAATTTCCTTTCTTCTTGAATGTCTTTATTGATTTTACTTTTAATAGATTGCAAAACGGGATTCATCCGCTACTGACTGAGCGTGATTGATCTCAGCGACAGGTAAGAATGCGATGTTTATAAACTTCCACATCCAAGATATGTTGCTTTTTGTGAATTACTAAAGTGGTATTCAAATGATTACAGACTTCAATGTTACATTGTTGTTGTGAGCCGACTGATATATGGCTTGTGTGACGGACAATCCGGTTAGTTTTCAGAGTGTCGGAAAGGATTAACATTTCAGATCCCGGCAAAGTTTTCTTTACTCGCACTAATATATTCAAAGTTACGTTCGGATCGAGAGTTTGTGTGCAAGCTGATTACGGGTGAGCGAGAATTCTGTTGGGTCGCATGGATTATTTCTTGATTCATGAGACAAGTGATTGGTTCCTCAACGTACGTTACTGTTTTATTGTTTGTCTCCTTTTTGTCCAAAACTGATTTTAAGGTGTTAGAAGCTTATAATTACAGCTGGATACATATCAATGTTTTGTACAACGATAAAGGTATCGGTAACGTGCGTTTACTGACTTGTACTGAATATGAGTTACTCCTAACACATTTAATTCATTATTTCCGATCCCCGAGAGCCTTACTCCGGACTTCTCTATAGGGAAGTTCGAAAACAACAAGTGGTGAGTCCGCAATCCATGATATTACGTGGACTACCAGAATAAAAAAATAATGTAGAAGGATCGGTGCTCTAAATTTACTGCATGTAATGTGGGGCGTAATTCATTTTGGCTTATTATGGCGTGAATTTGTTGCAAATCTACGGGAACCTGCACTGGTTTTTTGGATTCGCCGTGTGTTTCATAGGAAAATCGATTGTCCTCACAGTGATCTGGTAAATGATTAAATTGGTTATTTGATACAAAAGATGTTGATATGAATGACCCAACATCATCCTCTCCCCCATTGGAGTTGACTACGTGGTATTTGCTTTGCTTTGCACACTCGGAAAATTTGTCTGACCTTGTTGAGTTTTGGCTAGATGGCCCGGGAACAGAGTTACTTGAAGCACGATTTGTTTGTTTCTGATGTTGAACAGCATTGCTGTTCGCCTGCTTCTTCTTACAGTACTGAAATTCTTCTTCTTGTTTTCATTGGCAACGGTTTGCGTGTTTCTAGGATTCTGCAGTTGATTTCGCGAGAAGCAACGATTATATGAATGAGTGGAGCTGTTATGAATTGAACAATAACGTGTCCCTACAGTCTGAATCATGTGTCCTGGCCGCTTGCAATTGTAACAAGTCATCCCTGCAGCTTGATTATTATTAACTACCTTTACTTGTTGTGGCTTATTTTCATTTTTTGGCAAAAAATTGAGCAAGCAAGGGATCGAGGTCAGTACACTTAGACATGTGCTTTTTGATCTGTTTATACACATCTAGTTCCGTACTGTCGGGCGTTAGCTTTTTGTCAAAACACCACACTAAAGCTTCAGAGGCAACATAACTGTCATGCAAGTCAAGTATATCAACCGTATGAAATCTTTCACAGGCGATATTGGCTCTTGTAACCCAAGTGGAGTTACGTAAGTTATCTTGATATCCATTAGCCAGTCGGCAATTAATGCTGCCTGTTCTACAACATTAAGTAAGCTGAGTCATAGAGGCTTGATTAAGGATGTTCCTTAAAGCCAAAAACCAAAACTACATCTAAAGCTTCTTCACAGCCATATATAGCACGTAGCCTAACTTTGGAAATCATCCTATGTAACCGCCTCTTGGAAAGAGACTCCTCTAAGATATGCACTTGATCTCCTTTAGCAAAGTCTATGAAGCTTTAGCTTCCTGTAATTGTACAGATGGGTCTGTGATGCATTTTGCGTTTAAATGAGCATCTACTGATGAGATCCATGACTCGACGTTTTGAGGCAGGAACCCATTGACCCGACCTTGAAAAGGGAACTATCGCTGCACCTTGCGCTCACTAGTGTAACCACGGGATTGGGGGTTACCAGGTGCGGAAGAGCCAACAGCCACAGTGGTTGCCATGTTCACTTTTGCTTTTTTCTTATCACTGCGATTCCTTGCGATCCTATCAAAGTATCTATATGAGTACACCCGTCCACTGCGTAAACGCATATGCAATATAAAATAAAGATGTGTTGCAGATTATAGTAAAGTCCCCCAAAATGATAATATTAAAGACAGATAATGTGATAAAGATATTTCCAGAGAACTTCTGGAAGAAAGAGAAATTAGCAACAAAGAGAAAAAAAATTCTGCAGGCGAGAATTCGTAGTTGAAGATAGATACCTGCAATGAAGAAGATTAAGATTACGTATAACTCCCCCCAGGAATAATGGACGATCGACTCGTGATGTAAAACACTTCACTGACCAAAACCAGAATGGATAAAGGATGCACTTAGCTTTAGTATATATGCAGGAAGAACGGTTGTGTTGTGATGACGTCACAGCCTCTCTCTCTCTCTCGCGTTGCTCCGCGCTTGACCCAATATCTTCGCCTTGGCTTCTGGTCGTGCGTTGTTTATTTGTTGAATGTTTCGCTTCCCATTGAAGATCCGATGCTGCATTCACGTCCGGTTTGATTCTTGAAGATATGTGATGAAAGTCGTTCTCTAAACGTTGATTTAGCTGCTTGAATACATCTCGATGAAGGACATTTCTGATCACTCTCCTAATTCGCCAATGACCCCTTGGGCCATGGGTTTATTTACAGATATGGAAAATATCTGTATTAAAATAATGTAGTGCATTACACACTGACCTGCCCAAGTAAGCATCTTCGTATCACACCATCCCAGAAAGAGATGTCAGCTTTTTCAGGTCGTCGCTTCGGACTCTGTCGCCATGGGAAGTTAAAAGTGATCAGTCTTGCACATTCCAAGAAATGTCACAACCATACATATTATCAGTCTTTATTTATGACAGTAGCTCGGCCACTACCCTGGGCTACCCCCTGCTTAGCCATAGGTCACATAAAACAGCTTATATATATATAAAAAACATTGGCCGGCCAAAAAGAAATATAAGTAACTGCACGTCTCTGGCATATAAAGTAATGTTCTATCACGGTTCATCTCTAATAACCTTGGGGCTAATAAAACACTTGGGGTATGATTTTCTCATTTTGGACTTCTTGAATATCCCTCTTTGTCTGCAACTGGCTGCACAGACTGTAGCAAGCTGTAGGAAGGCGGAATGCCTCCCTGTATAAGACTTCTAACGGCTTCTGTAGACCCAAAAGCACTGTAGAACTCTGTAGACTCGTAAAAACTCTCGTAAGTACCCTGGACAAATGACAGCAACATCTCTGCACGCTGATGGGCGTCTTGCTGGCATCGGAAAGAACGACGATTATGGTGTGTGTAAGTATGTCAGTCTAGTCATCGGTCAATCAAAGAAAATTAACCCCAGACATACTACTTCTATCAAATAATGACCTCAAAAATTCAGAAATACTACTAACTGAACGTCTCCCAATTAACTCCATTTAATATGACCACTAAATCATAAGTCATTATCACAACTCGGCAAAGAAAATATTAAGTTCTCTAACTAATTCTCCAAACTCACATCAGCACACACAATACCAAAACTCACAGTAACTCCACGGACCTCTGCACTCACATTTTCAAACTCGAAAGTTCTCATAAGTAAAAAAAAGAAAAAAAAAGGTAACGAGCCCAAGAAAAAAAAAATTATGTACAAGCCCAGACCCAAAAATCAAAAATGTTCTCTCAAGCTCTGATATTACAGCAACCCACAAAATCAGTAAAAATCTCCAGTGTTTAACAGCAAAAAACTCTTTTTACTGCTCACATAACTAATTTCAAAACGCCCATCCATGTAAATCACAACCCAGATAAATTACATCTCCCGTCCAAAAAGAAGTGCTATTTAAAGCTGAATCCCCAATTACATCTCTCGTAGGAAAAGGAAAAAAAAAAAAAAAGGAAAAATAAAAAAAGATAATGACAAGTGAACTTCCCCATCACAAAGCACATAATATATGCATGATATACACAACCCGCGTTTTCCCCAAAAGCAAGAAATGCAATATGCATAGTTACGGAATTTTTGACATCGCAACTATTCATCGACCGGAACACGGCCAGAAGGCAAACTCTTACACGTGCACTTTCATGAAATGCTATGGTCAACATTTCCAGATATTGCAAAACTCTGAGCAATCACCACTAGAGGAAGATAGTCATCACACCAGACTCATCACAGTAGTGTCAGCAAAAAATCCACCTGCGGACACGTGTGCTCGAACAGCATCATGAAAATGTCTAGTCAGACTTCAAACTTGGCGGAAACTCATGATTCCCCAAAAAAATGTTCTATACTGACACTAAGTAAGCACATTTCACGAAATTATCTCCAGGATATGAATAAGGTGCTCAAAGATTGTCTCGAAGACATATCTCTCACATGATATTACCCATCTATAAAAAAAAATTATCACCTATTCGGGACAAAAAAAACTACGATAAACTCGTAATGCATCAATTATAAGCCTCCAAAAATACATCTCCATAGGAACCACAATGCATTAATGCCACTCGCCTCCAACTATTGTGCCTGTGACATGATTATAACCCTTTTCCTACCAAAATAAACATCTATGTCTAACTGGTCAGCAGTCTCTTCGTTAGCGTACCCACAGCTTTATATAATATATAAAAAGACCTCTTAAACCGCCTGCCACCAACTTACCAGCGAAGGGCGTCGCCCCCCCCGGTATTTAATATTTTGTATGCGTTTTACCTGAGCGTAAGCCAACTGGTAACCCTCAGTCTCTCTCTCTCTCTCTCTCTCCATTCAATCAGCTCATAAATTAGAGTCGGAGTTACAAAAAAAAAATATAACAGTTTTATTCAAAGTAAAGTACTAGTTGAATAACTCAAGTTCTTACAGGATCATCAATGTAATGAAAATAGTTCAAGTCTCACAGACAACTAACTCAGATAACCCCCGGTATTTGAAATGTCGTCAATCAGTAATTGGACACACCAATTATTTCTTCTCCAAAAGACATTCCCCTCACTAGGACACTAAGTCCCCTAGGACACTAAGTCCCCTAGGACACTCGGTCCTCACTAGGACACTCAGTCCCCTCACTAGAACCGCCTGTTTAAAAGACAGGAGAACACACTAGTGAGCACACAATTGTAAAGACAAAGTCAAAATATTAAATGAAATGGAACATCTTTACAAGATATTAAAACAAGCCATCCCTTGGCTAAATCATGATAACTCACCCATTGCAGCCTGGAACTTCACACACTTTAATAAATAGACTTTCGCAGAGCTATCCCAGCATTCTGCATTTCTCCCGTAGCTGTCTCCCAAGTTCTCGGCTAAACCAAGCCATTATCAACGGACATAGTTCGTACACGTACACAGAATTCACACTCTTCGTAAACTGGTCGCAGCCAGTTTTTCAAAGGCACCTTGAACAGGCCCTCATGAACTCACATACCCACAGAACGAACATTGACCTGCCCAAGTAAGCATCTTCGTATCACACCATCCCAGAAAGAGATGTCAGCTTTCTCAGGTCGTCGCTTCGGACTCTGTCTCCATGGGTAGTTAAAAGTGATCAGTCTTCACATTCCAAGAAATGTCACAACGATGCATATTATCAGTCTTTATTTATGACATATATATATATATATATATATATAGATATATATATATATATATAGATATATATTATATATATATATATATATATATATATATATATCAGTCTTCACATTCCAAGAAATGTCACAACGATGCATATTATCAGTTTTATTTATGACATATATATATATATATATATATATATATATATATATATATATATATATATATATATATATATATATATAAATATATATATATATATATATATATATATATATATATATATATATATATATGTCATAAATAAAGACTGATAATATGCATCGTTTGTGACATTTCTTGGAATGTGAAGACTGATCACTTTTAACTTCCCATGGAGACAGAGTCCGAAGCGACGACCTGAGAAAGCTGACATCTCTTTCTGGGATGGTGTGATACGAAGATGCTTACTTGGGCAGACACACACACACACATACTTATACACACACACACGCACACACACATATATATATATATATATAAATATATGTGTGTGCGTGTGTATATGTGTGTGTGTGTGTCTGCTATACAGTAAGAGAGAAATAGTTATATCAGTACAAAACTGCCTATAAAAGGCCATACAAAAAGTTGCTAGATGATAAACAAAATACAAATAGTTGTGAATGAAGTGCTTTATAACAATTTATTCAACTTTTCTCTATAATCTGAAAGACTTTGATCCCATTTGCAGGAAGAATTCAATCGTTTCAAGATCCCCTAACGTCAGAAATCCCAATAAGAGGGATATTTGAGTCTCTCCCAAAGTGTCCTCTGGTGTCGTTATGTTTCACCTCTTTCCCTTGCTGGTTTGGCCGTGAGAATACGCCCCGGTTTGGCCGTGAGAATACGCCCGAGACACTTTGGACGTGCAGTAAAATGGAAACTCTTCTCCCAGGTCGTAAACAAATTTGGGATCGATAAATGGGGGTTGCCTCTCATGGAGCCGTGGCTAGAATCAGTCACACCCCGGTGAAAGAATGAAAATGGAAGAAATTAACAGATGCATTGATATTTCGGGAAAAATGTCCTGAAGTCCGTTAATCCAATTGAACCGAAAATATTTTTTGAGCATTTGAGATGGTATTAGTGTTCGCACTATCGTTCCTTCCCCTCTAGGAGACAGAGCTCGTTCGTTTTTACACACACACACACACACGCATATATATATATAGATATATATATATATATATATATTCTATATATATATATATGAATTTTTCGCAATTCAATCTTAAATTGCCCTCGTCTTCTCCGTTAACTCAACTCGTGCGAGTTTTTCTAATTTAATGCCACTAAGAAAAATGTTTAATCTCTCCTCTCTCTCTCTCTCTCTCTCTCTCTCTCTCTCTCCACCAAGACTTTTTAGCATCGATAACTACGATTCCTTCTCTTGTTTGCTAGATAATTTTCAACATTGTCTAAATGTCTGCAATGTCCATTCATCTATTTCAAAAATGCAGATCTTAAATTGTGGCTTTAGTCTGATGATCTCACGAGACCTTAAATACAGTGCGTACGTCAAGTTTCCGGAAATATGCTCCAGTTTAACAACATTATATCCACTTAAAAAAAAGTATTTCCAGAGGATTTCATTGCTAACTGGAGATTTATGTAGCTCAAAGTTCAGCTACCAGTGAAAAACGAAGGCTGAAAAATGAAAGTAGAGTAAAAGTAAATAAATAGCAATATACGTTAAAACTAAATAATGGAGATGATGCATGAGAGTTCATTCAAGATGCTTAGTCTCAGAACCACAGAAAGTCATATTAATCAGATTTTGAAGCTTGTCTTAAAGTTGTCACCAGATTCAAAGGGTTACATCTGCCTTTTAAAAATGGCATGTTTTAGTTAAAAATCGTAAATTCTTTTCACTGCCTTTATGGGTACCATTTCAGTGGCCAAATACAATCGTCCTAGATTTATTTTCTGGAAAGCAGCAATCATAGGATTTACACTTTGAAACGATTACCTTCCCATCCCTCTATTGAGGTGTCGTTCGAATCCTTATCCTACATTTGTGTATTCTGCACTTTTAACCTGTCTTTCAATTAAAAGCAGCCACACCACTTTTTTCGTATTTAAGCCTTCTGATTTCTATCTTTTACATTTCACTCGCACTTGAATTTACGTGTATGTATGTATATATATATATAGATATATATATATATATATATATATATATATATATATATAATATTATATGTATGAGAGAGACGTATATATATATATAGATATATATATATATATATATATATATATATATATATATATATATATATATACATATAGGATACACATTTATTGTATGTATATGTGCATGCATATACGTGTGGTGTTACATACACGAAAGAGAGATTTTAGATTATGAGGAATTTCTCGTCAGCTGTGACTGCGGTTGGAAGGAAAGAAGAAATCCTTGACAAACTCATTTTCCTTCGACAGGAAAAACAATGGGCCCAACAGGACGAAAAAGGAGAGTTGCTGAAGATGAACGTTTCTTCGCTGTATCGAATGCACTCTGACCTCACTCTGAAAAAGTGTGTTGAAAAGGTGAGCAAATAATTTTCTGTACACTGTATGATTTCATACTGTTTTTGCCTGATGAATTCCCACCATTTTCTCTAATTTATCTCTCTCTCTCTCTCTCTCTCTCTCCTCTCTCTCTCTCTCTCTCTCTCCTAAAGTCCTCTACCTACATACCCAGTCCTTCAAGGTTCATTTTACTAAAAGAATTTCTACCATATACTCCTTTACTGACACCACCTCTCCTCTCTCTCTCTCTCTCTCTCTCTCTCTCTCTCTCTCTCTCTCGGTCTTGCCTGATACAAGAGTATATTTAAAGAAAAATAAAAATATTAACATTGATGTTAATCATACCCGCGGTAGTGAATGATACAATTCGAGTACAAGAAGTTGTATCCAATACCTCTTTCGATCCATTCTGTCAATCTGCTTTTGGGTCCTGGGTACTGGTAACGAAATGGGAAGAGGATCTGAACCATTTCTTTTTTATTTAGTGTAGTTCAGCTGCATTTAAAAACTCACCTACTTGTAGAGATGAATAAATTGACATTTTTTTTTAATGTAACAAAAAATTCCACATTTGAATATATTATTTTCAAAGAAGATATTTCGAGAGATTTGGTAATTGGCAAAAAGATAATTACATAATATTACTAAACACAGAAGAGATGGCTCTGTTGGAGATAAAAAGAAGACCTAGGAACTGTTGAACGACTGCGTGGGCGAAATGTTGAGAATCAATTATCGTATTATAGTCACAGACGTTTCGATAGGTATCTAAGCATTATATATTATTGCAAATTAATTTAAACAAACCACTGCGAGTGGTTTCTAAAACTCGCACTGAACCGTCCCGGAGTATTGATTCTTATGAAAAAGTATTAGATCTAGATAAAGTAAATGAAGTTGGGGAGCCACTTCAGGGCGTACCTAAAATATTTGCTGGAAAGTATAAAACACTTAATAATGCTGTTGGTTTCAAAGGAGGCTGCAAACAACAAGAAAGTTTTAAGGTATTTTGATGTCTTCTGTTCCCTTCACCATTAGTATGTTATTCCTGAATATGAAAAATGCAAATCAAAACAGCTCAAATCAATGACTGAAAAGCATATAAGAATAAAAATAAACTTCAAAAATAATACTGTCATGTACTTCTAACTGAAAGGACCCCACCCCCATTAAGTACTTAATAAACGACTGTACTTCTTATAATATCCACTAGTATTTCCTCCCTTCCTCTTTGAACTGATTTCGATATTTTCCATGTTCGAGGTTTCGGTGTCAAATGGTCTGACGTGGAGTCCTGATAAGAAGCATTTTTACTACATCGATTCTGAAGCCTTCTCCGTGGATGCCTCGGTTACGATGACCTCACGGGACAAATAAGTAAGTAACACACAGAAAGAAAGAGAGAGAGAGAGAGAGAGGAGAGAGAGAGACTCTTCACTCTCACTTATTCTATAATATATATTAACTGCAAGTATAAAATTGTTATTTCATGAATTATAGTTATTCAGAAACACCAATGAGCATACCTGTCCAGCCTTTACCTACCATACATGCAGTATATACACCATACTATAACCCTCTCCAGCTTGTCAGTTGTAATTTAGCTTCAAAATGATAAAATCTTGTAAAATCTAGTGTAGCAATATTGCTGAAAAAGTTATCATATTTTAAATCTTGCATTTATGAGAAACTATTTTTCTTACCTTTTATGTACATGGACAATCACAAACACATTCACTAAATCACACATGCATTTATTTTACATATATATTTTATGTTTGTGTTTTTTGATTGTCTATGTGCAAAAAAGGTAAGAAATTGGTTCTCATAAGTATAAGAATTACAATACAGCAACTTTCAGCAATAATGCTACGTAGATTTTTCAAGATTTTTTCATTTTGAAACAAAATTACAACTGACTTATATATATATATATATATATATATATATATATATATATATATATATATATATATATATATATATATATATATATATAATATATATATATGTATATATATATATATATATATATATATATATATATATATATATATATATATATATATATATATATATATGTAAAAGGCACTGGACAAAATTTCTAGTAAGTGGAAATCAGGTCGATAACGAGTAACGTGAACTTGGAATGCGAAAATCAGTAAAGTGTCAATTGTTTATAGAAGCTTACAAACACTGGAACAGTCGATACAAGCTAAACCCTGTTAAGGAGTAAAAGGCCCCATTTAACTAAAAGGAAAGAACTCATAGCGAAACCTACCTTGGTTTGTTCCCATCACCTGTCATCCCTGTAGCTAGCTGAAATTAGCATTAAGTCTTAAACGAATTCAAACTCCCTAATAGCTAAAATAAAGATAGACTAAAATGAATTAAAGAAAATCCCACAGAACATCATTAAATCACCATTACTCTTCCACGAAAACATCATGTATATAATTATCCCTTATCCTCACTTGTCAGCAAAGACCGGAGTCTTGATCAAACCACGTCAATAATAAAAAGTTCTAGAGAATTCATTTTTAAGTAGCACAACAGAATCCATCTAAAATAAAGAGACCATCAATTATCAGACAATGAAATGTTAAAGTTCGTCAATAAAATTGTTTCGCACCACACTTCCCTTCTCAATCCTCTGAAAATAAATGACACTGTTTTAAATGTCTTTACCTTTTCCGATGGATATTAGAGCCTCCTCGGATCTCCAAAGTCTTTTGTGACCATTACGACAGTTTTGTCATCTAATTCCCTATTAATTCCCATACTAAAGATTATATCTCATTCGTTTGTTTCTAACGGACGTATGGACATACGCACGCTACTGAACACAGAACGCACACACGCTAGTCTATTCTGTGCATTCCATTTCCCATATACCTGCTCCTATTTAACTCCTATTTAATGCACTGACGTCACAGTCATGTGATTCTGAACTAATCCAGGTCATTTGCGTGCTCGCAATCTCACCAATGCGGCCGTAATATTATGATGCGTAAGCTTGTCTCGACAGTTCCAATGTTTTGTAAGCTTCCATAAACAATTGACACTTTACTCTTTTTTCACATTCCAATCTTGTTCACGTCACTCATTATCGACCTGGTTTCCACTTTTTACAAATTTTCTCCAGTGCCTCCTATATATATATATATAATATATATAATATATATATATATATATAGATATATATATATATATATATATATATATATGGATATATATACATATATATATATATATATATATATATCTATATATATAATATAGTATATACATATATATATACATATATATATATATATATATAATATATATATATATAGTATATATATATATATAATATATATGTCTTGAAGTAATAAAAGTCCACAGTTATGTAAAATGTGTATTAAAAATACTTAAAAAGATGGGAGCTTTCGTCTACTTGATCACTAGACCTCATCAGCCGTACTGAGTTTTCCTTTCGTAACTTTTTGTATTATTAGAAGGAAAACTCAGTACGGCTGATGAGATCTACTGATCAAGTAGACGAAAGCTCCCGTCCTTTTAAGTATTTTTTAATGTCACCTTTTACGTAACTGTGGACTTTTATTACTTCAAGATATATATATATATATATATATATATATTATATATATAATATATATATATATATATATATATATATATATATATATATATATATATAGTCGTTCAGTGGAGAAATTATATAAGATTCTTCAGAGGGGTGTCCATGATACCAGTTGTAAAAGGATGAAGTTTATTATGAAACGTTTCGCACATAAAAACTCTGTGGCATCATCAGTCTGCAAAGAGCAATAAGACAAATAAATAACATATAAAGCCATAAAACACAAACAGAAACTCACATGAATTAAAATAGTCTTAAAATTAACAAAAAGAAAAAAAAAAAGAAAAAAAGTACAAAGTAAAAAAACAGTAAAAAGAGAGAGAACACCCAAAACACTAACCGTCCATGAGGAGAGAAGATGGAATGACCTGTCGTCAAAAGCAGGTGACGACGTTTAACTATCCAGGTGTAGAGTGGCTGAAGAAGTATTACCATTTAACGAAGGAACAAGTTTCGTAATATATAATGACTCGAGGGTAGTAAGTGATCAGGATGTTTGACATGAATCTATTATTGTGAACTGTTCTTTCTGAAGCTCAATTTTGCAATTAAAAGCATGGTTCCTGATATTAGAAAATTCAGGTTGCTTTATTCTTTGTCCTGTTCGGAAACTAAAACCTAAATGACTGCAATATCGAACCCTCAGCAACCTTCGAGTTGACCAAAGTAAGAACCTGGACCAATCCAGGGCATGTAAATAAATTTATATATGACGTTGGATCTCATGAAGGGCTGAAGGCGATCTTTGAAATTAAAAAGGAACCTATGGTACAAGGATTGTTTGATATTAATTTGACCTTGAGACACGGAATTTCTTGTTCAATGATTTGTTTAAAACTGGATATGAATTTCAGATCAGAAATATGAGGAATAGTCGCATAAATAACCTTTTTGGAACATCAAAATTAGGAGATAAGGCTGAAAAAACTTCGAAAGTATCTGGTTGACAATTTTCAAAACTACGTCTTGTGGAAAAGAATTGGACTTAAAAAAACTCAGCAAAAATGAAATCTCGTCATGAAAAATTTTCCAAGAAGATGAATACTTTAGGGCCCTATTTACCAATGTGTGGATGGTGTTTAATTTAAAAGAATGTTGACAGGAAACTATAAAAATTATTAGTGAGTCCTGTTATAGGTCCGTTTTCTGTAGACTGACGTGGCAAATTCTGAATTATTTCTAGTGATTCTCAAATCTAAATAGGTAAAGTACCTTCTTTTTCAACCTCTACTGTAAACTTAATATTCGGGTGAGCGTTATTAATAAATTCTAAAAATGAGGAACATTGCCAAGGATGTTGGAATAACGCGAAGGTATCATCAAAACGTATCTACGATAAAAAAAGATGCGGTCTAAAATTAGAACTACCAACCATTTAAAAACTTCGACTCCAAGTCTGACATAAAAAAGTTAGCCAAAGATAGGGCCTAAAGGAGACCCCATGGCGACTCCATCGACCTGCGAATAGAGCCGATTGTTAAAAATGAACATAGAATCTTGCACAGCAAGATCAAGTAATTGTTTAAAAGTAGCCCGATTAAAACCATAAAAAATAGTATCATCGTTGGAAAAAAATTTTGTTTAATAATGCTAATGGTTTTCATTGAGTGGAACATTTGTGAAAAGAGATTCCACATCAAAACTAGCCATAAAATAGTCTCCATCCTGTCTAGAAATTAATTGTTGAAATTCATATCCATTTTTTAAGGAAAATTCACCGTTACAAAATTCAGATAAAAGTCCTGCCAGAAATTTTGAGATGGAAAAAGATGGACTATTGTAAGCAGCCATGATTGGTCTTAGAGGTAGGTCAGGCTTGTGAATTTTCGGTAAACCATAAAGAATGCTGAAAGAGGAGCCAGTCACAAACAGCTGTTGATAGGTAGTTCATTTATTATACTATCATTTTTTATTTTTTCTCAAGAATCTATTAATTTTATCCTCTCTTTGTATATATCTAAAAAAGTAGGTTCACCGTGGGAAACCAAACTTTGAATTGTCGGAGAGAATAGTTTCCATTTTTTGTATGTAATCAGTCTTATTCATAATAACTACCCCCTTGCCCTTATCTGGTTTACACAAAATTATGTTTTCTTGTTCCTTTAACTTCAATAGTATTTTCAGATCTGACGATCTAAAAAATGGTGTCCAACTAGTTCTTAAATTCAAGTACGTTTTGTGAGCCAAATTAGATATTTGCTGTTGGAGCTTACCGATATCTTGGTTAAATTCAAATTTTTTCATCAATCTTTGAAACATAGTTTCAAGAGGTAAGAAAAACCTGGCATAGTTAGGGTCTCATATGAGGGTAAGCAAAAGTCTAACCCGAACCCAAAAGATAATAAGATTCTTCTCTCTTCGATAAAAACATAACTGGAAAGTTAAAAATACATTTATTTCGAGAATGGAAATCGGGAATGACAGCACCGAGATTCAGCAGTTTTTTCTGGTGTTTAGAAAATACCTCAGAGATATAGTTATTATTAATTTACAAAACAATCTCTGATAAAGCAGACGATCAACCATGGACAAATCATTAACAAAACATTCTTAGTTGTTTCTGTGGTAACAGTTAACAGGTTAATAGAGCGGATTTTACATTCAATTTCGTTTCTTAAGCAGGGTTCCAAGTGCATCTTTGTAGAACTCAGTATTATACAGAGCAGATTTATACAATCTGAAGCGGACGAATCTCGGAGTGACATCATTCAGTTGGCAGTATTGGAGAAAATCAAGATCTGCCTTGGCCTTTTCCAGTCGAAGAGTCGTCTTTTCCAGTTTTCTTGAGGTAGCGATGCTAATGGGCGGATAACGGTGCTTGAGTAGTTGTGCAAAGTGGTGAGTTCCCTGTAGTCGAAGACGGAAAGCGAACAGGAGGACAAAGAAAAGTTTCAGTATCATCTCCAGGAGATATGTAGTCGTTCAGTGGAGAAATTATATACGATTCTTCAGAGGGTGTCCATGATACCAGTTGTAAAAGGATGAAGTTTATTATGAAACGTTTCACACATAAAACATCTGTGCATCATCAGTCTGCAAAGAGCAATAAGACAAATAAATAACATGTAAAGCCATAAAACACAAACAGAACTCATGAATTAAAATAGTCTTAAAATTAAACCAAAAAAAAAAAAAAAGAAAAGTACTAAGTAAAAACAGTAAAAAGAGAGAGAACACCCAAAACACTAACTGTCCACGAGGAGAGAAGATGGAATGACCTGTCGTCAAATGCAGGTGACGACGTTAACTATGCCAGGTGTAGAGGTGCTGAAGAGTATTACCATTTAACGAAGGAACAAGTTTCTTAATATATAATGACTCGAGGGTAGTTATTTATTTGTCTTATTGCTCTTTGCAGACTGATGATGCACAGATGTTTTATGTGCGAACGTTTCATAATAAACTTCATCCTTTTACAACTGGTATCATGGACACCCTCTGAAGAATCGTATATATATATATATATATATATATATATATATATATATATATATATATATATATATATATATCATGAAATACAGACAATCGTTTACGTAAGCCTGTTAATCCTAACTCTAACGTTCACATTCTCTACACTAAGAGAATCGTCGCGTCCTCTTGACTACAAGAAATCTAACCTTGGCGACGACATTCCCGACGGCATGACTTGTGACGTCAGTGGAAACTTGTGGGTCGCAAACTTCAAAGGGAGTAAGGTGAGAAATGAGACCAAATTTAATCATAAGTTGTAAAGGAACTTTGACAGGTGAGCAAGGATTCATACATCGGTGAGCAAGGAGACACAAATATAATATAATATTCAAAGTTATATTGCCGTGAGGACTTTTCCCTTAGGCAGCAGACTCCTAATGGAGATAGTCATTTCGGGTAAAGGTTCTTAACCACATGCCCTGTCTTCTGAAATGGCTAAAGGGGCACTTATAGCGGTAGTTTTTTTTTATGTCGGTCTCGATTCAGATCCTACTAGAGTAATCGGAAGACACTGACAAATTTAACACAATATACATAAATATATAATACACTAGAGTATGTACATATTTCAGCTTAGTTAAGAAAAAACGGTAATAATCAACTAATATTATCAAGACATGCACGAGACAAAACAGCAGCAAAATTTATTAATAAATAACCCTAAGAAGCGAGTTTCATTCTCATCCAGTAACAATACACTTTGCTTCCAGGTCATATGTGTAGCCCCAGAAACAGGTCAAATCATCCACCAGGTCAATTTGCCTTCCAAGAATGTGACCTCTGTGTGCTGGTGGCCCGACTACAGCACACTTTACGTGACCTCAGGAAAGATGAGACTGACCCCCGAAGAGGTCAAAGGAGATACAGCTGCCGGAGGCACTTTTGCCGTGACTGGCCTTGGAACGAAGGGTCAAGCAGCCACGCCTTTCGACCTGACCTCAACCTTTTCAGGACTAAAGTAGGATTTATAGGATTTCCAGGCTTTATGAGTTCCATTCAGAAAGCCTCTTAATTTCTATGACAGAATTTTATATCGAAGACGCTGAGGTTACTCTCTCTCTCTCTCTCGTCTCTCTCTCTCTCTCTCTCTCTCTATGAATTGTGTTTGAGGACACGACTTTCAAGGTAGTAGAGGAAAAGTGGTAAAATTTACATTTGTTTCACTAACCCTTTGGTGTGAGTTCATCTGCTAAGAAAACCAATTTTTTTTGAGAAAATAAATAACCTTTTCAAACAGTCAACTTTTGCTTTTGATGCAAATATTGTGCATGCTGAAACCTTCCAAAAGTCATCGATGCACTTGATAAATCAGAAACGTTCGACCCCAAACGTTTTCATGGTGAACGTTTGAGAGCCTTGGTTATCTTGCATTTTGATACTGTTTGCACCCAAAATTAATCTATACTAGATATAAAGTCCCCAATAAAACACAGGTGTGCTTTTGTATAGGACTCTAGGTTTGAGATTTTGCTTATTTTTCCTAGATCTTGAAATAATTAATTAGCTAAGGATGCCATATTTCGCCACGTAATTCTGAATTCCTGAAAATTTTTGTACGGTCAGGAAAGGGAATAATTTAAACAGCTGGATCATTTTTTTTCATAGCTTATGCATACTGAATAAACCTAATATTACATCTAGATGAATGATAATGGCAAATCCTAATAGTACATAGATAGTTGTCTATCCACTCGCTAATGTTACTAATTAAAAAAACAGTATCTCAATGAAAATCATTTAAATCAAATGCTAATAATGCCTTTGTTTTGTAAATTGATAACAAATTACGGAAGGGAGTTCGAACTTAATGATTTAATAAGACAACTAGCGATGGAAAGTCTCAAATGACGCATACCTTAGTCCATAGAAGATGCCTATTGGGTAAAGAAAGAGGTTGGCAGTAATGGAGAGGAATGTTTACTTCGGTTTTTTAAACTTTGTGGAGCATATTTTACGTTATCATGGCTTCCCACTTGCTATATCCTCCATCTGTTAAATTCCCACAATGTTTTGCTTCATCTCATGCAGTTCCCTTACAAATATGAAGCCAATGAAGAGAATTCTCATGCTACAAACACCGTACCAGACACGCTTTTCAGTTCCAATACACACTCGGCTCTCAAGGACAGCGATGCAGTAAATTAAGCAACGAAATGACCCCAAAGCTTCCCACGCCTAGTAGTAAGTTATTGAGAAACACGTCGTCTTCTGCTGCGGATCCTGGATTGCAATCAATATATCGAAAACCTTTTGGTCTGACCCACTTAACTGACTAAAGCTTCGATGATTCATTTATTACGGGGCTGCGGCAAAGCTGTCTGGCTCTGTGAAATTTTTTTTTGAGACGGTATGTCAAACTAAACTATATCATAAAAGCCATCAAATTTCGTGAATAATTATGAAAGATTAGGCTACATATCAGAACTGTCTCTGCTAATAAATAATGGAAATGAAAATGTCTTTCACCAACTTACTCGAAATAGATATACGGAAAATTATTAAGTTCGAAATAAACCAGAAAAACTAAAACATTATTTCCCGAGGAAAATAACTAACAATATTTCCCACGAAAATAAAGATAAAACTACGAATAAACAAGAAATAAAACATTTGTTCCGAGAAAATAACTTGAAAGGTCTCCTGCTGATTTTTTTAACCCCAGAAAAACGTTCGTTTTCCAAGGGGAAAAAAAGAAAAAAAAAACAAGTTAAGCATCACCTCCAGTGCCAAGGCCGACAAGGCTCAATCTGTGCCTCTATTGAGTGAACTGAATTACCTTCGTAATACACAAGTGGTATTCAATTTCTTTTCGAGGCCGGATAAACATAGGAAATCACACACGCGCTATATTTTGTATTTATCCTTGTACGCAATCATATGGAAAAAACACAATCACATATGTGGATACATCATATATGTAGGAATGTATTTATGTGTATATATATATATTATATATATATATAATACATATATATATATATAATATATATATATATATATATATATACTATATCACATCACCGATTCGTAGTCCCGAGTTCGATTCCCAACGTGGAGTCAGAGGAATTTGTTTCTGGTGATTAAAATAATTTCTCGATATAATGCGGTTCGAATTCCACAATAAGCTGTAGGTCTCGTCGCTAGGTAACCAATTGATCCCTAGCCACGTACAAATATTTGATCCTTTGGGCCAGCCCTAGGAGAGCTGTGAATCAGCTCAGGGCTCTGGTTAAACTAAGATATACTTAACTTATCACTAAGCAACAAATGTCCTTAATACCTAATTCGTTCTACCTCGTAACTAAGTACTTTAGGTGTCGTTCCAAACTACACCACACACACATATATTTATAATATATATATATATATATATATATATATATTATATATATATATATATATATATATATATATATGTATACATATATGTATAGATATATATATATATATATATATATATATATATATATATATATATATATATAGATACTATATATATATATATAATAGTATATATATATAT
>NC_061108.1:18550982-18563482 GCF_015104395.2 Macrobrachium nipponense | reverse complement strand
TAAGGGAATTACATGATTGAATGACGTTTTTTCATAAGATGTCCCTTATTAGGAATTAAAAAATATCTTTCGTTCATAGAGAGAGAGAGAGAGAGAGAGAGAGAGAGAGAGAGAGAGAGAGAGAGAGAGAAGCGGTGATGTAAATGACAGAGTTCTATAGATAGAAGTATGAACTTTAAAGGGTACCAGAACATCAATACGGATATATAATGTATTTACATAAAACACGCGTACGTTCACAAACGCAAATTGACACTCATGTCTTTTATGATAATGATTCGTGGGGACAACATTTTGCATATGCGGAGAAAAGAATATGCATATATAATATATATATATATATATATATATATATATATATATATATATATATATATATATATATATATATATATATATATATTATATAAATCAATGCAATTTGGTTTCTCATATATATATATATATATATATATATATATATTATATATATATATATATATATATATATATATTAGTTCTCTATTTATTTAACTTCGTGATTATAGCGAGTGCCAAATTCTTTGCCAAACCACAGATACCGTTAAGAAAAACGAGTAAATGTAAGAAATGAATTCAAGTATGGAAGAATTGGAAAAGGAAGTTATGTTTTCATGTAAGCAGATAATTAAATGAAATCGACCTGTCTAAATGCGTGAATGTATGTACATATGTATGTTTGTTACGCACATATAAACTGTTGTTGGAGCCACCGTTTTTAATCATGCAAAAAAAGAAAAACTTATTAGCGAATTAGTGGTCGTGTGATAGACAAGATATGAAGCAGGCCTAAATAGTATTCATCCAGAATTCACAGATTGGTCAAGCCACTTCCTGCGAAGAAATAATTCTGGAGTTTATAGCTTAATTCAAACCTCTTTACACTGAAGAGACATTGCTCTGATTCATTGTATTCATCAAAGTCTAAAATTAGCTCTCACATATTAGTTACCAACAATAGCAGATAATCAACCTTACGGTACAATCCTTACAGATAATTTCTTAGAAAATTAGACACGTAAAATTACAATTTCATTTTATTGTTAGTTTGTTTAAATGTGGTCCAAAATAAAATAAAATTCAACTTGGCGTGGGAATTGCTTTCACTTCAAGATACTTTCATTTCTAAAAGTAATGCATGACATATATATATATATATATATATATATATATATATATATATATATATATATATATATATATATAGTGTGTGTGTGTGTGTGTGTGTGTGTGTGTGTTACAGTAAGAACACGTACTTAGGAAATTACGCGTAATCCCTGAATATTTCAGTGAATACGCGTAATCTCACCAAGGAATTCTCGTCAAGGGGTCAGGTGGATCTAATTGACATGCAAAGCATGCCCCAGTGGATCCAACAAGAAATGGATCATGGTGTACCAGGTTCACCTGACGAAGTTTTGCATCCTTCGAGCCTTGACGTCTAAAAGAGCTGCAGAGGTCGCTTTTCATCTACTGGACATTTTTCTTCTCTTTGGTGCCCCCGTTATTCTCCAAAGCGATAACGGATCCGAGTTCACTTCACAAATCATTACAGAGCTGAAGGAAGTTTGGCCAAAACTAACACTGGTGCATGGTAAGCCTCGCCATCCCCAAAGTCAGGGGTCGGTGAGCGCGCAAACGGTGATTACGCGTAATCCCTAGGTACGTGTTCTTACTGTAACACACACACACACACACACACACACATATAAATATATATAATATATATATATATATATATATATATATATATATATATATATATATATATTATATAATAATATATCACATCAATTCCACCAAATTAAAACTCCTTATGATGCCTAATAAGATATAAACTAAATAGATATTGCACAGAATTATCGTACATTCCTGATCATACATAACTAAGGCTTTCTAATTACGACAAATGACCTGAAGAGAGGTAACGGACCGATATAATTCGTCAGGAAATGAATTTACTGATTATCTATTAATCACCTAATTAATCTATTCACTTGACCTTTTCCTTTTATTTTGATAGTTATCGAGATGGAAGGTGCAAGCAATCCGTCTAATCAATTAATCAGGTAAAGCAAACACTTGCAAAGTCAACTATCGTTCGAAAAACGCGTGGAATCTAAGCCTAATTAAGTCAGGTTTATAAACGGAAAACATTTCAAGAATCTGTTATTAATTACTCATATACCAAAACGTTACGGACAATCAAAAATCGGTATAAATATCGATATTATACAAACACACCACAAAATATATATATATATAGTAATATTATCTATATTATTATAATATTATATATATATTATATAATAATATATAATATACACACACACACAATTCATGTCTTTAATCCATTTCCCCCACCACCACAGACACACACACACACACACACACACACACACATATATATATATATATATATATATATATATATATATATATATATAGTATATAGTATATATATATATATTTATATATACATATATATAATATATACATACATATATATATATATATATATATATATATATATATATATATAATTAATATACAAATAGGTTTTATTAATATCCCAGCACAAATTTTTAAAAGTAATTGAAACAGTATTAAGATATCATAAGTTTTCAAAGGAATTTTCAAAGGAAGTTTTAAACAAACTTTGATATGTGCTATAAAATTATTACTTAATAATAAACAATAAAAATTTTGTTTTTTAACAAACAAACAAACGAGAGAAAACTTTGTAATATTTCTTCTTCGGTTTATAAAGTTTCAAGGCTTCACTTTATATGTGAAACAATATAAAGCATAAAAAGTACTTCAAAATGAATTCATAATTCGAATGAAAAAATAAACAACAATAATTTGCTGCCGCTTTATACACAGATACTTCACGCAATATCGGTACTGAAGCTATAATGAAAGCTGCGGAGGAGAGAGAGAGAGAGAGAGAGAGAGAGAGAGAGAGAGAGAGAGAGAGAGAGAGAGAGAGAGAGAGAGAGTTTGTTGGTCGAGTGAGGTTTATCGACACGGAATAAAATGCACACAGGAATCTGAAGAATATAAGTATTACGGATTTCCGTGTTAATTATTAAAAATATAAATTTATATCTGTTTATACACAAGCATTTTAGTGAAGACAACTGTAAATTTATATCCACAAAAATGAGGGCTATGTACCCCTTTTAATGATGCAAAAAAGACGTACAAAATATTATTGATGTAAACCTTAGTTTTTTATACCTTCTTCAGTACGCATTACGGAATGCACTCACATTTAGAATCTTTAGTTAAACAGAAATATAGACAAATTAAGTAATAAGCATAACGATGTATTAAAACTCATCCAAGAAGTACAATTTATGCCTTTTACTATCTACAACAATTAAGTCTGGAAGGGTCGAAGGAAAAACTCACTGGACATTTAAAATCTACTATGTATATCTATGAGACATTATACATGAGAGGTGAAACAGCCACTGGTGTTTTACTCTAGCTGCATTGGCGAATATGTTTTTTATTTATTTCTGATAAACTGTCATTCGTGCTAATGATGGATGCCTGGTGATCCACTCAACAAACAGGCGTTGGCGACAATAATCTGTATACTAAAGTATTTCCAGAAATAATAAAAGTTCCTGTAAATCTGGTAGTCATTCTATTACTAAAGTTTTTTTTTTAATGACTGCATTAAAATGCAGTATTACCAGACCACTGAGCTGATTAACAGCTCTCATAGCGCTGGCCCGAAGGATTAGATATTTCTACGTGGCGAGGAACCAATTGGTTACTTAGCAACGGGACCTACAGCTTATTGTGGGATCCGAACCACATCGAGAAATGAATTTCTCTCACCAGAAATAAATTTCTCTGATTTCGCGTTGGCAAAGCGGGGAATGAACCTGGACCCTGCGATCGGTAGTCGACCACGTAACTGACTCGTCCAACGAGGAACTATAATCACTTTACGAATGGATGGGATCATATGTTCTATAGAAACTATATTTATCCATTTGAATAGATTTTCTAATAGGCATAAGAGTAAACTGCCACTGTATGACTGTTATAAAAGGAAGCTAATGACAGTTGATTACTTAATATGCTTAAGTGGACTTCAATGTAGAAAACTGTGTTCTTGACGATCTCCTCTCCTCTCTCTCTCTCTCTCTCTCTCTCTCTCTCTCTCCAGATAAACCTAATAAGTTATTTTTGTCTAGGCCAAATAGTGAAAAGAATGGAAAAGATAAAAGTCAAATTCGCGATACAAAGCACAGTATGATAATGGTAAATAAATTTAAGTAGCATAGATCTTACTACACGATGCTGAATATAACATGAGGCAAGAAAATCAGAATTTCGCGTGTTTTACCTAATCCCAAATTAGCATTTTATTATGTTAGCATCATATATACATAATCATAGATTGTTTGAAGCTGTACATCTATCTACCAAGTATATCAATCCTGTGAATCTATCAAAGTACTCATATTCTGGCTACAAAAGATTGACACTCGCGGGTGATCAGCACTGCTGCCAGATTTTCTTAAAGTCGTTCAAACCTTTCAGGGAAAAAAAAGGGTGACAATTTGGAAGATTTGGCAAAGTTTTGAGCGGCGCTGCCATTTCCTCCTGTATGGATGATTAAGTAAAGTGACCACGGGTCACAATAATAAGAGGATTATCTCGATTGTCTGTCGCCTCCCTCCATTAGTCGGTACAAAAGCAAAACACGGATATCAAAACATTATACTACTTGGACCTTGCTGTACATTTTTCGAGTTGCTTGATGCAAAATTTAATTAGGGAGGGATATATATGTGTGTGTGTGTGTGTGTGTGTGTACACCTTTTATATACATGTTGAACGTAAGCATACATACAAAAGGCGTATATTACTTAAATCGAAGTTACTTGTGAATGAAAGCAAATAGCTGGACGGTACGCCCGTATATGTCCACTCCCAGGATTAATCTTAACCTCGAGGTTAATTCTGAAAATGTACCTTTTTGGATTAGGAATAAATACCTCCTTTGGCAAGGAGGGAGACGTGTCAACGCCGCTAATTGTAGGAAAGTCTCAACCTTTCGTAGCTAGAGTTTTTTTTTCTTTTTTATAGAAATGTGTGGAATGACTACATCAACGCATGTGTCATGCCGGAGTGGACAAAATACAATTATCGTGTGTTATACCAGGCTTCTCCTCCTCTTTACTCTACCCATTTCAACTGGGAAGAGCAAAGAACAGCCACTCTAAGTTCACCCTGGCGGTGGCGAGACTAGCGCCAATCTATGTACAGTTAAAATGATGACATGAGAGTGCCGACGGACTTTTGGACTTGGCTGTACATCACTGAAATATAGATCTGGAAGTACGAGAGAAGGTTAGTCTGTTTTAATAATTGTATAAGAAGGAAACTGAGATAATCAATAAAATAGTAGAAAGTATCACTCAGTAAACTACGTAAGCCATACTAGGGTATTCGTACTATATTTCCTATTGTGTTTACCTATTAATACGATTAGTTCGTAACTTCGAAATCCATATTTAAGAAAAGTAAATCAAAGTTAGGTTCGTGTTAATGGGATGACCTCCATTTTGCGGTAACCATTATACTCACAGTGATGTGATTTCCAAAACTGATCATATCACACTATGACCACGTTCATACGTTTTAGGGTTACCACACATCCAACCATACTTCCCAAATCATTATACAGCAAAGTACTATGATGCGTGAATTTGCCAAACTTTAAATCACTCTTTGCGGTAAAAACTGAAAAAAAAACAAAAACACTAGTTTACCATATTACGTTTTCATTATACTTTATCATCTCACTATTTTTAACGGTATTTTTATCATTACCTTATTACCAACAATAGTTCTATATATCCCATGCAATGTGGCTAAATACAATATGTGAACCACAAATACCTTATGAATTTGTTTCAAAGGGACAATGAGATAGACACACACGCTTACACACACATACATATACACAAGCACAAACCACGCATATAGTATACTTATACGTGTGTGTGCATGGATGCTTGTGTGTAGGCGTTTTTTCTTTTTAATTAGGTCACATTTTGTATATACATAATGTATATTCTGTATATATGTGTGTGCGTGTGAGCTTGTATGTATGTATGTATGTGTATATATATATATATATATATATATATATATATAATATATATATAAATTATATATATATATATATATACATACATACATACATACAAGCTCACACGCACACACCATATATACAGAATATACATTATGTATATACAAAATGTGAACATATATATAATATATGTATATATATATATATATATATATATATATATATATATATACTATATATATCCTATCATATATATATATCTATATATATATATATATGTGTGTGTGTGTGTGTGTGTGTGTGTGTGTGTGTTCGCGCGCGCATGTTGAAATATATTTATGTTGTATGAAAAAACTGATTTGATAGCGAAATGAATGAACAAAAATAAAAAATTATAAAAAAAACACGCTTGAATGGGCATTACGCTTTTCAAATATTTAATGCCTCTTCAGTCACACTGAATACCCACGCGTCTGTTCCTTCAGGAATACGGTTAGAAACAAAAACTACGGAAGGACCTCGTTAAGATTCTCTTCAAGTTTTCCTAAACTTCCTATAGTGTGTTTTCTTTCCTGATTTGGGCAATAGAGGATTTCGGTCAAAGCTCGACTGGATCTCTGCAACTTCTCACATTTATTGACATTTTTGTCTTGCCATAACGATAGTCGTTTTCTTCCAGACCTAGCCCACTCTTTGAACTAGTTAGAATTGTTAGTTTACTGAGGCAAAAGAGTTTTAGGCTGAACATTAAACTAGGAATAACGGAAGAAGTTACATAGACTTATGTAATTTCCGCACACTTACAAAAACCCCGAAGCTTTGTCAAAATTAAGCTTTTTGCTATAAAGGATGTGATGTTACCTAAGACAAGACAGAGAGAGAGAGAGAGAGAGAGAGAGAGAGAGAGAAGAGAGAGAGGATTATCTTGTCGACGCACCTACCATTTTTTTATTTAATCACAAGATATATTTTGGCAGAGAACAGATCAGTCAATTCTGTTATTTTATTCTCTCACATGCCAACATCCGCAGCTGCTACTAACATTAGTTGTCTTACACCCGGTAGATAGAAGTAAGCTGATTGAAACGAAAAGCGCTTAAACGTTTACATCCATATCCTCGCCTGTGATCAAACGAGAGTGTGTCTGCGGAGATGACAACGCTCCCTTAGCACCAGAGAGAGAGAGAGAGAGAGAGAGAGAGAGAGAGAGAGAGAGAGAGAGAGAGAGAGAAATGGGGGCCTTAAGAATACCGTTTTGTATATTCAATAAAAAAGGCGGCGCAATTATAAGGTCAGAAGCATAGGAGGTCGATGGCCAAGATCTGATTGGTGTAAAACTTGCACTGAAATTCAGTCGGCAGAAGATAATGAAGAAAGACTAATAATTGGAAGCAAAATTAGTTGATGATGTCCCATATTTCACTTTCATTGTAGGGTGAATTTATTATGAGAGAAGTAGAAGCCGTTGGTGTGAGTCAGCACGGTTGAAATGTCAACATCAGATATTGTAGTGATTGTTAGTTTAAAAATAAATAAAACAAAACTGCAAAAGATTATCACAGGAGGGTGAATAGTGACCGAGGGAAATAACGTGTTGGCGTGAGCTCAGGGAAGAGAGAATGAATAGTATAGTGGGAGAGGAACAAGGACCAGAGGTAACTGATGGTGTAACTGATGGTGAGTTAAATAGGTGGACCAGTTTTGGCACCCAGTCAGCTGGATAAAATCAAATGTATTTTGACATATTCAAATCAAGAGTAGGATTAGGATGGTCTAAAAAGCGTTCAAAACGAGGGGGGAAATGATCTAGACAAGACTATATCTGTTCAATATAAAACACAGGAAGGTGGAAACCTTTATTTTGTTACTTTTGTTGTTTGCATGTGGGACGTTTAGTGATTGGTAAGACGCTGGAGAATGGAATGGACGCAACAGAAATGCGAATGTTGAAAAGAGTCACAATGAGAGAATTTAAGGGAAAATGGATGAGCAAATGTAATTTTTTTTTAACTTCAGATTTATAAACATGAAAGAATTAGGGCGTTTCCAGTCACCATAAGATTCATTAGTAATGAATCACTTTGTGAAATGTTCGTGAGCGAAATGGAAAACGCTTTAAGCAGCTTACAAGTACTTTGAAAAAGAGAACGGTAGAACTGATAGATTTGAATGCCAGTATATATAGTAATTTCTTGAAAACCATGTGAAGTTTTTAACAATGAAAGCTAGCAACGCATAAGAAAAAGCAAACTAAAGAAACTGTTCCGAGTAACAGTAAGTTTCAAGTAACTACAGATAGAATATATAGGATTTAGGCCAAAGGCCAAGCGCTGGGACCTATGAAGATATTCAGCGCTAAAACGGAAATTGACAGCTAGAAAAGAGACCCAGATACTTCACTTATTGCATTTACGTACATGATCGGTTAGGTAAGGTTATATTGTGTGTTAGATGACTGCATATTAGAATCGGTCATATCCTGGAATGACTATGTTGCAATGTCTTGAGATTGAACAAATATCGGCTCATTGTTCACTTGAAACACGTGAGCACTAAACTTCCATGAAAGTTCTAAAATTTTGACTTTTTTGGCATTGTGAAACTAGTTAATGGAAAAATATTAACAGTGAATGATGTGGCCAAAAGTTTGTACGAAAGTATAATCGACAAATGCCTCCAAATGTACGACAAAATATTTCATCAAAACGGCGGAGCAGAGCAGAGCGAGCAGAACAGAACAGAGCCAATAATACCAAAAAACCTCTTTCAATGGTAAGTAAAAGTCATATAAATCTTGATCATACAAAATTCATTACAATAAGGAGGTAAATTTTTTTAAATGTTAGTTTTTTCAGTACTGAGAGATCAACAGCTTTGCAAGGAGTGGAATATCATCATAAATGCCTCGTGGTGTGTACAGGAATCCATAAGACCTCTCGAGGAGGAAGAAAAGACTGGATCAATCAAGTATTTAAACTTTGATGTACACGAATGCGCATTTTAAACCGAACGTCCCATCAAACATGTAAATGAAAAATAATGATCCATTGGTTCTCATGTAGTGTGTGTGGTGTGTGTGTGCGTGTGTGTGCTTTTTTGCATACACAATCGCACGACTACGCACATACACACATTATAGTACACACATGCACACACACACACAAATATATCTACATATACTATATATACTATATATATATATATATATATATATATATATATAGATATATATATATATATATATATATATATATATATATATATATATATATATATATATATATATATATATATATATATATATACGCGTCGGTATGGATAAACAAAAATTCATAAACAGTCTCTATCTACTTGAGTTTCAATCACCTGTCCATCCTATTGACACACCCCCAAAAAAACCCCCTCCCCCCCAACCCCAAAATTAAATATACAACAGCTCACAGACCCGTCACTTTGAAACGCACGCTGTCATAATTCTTCTCCTGACGAATTTATAACGAAGGAGCAACACTCATGCGCACGACAGTTCGGGTCATTTATACGCCATTGCAGGCACGACATATAGATCTATCTTCATCCAGCACCTAACAGATATTGACTAACGTCCTCCCCTTCACCCCTACTCAGCCCCCCCCCCCCCCTTTTTTTTATCAGAAATATCTTTTTTTGTGTGT
Organism: Macrobrachium nipponense; assembly: GCF_015104395.2. Taxonomy (NCBI): domain Eukaryota; kingdom Metazoa; phylum Arthropoda; class Malacostraca; order Decapoda; family Palaemonidae; genus Macrobrachium; species Macrobrachium nipponense. The sequence goes on along the minus strand of NC_061108.1, from coordinate 18,553,666 downwards.
GTGTTTTCCATTTTCTTTTTTTATCATTCCTTTTCACGTAAAAGCCGAGGGATGGATACTGCTGGAACGACTTCTTTCATTTAGGTTTTATAAAAACAAAATAAAAAAAACTGGGCTGTCATGCTGAATAGGTCTCTCCCTCTCTCTCTCTCTCTCTCTCTCTCTCTCTCATACATAAATACATATATATATATATATATATATATATATATATATATATATATTATATATATACATAGATGTGTGTATATACATGTATCATGTACTAATTTATATATGATATACATATATGTGAGTGCGTACATCTATATATATATACATATATTTTTATAGCGCGCGCACGCATATGTACACGCATAGGTACACACTCACACACACACACACACATATATATATGTATATATATATATATATATATTTATATATATCTATATATATATATATATATATATATATATGTTATGAATCAGGATAACATTATGGTCACATTAATCGGGCCGTGAGAGAGAGGAGAGAGAGAGAGAGAGAGAGAGAGGGGGGGGGGGGGGGGGTGGGGGGGGGGGGGGGGGAGGGAGCTTGGAAGAGGAGGGTGATAGGTGCAGAGGAAAGCAGGATTATAATTATATACTAACGTCAGTACGTTGTGGCTTCCAAATCCAAAGATGTTCAGTCCTTTTTATCGATACGTGTTCGTTGATTTTGATACGAATACTTGCTATAGACTTTGTTCTTAATCTTTTTTTATTCATTGCCGTTTGTTTATTAAGGGATCTTACAACGGAAAAGATTTTGGATTTTTTCAAGTACGTATCACTGCCAGACCATCTATATTAGTTCTTAACATACATGTGTGTGTCTGTGTCTGTGTGTGTGTGTGTATTGTTCATGCATGAAAATTGCCAAGGAATCTAATAACTGCTGAATTGCGCTCAGAAAGAAATGACTCTCCTTCTCTTGTGTGAGGTGAACCATTGAATTTTTCGCCACAGTCGCATGCATTTTCAATTACGTAAGAAATAAAATAAAAAAGAGAGAAGAAGCAGCGAAACGTAAAAGCCACTTCATCCGGAAATTTCTTTGTAATTCAAACTGGAAATAATTTGGGCTTGATGAGTTGTACGCCTTTAATAAATGAAGAACTGGGAAGGCCTTACAAATAAAAATGGAGATGTTTGGGAACTGTATGGAGTCCCATAACATAAGAGGTTCAGGGACGTTGGATTTGCTATCCCAGAGAGAACAGCTGAAGCATTTGGCTTTTAGTAATTTTCTTAAAAAACTACTGTGACTAGAGGGCTGCAAATTGGTATGAAGATCAATCACCCACCGATCATCAAACATACCAAATTGCAGCCCTCTAGCCTCTGAAGTTTTTATTTTACAACGCTACAGGTGTCGACAACACAGTCCTACCACCGGGCCGCGGCTGAGTTTCATGTTCTTAATTTAATAAATACCAGGACACCTGAAACTGAAGTAAATATTTGTGTTCTTGAATTAATAAATACCAGGACACTTCAAACCGAAGTAAATATTTGTGATCTTTAATTAATAAATACCAGGACACCTCAAACTGGAGTAAATATTTGTGTTCTTAAATTAATAAATACCAGACACCTCAAACGATAAAGAAAACAAAAATTTGTAAAAATAACAATAGGATCAATTAAATTTGGCGCACATTATGAGAATTTAATCGCTGAAGGGGGAAATTAGCAAAGACTTCCAAGGAAATCAAAAGGCCAGAAAAGAGTTGGAAATGCAGGAGGAGTCATGAAAAGGAATTAATTGGAAAGATGAGAGCTAGAAACAGCAAAATCCCTGAATGATGATGATGATGACGACGAATCTGCTCTAAAGGGTAACTCTTGAAACAAATTTACAAAAGAAGCAAATATCTATCTTCTTTCAATGCTTTTAGCCACTGGCAGAAAAGAGATCTTCCCCCGTGTGTTAAAATCTCTTTAAAAGTACAATGCAGTGCTTCTCCACCAGAACTTTTCAGAAAGGGTTTCGTAAACATCATATCGTTAAAGGCATAGAGAGTGCTAAACTTTTTATTATTACACTAAAGCACGAAGTTAGGAAGTAATACTGCTAATTACTGTCTCACTGTACAATAGAGGCGTTTAATTGCCAGTTTTCGTAAGTACTTCAGGTCTTCCTTTTAGAGTAGCTGTAAAACTCTAGATGCATGGAATGGCCCAGTAATTAAAGGAACAGATATAAAAAGGAGATATAAATGTTCAATATGCACTTGTCTAGAGCTGGCTAGCTCATCAACATACCTGAATTTGCTTGTACTCCAATCCCTATGGTACAATTTAACGTTTTTCGTACTCCAATTCTTCAGCTATAACTTGAAGCATTTTCGTAATGGAATTCTTCAGTTATAATCAAAGATTTTCGTTTGTGCTCTTACTTTTTGGGAATGGTTATAAGTTTTATGTACTCTAATTCAACAGTTTTAAAATTTGTAACATTTTTGTACCTTTATTCTTCAGATACAATGTGGAGAATTGTTCTATACACCGGTCCGCTCGTATTCCAGTTCTTCAGTTATTGCTAAAATGCATAAACACTCTGTAAATAGAAAAAACGCAAAAGCAAAGACTGAAAACAAAAATAGAAAGAATTAAACAAAAGAAAATCTCCTACGAAAGTACATTTGGGTCTACCCTTTA
>NC_061108.1:18524808-18550482 GCF_015104395.2 Macrobrachium nipponense | reverse complement strand
ATTGCTGGAAGGAGAAGCCAAATCAGTTATCTCAGGTCTATCTCACACAAGTGTAAATTATAAGATTGCATGATATCACTTAAGGAGAGATTTGGAAGGCCAGAGAGGATGATATTTGCCCATGTTCAAGCACTTTTAAATGGCAAGGTTCCTGTTAAGGCATGAGGCCCAAGGGGTATAGTTTACCTGTGGAATCTACAGGATGAGTGTTGACGCATATAAGAAGTTTAGAGGCTTTAGGTGTATCTGGTAAGCAGTGCGAAGTTTTCCTGATGCCAATTATTCTTTCTCGTCTTCCGAGTGAAATACGAATGGAGTGGGCTAGGAAAGGCGCTGTCATGAAAGTGATTTGGAATGGCTTCTGAAATTCTTACAAGAAGAAATTGAAACTATTGAAATGTCTGAGACATTTAAAGATGTTACTTCTAGTGTATCTGAAGAAAAAAGAAACTGGCACTCTAAGGGCTCAAGGGAGAAGTAACCTCTGCATCTGCTCTGCATACCTCATCAGAGGTTGAATATCCTATCTGTGGATTTTGTGCTAAAAAACATAAAACAGAAAATTGTTATGAAACCTTGAAATTGAATGGGCCACAGCGTGCTGAGAAAATAAAATCTGCTGGATTGTGCTTTAAGTGTTTAAAAAAGGGTCATTTAGCTAAAGGGTGTTATTCCAAGTGTAAAAAATGTAATGGAAAACATAACCTCATAATGTGTGGTATTAAGTTGGATTCAAATAAGGATAATGACTCCATAAAGGTTGCAGTAGAGAACAGGTCTGAAATTGTAAATAAAGGTAATGAGCAAGGTTCCTCTGTTAATTTTGCTGGAGCTGCTCTTCATAACGTTGCTTCTACAAATGTAACTTGTACTATTTAACAAACTGCAAAGGTTCGTGTTGTGGGATCTAATGGCATACCTATTGAAGCAAGAGCTTTGTTTGACAGTGGGTCTGACCGTACTTGATGTTAGTAGTAAATATGTAAAGAAATGTAAATCTGAGTGGATTACTAGTCAGCCCCTTGCATATTCAGTATTTGGAGGTGACAAGTCAAGTAAGAGTAGCCTAAGTAACATTTATAAATTGAAGGTACTTGATCGTAATAATTTATCACATTTGTTGACAGCTGTTGAGATTCCTAAGATATGTCAGCCCTTGATCAGACCAGTTATTCCAAATAATATGTTAAATGCCTTTTCTCATGTACAACTTGCTGATGATTATCAGAATAATTCACATGTGAATGTTGATATATTGATAGGTTTGGATGCATACTGGCAGTTCATAAAGTCTGATGATGTAATTCAATTTGATTTGATGAAATTGTAGCTCAAAACTCTGTATTTGGTTGGGTACTGTCTGGTGCCTGGCATGCTAATGCTTTTTATCATCATCTCAAATGTTGTGTATTTCAAAGGTGTCTGATTATGATGTGAGTAAATTTTGGGACCTGGAATCTGTAGGGATTAGTCCTAAGGAGTCCAATAATCAATTAGAGTCAAATTTCACATTACAGGAATTTTCTGAGAAAATTCAATTTGTTGAAGGTAGATGTGAAGTAGCCCTACCTTGGAAAAGTGAAACAGCTAAGATTGATCTAATAGATAATAAACAACTTGCTTTAAAGAGACTAAATAAATTACACCGTAAATTGGATAAGGATGTCAAGCTGAAAACTGAGTATTACAAGGTTTTTGATGAGTATGGAAAGGAGGGTATAATTGAGGAAATTCCTAGCAATGAGATTAGTGGTGTTTTCCCTATTTTTATATGCATCACAGACCTGTTGTAAGAGAGGCTAGTACAAGTACAAAGGTAAGACCTGTTTTTGATCCTTCCGCTGCTAGTTACAATGGAGTATCTTTGAATGATTGTCTCCAAACTGGCCCCTCTCTTAACCCCGACTTAGTAAAAATACTGATTCGATTTAGGAGATGGCCTATAGCCTTGTCAGGTGATATCAACAAGGCATTTTTACAAGTGAGTATGAGACGAGAAGATAGAGATGTACATCGTTTCTTACTGAAGTGTGAAAATGGTATTAGAATTATGAGATTTCGGCGTGTTCCATTTGTTAATACTGCTAGCCCCTTTTTATTAAATGCTACAATTCTATATCATCTTGAACAGTGTAAAATGACTGAGGCAATACAAGAGTTAAAGGAAAATATGTATGTAGATAATTGGTTGAGTGGTGCTGACAGCTTTAATGAAGCTTATGCCAAGTTCAGTGAGGCTCGTAAGGTTTTATCTCTGGCAGGTATGCCTTTGACCAAATGGGTCTCTAATAGCAAATTAGTGACTTCTAGATTTAATGATAGAATTAATCTTGTTAAAGAAGATGAAGCTACTAGTGTGTTAGGATTGCATTGGTATAACAATTCTGATACATTTTCCTTTCATGGAATTGAACTAAGCTTCAAGGTAGAGCTGGAGTTGACCAAACGATCAGTTTTGAGTCTTATTGCTAAATTATTTGATCCTCTGGGTCTTATAAGTCCCTTTGTAATGTATGGTAAAATACTCTTTCAGGACATTTGGAGATTCGGTCTTCTTTGGGATGATTTATTACCTCTGGAACTGCAGGTTAAGTTTCAGAAGTGGGTCAAGAGTGCTAAATTTCTGAAATCTTGGAATGTTAATAGGTGCTATTTTCCTGATACTTCATGGGCAGGTCTTTGTAAAATTGAATTACATGCCTTTGGAGATGCTTCCACAATGGGGTATGGTGCTTGTGTATAGTATATACGAACCTGCTCCCAGGATGGTTCTCATAAGGTGTCATTGGTGGCATCCAGATCTAGAGTAGCACCTATCAAGACAGTAAGTCTTCCTAGACTGGAATTAATGGGGAGTTTATTATGTTCAAGGTTAGTAGTTTTTGTGAAGAATGCTCTAAGTTTGGGTAATGATACCTCCCTCATATGTTGGACTGATTCTAAGATAGCACTTGCTTGGATTCAAGGAGACCCTTGTAAATGGAAACCTTTTGTAGCTAACAGAGTTACTGAAATCCAAAGTATAGCTCCACCTAGCTGTTGGCATCATTGTTCAGGAATTGATAACCCTTCTAATTTGATACCCAGGGGGATGTTAGGTGATCAGCTTTCGGCTAATAGTTTATGGGTAAATGGTCCCTCCTGGCTATCTGAAGCTTTGTATTTTTGTCATGAAGGTAAAAAAGTGTTTTCTACTATGGAAGAAGCTAATTGTAAGGACGATATGACTTGTGTTGCTCTCAGTTTAGACACATCTTTGTTTGAATTTGATAGATGGAGTCACTTTAGTAAAGCTCAGCATGTAATGGCTTGGGTTTTGAGATTTGTACATACTTAAAATGCATGTAATTAAATGTTTGGGAACTTCAGGCCCACTGACTTCAGATGAATTAGAGAAGGCCAAAACTAAAATGATTTATTGTGTACAGAGAGAGGTCTATCCCTCGGAAGTTAATGCTTTATTGAGAAAAAAAACCTATTCCCAAGGGGTCAAGTTTGTGTAAATTGGATCCTTTTCTAGATGAGCAAGGTTTAATGAGAATTAAGGTTAGGCTTGAGCATGCAGATTTAACCTATGAAAGTAAACACCCAGTAATAATACCCAAATGTCACTTTGCTAAACTACTTGTCAGCTTTCAACATATATTTCTTAAACATGCAGGTGTTTCTTCTATTATGTCTTCCCTAAGAAGTAGTTTTTGGATAATAGGAATTAGAGTATTAGCAAAGTCTGTCATCAAGAAATGTGTTAGATGTCAAAGACATGATTCAAGGGCTTGCAGTCAACCTGTAGCTCCTTTACCAGAATTAAGGGTGAAGGCTGCACCACCATTTACTGTAACTGGTCTCGACTTTGCTGGTCCTCTATTTTGTGCTGATTTTGCATCGAAAAAGTTTTATATTTTGTTTTTCACGTGTGCTGTAGTCCGCTCCATACATGTAGAGCTTACTGACTCCATGAGTGTCTTTGACTGTATGCTTGCAATTCGCAGATTTATTGCTCGTAGGGGCCTTCCATCAGTGCTGTATTCCGATAATGCTAAGACCTTTGTTGCATGTGTCAGTGAATTGCAAAAGGTTTATGGACACCTGCCTCCCCACTGGAGATTTATAGTTCCAAGGTCTCCTTGGTGGGGAGATTGGTGGGAACGTTTAATAAGATCAGTAAAGTCTGCTGTTCGAAAAACTTTAGGTGGTAATTATATTTCCAGGTGTGAATTAGAAACGACCTTACATGAAGTTGAGGCATGTGTAAATTCGAGTCCTTTGACTTTTGTTAGTGATGAACCTGATGCCCCTGTCCCTTTATCTCCCTGTCATTTTCTTATAGGGAGAAGTACAGGTTTTCAAACTCCGGTAAACACTGACCCTTCTTGTATTTCAGCTAAGGATTTAAGTGATAGAGAAATCTTAAGAAGGTAGTTCTTAAATAAGTTTTTGACTGTATGGAGCAATGATTATATCAGGAATTTACCTTGTGTTGTTAAGGGTTTCACTCCAAATTGTGACCTGAAAAGGGGCGATTTAGTGTTAGTGAAGGAAGATAATTTGCCCAGACTGCATTGGCCCTTGGGTGTGATAGTTTATGTATTTCCAGGCAAAGATTGACTTATTAGAAATGTAAAGGTAAAAACTTCCAAGGGGGTAATTACCAGGCCTATACAAAGATTACATTATCTGGAAATTTCAAGTTTTGACTCTGAAGCTATAACAGAAACCATAAATGAATCCATGCCTGAATCCCCTCTTGAGAAATCTAAGTCTGTATTCCCTCTTGAGTACTCTGTTGAGAATCGCACCCGATCGGGCAGGATAACTAAGGTCCCTAAGAAACTAGATTTGTGGTCATATAGGTTTGTATCCAGATTCACATGTTTATTCAAGATTTGTAAGTCCATTTTGCTATGAATAACATTTATCCTAATTTATTGTTTATTTTTTGTCTCTTAGCAAACATCAGTTTGAGTTACTGCTACAGAATCTATTGAAATTACTGTTAAATTTTAACTTCCTATTTGAGACAAATTTCAGTGTAACTTACTGTATGTTACTGGACTGTACCTTGTTCATTATTATGTTTTCTTTGTTTGATAGGAGTTATGATATATATATATATTATATATATATATATATATATATATCACATATATATATATATATATATATATATAACATATACTATACATATACACACACATATATATATATATATATATATATATATATATATATAATATATATAAATACGGAAACAATACGGAACGGCTAAAAAGTAAGTAAAAATAAGCATACAATCAGGATTCAATTACACGTTTCAATTTGGAAAACCAAAGTCCTTGGGGTAGGTCATTATTTTTATGTGCCTGGTGGGCATGAATAGCTTTTAATGGAAACTATTGTTTACTTGCACACACAAGAGCAAATATTTCTGTTGATTAATGACAGATTTTTTATCTATTTGGCCGAAAAGGGTTATGGACAAATGATATCATTAAAACAGACTGATGTAATTCAGTGAGGAATCCACTGGAGAATGTTATATTCGTTTATTCGTTTGTTTGTTTGCTTTATTTGTGATCCTTCCAAACATTCTTTGTCAGTGAGATTACACTCCCTTCTCATTTGAATGTCTTCATGACTAAACATAGGTAATTATGACCCGCTCCTTCTGAATATTCTCAATTTATTCGGCTTAATCTTCTAGCAGACATTGAAGGAATTCGTCTGCAGGAGGTTTTTGAAACACAAACGAGTAAAAATTAAACATTTTAGAATTCATAAGTTTTTGTTTAAATGATTAAATCTTAGCAAAGCAAAAATCAGCAATAAAGATTTTTTTTTTCCGGCCATAAAAAGAAAAACCAAAAGGCGTACCCATCATACAGAGGAATATCACCAATAGTTTGCATCCATAACGATTTGCCTGAAGGTTCATCAGTTCGAGGATATTATAATTATTAGTATAACTATTTTTATTTGCTTTCTTAATGGAGATTTTCGTAATACTTGTGTAAATAATAACGCGTTATATTCAGTGGTAAATTGCTTACCTGCCCATAGCCTGCCCTGAGGGTCACATTTGCCGTCGTTAAAGTGGCTGTCTGTAGTTACCTGAAATTAGATTGCGTTGTTTCCTTTGTAATTATATTCACAAAATAAAGTAGGACTATACATTAAGCGCATGCAACGTATTATTCACTGTCAATACTATTAACAATTAAAGTGATATTATCAGCTGCCTTTTTGTCTTAAGATATTTGTGAGAAATATTAACTGGAGACAAAAATGATGAGCAATGGTCTAATTTTGATTAGGACATAAAACAAGAACACACGGCATGGACTATCTCCACAAAGCCCTTTCATCAGTGAACAAATCGCATGATTACCATAGCCACCCAAGTAGTCTGTCATTTTCGTTTTCTTTCATGAATGCTGAGAGATAATATGTATAGTAATGAAATAATCGGCATCATCATCTCTCTCTTTTTTTAAATATACGTATACTAGTAAACTAGCATTGTCATTAAATGCACATCGGGAGCAATAACCAAAGATATTGCTATTTAACTTTGGTAGGGAAGTGCGGTAAAAATTTTCTTGTGTGTGCAATAAACATTAATTTCCTGTCGGGGAAGCCTCATGACTGCGTTCATTTCGTCCACAATCGAGATATATTTCTTAATGCCCACACACACACACCACACACAAATTACCTTCCCGTTTCGTTGGCAGTGTTATGATAAGTTAATAGATATTCTAGAACATGCAGAAACTAAACAGCTGCTGAAATACTAATAACGATAGTACTATTACCATGATTATCATCGCCGTCATTAGTAACTATGGTTATGAAAATACCTGAAGGGCACGATGCTGAGAACTGACCTGAAGGACTTTTGGTACGACGGTATGGTCGTCAGGATCTGACACCTTCCAGTGAACGGCGCACAAAGTGTTCCCCACGGACACCACGTACCACTCCTTCATGCCCTCCACTGGCACCACGAGGGTGACTGACTTGGCCTTCCCACCGTCATCTGGAAGTGGCATTTCGTTAGGCTAATATGCTGTTAAAAGATGTGGATTTCAGACCTCTAGTAGGTGTAAGTCTCTTTATTATATGTTTAAGTTATTTTTTACAGTAGGAAATGTTACAAACACCACCTCCCTTCTCGTTGTCCACATGGTCGAGCTTTGCTTGACGAACTTTGTTCGATGTGACGTCAGAAGCCGAGACAAAGTTTTGACTTTTCCCGCTGTTTCTCCGCTTCTGACGTCACATCGAACAAAGTTCGTCGAGCAGACCTCGACCATGTGGACAGGGCCTAAGGCCTGACAGTATCTGAAGAACATTGAAACTCATCGACTTGATTTCCTACGCCTGGACTGCCCACGACAATATCCACTTGGCCTTAAATGTTAAGCGTAGCATTATATGACATAAAAGTTCATTTGTTTAATTTCATTTTGACAACGCAAAGAGAATGACACCAGAAAGCTAGTACTACCTGATCAATCGTTCATTTATCGCTTACTCGGGGAGTAAACCTACAGACTACTTCGTTGTGGTTGTTGTTGTTGTTGTTCTTGTTTGGGGTTAGGAAAGGTCTATGGAAAAGCCTAAAAAGGTCTGGAAAAGATGTTTCGAATGAGGTAATTATACAGGAGTTTTAGGTTAAGATTTATGATTTATTTATTAGAATGAAAATGTGAAAAATAAATAATGCGCATGTTAAACAAGACAAAAAATTATTTCTAATAAAATATAGCATATTTATTTGAATTTTTGTTGGTGAAACAATGTTCTATTTAACCATAGATGTTAGCACGTTTTAAAATAACGATAAAAGTTGGGAATATAGTGTTGACAACTTAGGTGTGAGGGGAAAATCTTGCATGCGTTCTGAGCGAGCTGGAGGTCGGATCACGCCTTGTTTGAATTTCATGGGCCCTATTTTGGATGAGTTGTTGTGAATGAATTTATTCGAAGAATGCAAGAAATCGTATATTCTTACTTTCAGTTCCACTTAAATTCCATTCAACAATTTTCACTTTGTATCTGTAGTGATTGGTGTTTTCGCTTCAGGATGCAGGTCTGTGGGTCTTATTAACATTCAAATAACTCAACAAAGGATGACAACGATGGGATATGTAATCTCAGCGCATATAACTGGTAAGTTATTAAATTGTGACGCTTTTTAAACTTTCCTAGACACAAAGGTATGGCATATCATGGCAATTTCATATCCAGAGAAGTTGATATAGTTTGGTAAATCATATATTACACTATAAATCATTTGTAACATATCTCCTTAATGTCACAAATTTGACGTAACTTTAAATAAATGTTTACTGGGACTATGACCGGTAACGACTGTTGAGAGTTTCAAAACTTTTTTTTTCTTTTGGGGGGAATACAACTTGCAGGAAAAATCAACAAAGGACTCTAAACACATTAAATATAGCTGTTTAACCGGAAGATAGATGATTAAACCGGAGGTTACTCTATACGTCTGTGTGATTTTTTTTCCTCTTTCCGGACGACTTAGCGGTAAAATGAACAAAACATTCTATATGATGAAAGCGTCCTTAGTACCATTATTACAAGAGTGCAGCTACAGCCCGCTTCAGAGGAGACATCCAGTATTCCTGTTTTCATGTTACACTCAGTCATTTATTAGATCCCGATAACTAATTTCTTATGATTCGTTACTTATTGTTAAGGAAATCCTTCCGATGTAAGCTTGCTAGGGGATGCGCCATCTGTGTTCTACTGTAAATATTTTGCATGTGCTGTGGAGCACAATTGTCAAATCAAATGAAAATCAGATTTTTTTTAAGAACCTCCACCTGGCTTTTTTCCCTTTTCTTTTTCTGGGGGTCATGTATTGGATCTTTTCTAGATAGTGACACCCCAAGGGTTTGAACTCAGTAGGTATCCACCTTTGCAGCGTGTTTAGTACAAGCCCGTCGGGGATGACCGTAAAAAAGATAAAAGACTGTAAATATCAAGAAGATAATGACCCCAAAGAAATATTAGTCCTAGGTAACGACACCCGAACTTTGCTGTATGTCACTATCCGGGAAAGATGCCATGTATTTGCCGAGCATAATCAAATCTGAATGACGCATACCTATATGCAGAACTTGGTGTCTGCCAGTGTTGACGAAGTAACGACAAACCGCCTTGTTGAAGACATCGACGTAAAGCAGTGCCTCTAAATCCTCCTGCCAGTGGGGACCCTCCCCCAAGTACAGACAAGGGACCGGCAACTGTTCAACTTTCACTCCTGACATTTTTTTCTCGATATTTGATTGCTGTTTCTTCAGATCTCGACACTTGGAACTGTTATGATGGGGAAAATGCAGACTTTAGATACTCGTTAGACTCGTCCTTCTGATGAATATTCACGGTATTTAAATAATACTGTGTCGAGTTCGTTTTAAGAAACATGATGCTGGAATTGGTATTTTCGAGGTACTCATTAGTATTCTGATGCTTGAAGTTCATTTACAGTATGATGCTTTAGTTCTATCATTTTTCTCAACAGTTAACCAAGATACTAAATCTATGAATTTATCGAGAACTTGAGTTTTGCATTAATTTTATTTCGATCTTTGTCAACTGATTTGACACTGAAAAACTGATTTTCAACGGGGTAAAACAGTGTTACGCCTACCTAATTTTGAAGACGTTGCTTATACTACTGTTAACAGGAATCACTTGAAATTTAACGTGGAACTAAATCAGTCTGTCATCACAAGCCCTTTGAGCTGCAACGATAAGGAAATGTTATATCTAGAAAGTAGATTGAAACGAAGACTAAATGGCAGCGATAAGAGAGATACAGATAATCTATCAGCATTATCGTAGGTAATGACGACGCGTTGCCAAGAGTGTACTTCGTTATTTTCTTGTTTATTCAACTATCAGTATAACTATCAGCATAAAACAATCAGTAAATAAACACCTCATAAATCAACGTACAACGATTGTCCAAATTGTTGGCGATGTCAGGGATCTAATCCTTACATTGCAATTCATAACTGATTGTTGATTGTATACCTGTGATCTTATCCATTACGGTGTTTTCAATCACAATTTATGAATAAAAGGATATAAGATGTTGGACGGCTATGTAGAATTCTTTAGAGAAACGTATGAGATCATGAGGTAAATTCTGAGAGAGAAAGAGAGAGAGAGAGATGGGTGTTAGAGGAGGCTTTATTTCCCATAAAACCCCTTATTGAGGCTAGCATTGATGTGGTAAATAATCTCAATGGAATTTCAAGTACGTTAGGTTAATGCACTTGAATGAAAATTGGCACTGATTTTATGCTCTGTGGGAAATAAAATGTTAAACATTTTGCTTTCCATTTTAAGGAAGTATAAAGAAGGGGGAGGCTAATGTTCATACTCTTCCAGTGACTCGACTTCCTCTTGAGATTAGACTGAATCATATCATGATTATATTGGTCAGCCTTCCATTCAACTACATTGGAAACACAAATCTTGGAATGAATTTTTTGTCCAACACTTTTCTAACCTTTTCTACTTCATCATTCCAAATCTTTCCGCATCTCTCAGTCTTTCTTAACCAAAAGATATGTATCATTTATAACAGCTATGCCAATCTGTCTCTCCCTTTCATTCGCTCTTTTTTTATCATTATTATTTCTAACCAGGCTATGCAGACAGACTGTTCAGTCTTATCTTATGCTGGCTTTTTTAGTGCTTTCTTTATATCTTGTCATTTCTACCACTTTTCATAATCCTGTTATCTGCTTCAGTTTAAATGAAGACTTATCTCAATTTTCTCTGTCCTTATTTGTTATAAGTGACCTCTTTTCTGTCCCAATTTCTGCTGAGGATATTACCATTTTCGCCTAATTCGCTTTTATATTATTTTCACTTTCTTGAAATTTTCAATAACTCTGCTCTTTTCCTCACGTCCACTAAATTTGTTTTCTATTATTGTGAAGTTCATTTGTATTGGGAACCTGGTGCCCTTATCTTGCCCAGATTTTATGGAAATGAGTAGGGGAAAGGATTAAGAACCAAGAATAAGAACAACCTCTTGAAAGATGAAAGTTGTAATAACCTTAGGAAACAAAGAGAATTCCAAACCTTGTCAGGTGATTCAAAGGTGCCGAGTCATTCAAGTGTTGCTGATTTACCTGTGAATGTAACATGGCAACCCCAAAAAGAAAGAAGGACCCTTGTGTCCCTCTAAACGAAACAGGGGTCCAAATGATATCAGTTAAAGAAATTTAATAAATCTGCCCTTCAGAGAGAGAGAGAGAGAGAGAAGTTTATGTGATGTCATTAAATACACAAATTACCCAAGATTCAGGTAAAGCATGCGGTGGGAGAGACCTCCAAAATATAAAGGTAATAAAAGTGACATAAGGGCGACAGAAAGCTTTAGCAAATAACTGAAACTGATTTATAGTTTCAAGTCTATTCTCTTGTCATAGAACCTTGCCCCGACATTTTCTGGTTCTCTGCCAGGAATATACTGACTCCGTGATTGAAAGGCCCAATTTTATAATAATAATAATAATAATAATAATAATAATATAATAATATCCTTTATTTCAGATCAGGGCCATATACATGGAATATACAAAATACAGACAGAAACATACACAATCTAGATACATGAGACAACATGATAAAAAAAATGAATAATCAGCACTTATCCACAAAATAGCTGAGGTAGCATAAAAGATAGTAATTATAATACTGGTAATAACAGTAATAATATTGGTGAGAAAAAAAATGCATTGAGAGTTATAACAGTTAGTGCACAGATTATATAACTTAAATTTCAACTAGAGACCTTGGGTGGTTACAGTAGTCAGGTCCAGAGGGCTAAATACAAAAATTGAATGTAAAAAACTTTAACTTGATAGTAATCACAGTAATAATGAAAAATTAAAATATTAGCAATAAATGTAATAATGACAAAATCTGCAGATGACATCTTGCCAGTACAGAGATTAAGTCCTTTAGGGGACAAAGGCCTCATTTTCGCATCTTTCCCACAATTTAGATCTTCTTCTTGCTTCACTCCTTGGGATGCTTTGTATGAGCGAATTAATGCTGTTTCTCACTCGGGTTACCAGACTGGACATTGTTCACTTAACAATGATTTTTAAATTGTCCAGGTGGTTTTCTATGAACATCTGTGTGGCGGAGTGGTAGCGGGGAGTGTTAGTGAGGCGTCTCAGAATGTCATTGTGCACAACAATGCGGAAGAGCAGCAGTTTCACGTCTCGGTGACAGAAGGCAAACCTCCTTGCAATCATGTTGCCAGTTGCACATAGTTTACGACGCCTCTGTTCAATGTCTGCCGTATCTTTTAGGCCGTCGGTGATAATGTGACCCAAATACGGAAATTCGTGCACAGATTCCAGCCGATGGTTTCCGAGGAAAATTTGTGGTTCTGCAATATGCTTAAGCGATCTCGGGAGCAGCGACATGCACTGGGTCTTGGTTTCGTTGTAGATTATATCAAATTCCTCTGCATATTGGCGGCAAGCGTCGATGAGTCGTTGGAGACCTTGCACTGACGGGGAAATCAGAACCATATCGTCGGCGTAACAGAGGTTGTTTATAGGTGTATCATTGACGGTGCATCCGATTGGGAGTGAGTTCAGTTTGACATTCAAGGCATCTGTGTACGTATTAAACAGGTATGGAGAGAGAATGCCCCCTTGCCGAAGCCCGTTTAGGGAGCCGAAGGTGTACGATAATACGTTACCCCATTTGACACAGAATTGCTGTGTGGAGAACCAGCAATGTAAAATGCCAATTAGATACAGGGGTGAGCCCCTCTTATGCAGCTTCAGGAAGAGCTTCAGGTAGTTTACTCTGTCAAATGCTTTTCTCACATCTACAAAACAGGAAAACAGGAGAGGCTGATGATAGGTAGTAGTTCAGCAATTCTTTCAGTATGTAGATGCAGGTGTCAGTTGAGTGGTTTGTTTTAAACCCGAACTGGTTGTCAGTGGTGTGTAGAAAGGGGAGAAGTCTCACTAGAAGAATCGAATCAAGTATCTTCGATGCGATCGTTGTGATTGCAATCGGCCGGTAGTTGCCAGGGTCAACTGCGTCATTTAGTTTGTTTTTGATTAATGGTATCAAGTTAACTAAGAGTAGGGAGTCTGGAAGAAACCGGTGAATTATGCACGCATTGAATAGGGCAGCTAGCAAAATGTAAATTATCGGATGGCAGAATTTGAAAGCCTCTGCAGGAAGGCCATCACAGCCGGGCGATTTATTATTAGGTAGGCTGTTTATGGCATCGCTGATGTTACTTGGCGTAATACGATCTGCAAAATGAAATTGAATGTTGTCAGCAAGGAGGTTATCTACATCCCTTCGGGAATCTTGATCATTTATGCAATTCAGGATATTGTTGAAGTGATCGCCCCACATACTTGCGATAGCTTCGTCTCCGACTGCTTCCCCTACTCTCTGTGATAGCTTTTTAGTTTTGGGATTTAAGGACTAGATATCTTTCCAAAGACGAGGATAATCACCAAATTCTAAGTTTCTAGACATTGCATCGGCTCTTAGTTGTTTTTCATTTAACCTGCAGTGCTTAAGAGCAAGTTTGAACTGCGCTCTCGCCTGTCTCATTAGTAATGCAGTGTGTCCTTCCCTCGGGCTACCATTTTGCCTCCACAGTAAAAACATTTCTCGTGAGTATGTATACAGATCTTTAACCAAGTCATTCCATCCAGGTATATTACGAGAATTACCTTGACGAAATCTATAGGCAGTCCTGCCCGAGGCAAGCATAGCGGAGATTATGTTCGAATAGAATTCCTTCAGATCCCTCCTGTGGTGGTCATTTCTACAATTTGCGTTAGTACAAAGTAAGGCATCTGCCGGTTGAACTATTGACCGCAACCTGGTTTCCGTGGTCGCCCTAAAAGTATCTAGCTTTCTGGTGGTTTTTAAAATCCCAGTTTACCGCTGGTGGGCGATCAGTTAGAGGGTTCACGGTAGGGAGGGATGGGGTACTGAATGACACCTGTAATGGGATGTGATCGTAACCCGTTGCAAGATCATAGCGAATATTGCAGGTCATAATAGAATCATGAAGTTGTGGAGATGTGATGCAGTGGCCCAGCCAGGAAGTTGTAATAGCGTCCGCTCTATTATGTACATATGAGTAGGAGGAGGGAGGGAGGAGCATTACATCGCTAATTTGGAGAGCATGATTTTGACAGAAGCGGGTAAGTTCATTATAAAATTGTTTTGTTGGGTGAGAATTAAGGTCCCCTATTATACAAATATGATCAGCAGGAGAATCTTGAATAATACTGTGTAACTCCCCTAGGATCATGCAGTAATGATCAAAATTATTGTTATTTTCCCATGGCATATAAAAATTAATGATTAGGATTTTAGAGTTCCCTACTGTCACTTGAAGCCCCAGGAATCTGTCACTCCTGTAGGTCATCACCTTTATCATATTGTCTAACGATTTGTGCCACAGGAAAGAAAGGCCCCCTTTCGGGCGACCGGGTATGATTTGATCTGTAACTTGCATCGATGAAGTCGAGAAGGTTCTGAAGTCTTCATGAATTGAATCGCAGATGGCAAGGTCATGTGGCCAGAGGAGCGTTTCTTGCAATGCAATGATACCTTTAATGTTCCATTGGAATACTATGTACGTATCCTGAATAATGATAACTCTACAATGAGGGAGTAAATTAAAAGAAATAAAAATAAGATTGAGTCATGACCTAAGTGGTTGCAACAAGAAGGCTGCCAGAAAATGGAACTCAGAAGAAACTGTAATAACTAAGTAGGAGAGAATCACGAAGCATTGCCCTAGTTAGACAGAAGCGGGATGTAACATCTTTGACAGATCACTTAGTTGCTTATTTACACGTTGTTTACTTACTGATTCGTCGCCTGATTTGCTTTTATAATGAATAGATGAATGCATTCATGCACTAACCATGTTTCACAATTTTTTTTTTTTTTTTTTTTTTTTTGAGCAAGATATATGACACCCACTTACTCATACGGAGCAAAGCAACAAAGACTACGGTTATCGCAAATACTGCTGCCACTTCTCGCTCTTTGACATGAGAAAGGCAATTTACCCTAACGTGGGCGATCATAACAAGATGTTATTGGAGGGATGGTGAGTCCGACGATGACATAAAGGTATCACATAATCTCTTTCCTATTTCTGCCAAAGTAGCTGCTGTCTGAGGTGTCAAATATTACTTTGCAGCTGTTATAACTGGCAGCGGTCCAAGTCAAGTTCATATTAATATTAATAATAATAATGAACAGAGAATTTTTTTAAACCGCGGAAGTAATTCTGATCACTTCATACTTACATGTTACCCTGATATATATTATATATAATAAGTAGTTAATATGATGTATATGATATAAATAACCTATTATATATATTATATATTATCTTATAATATATATATATAATGTCTATATATATAAACTAATAACCCATCCAGTTTTTTATCTTTTCCATTTTACTCTTTAATTAAAGAAAAAAAAACTAATAAGGAATCTGCAAGGCGGATGAAAATCTCAGCTAGAAAGATATTAGCTCAAAATTTAAAAGTTATATTCCTGGACTTCTGCCTTCATTCTCTTTGCTGTAGTGATGCTTACTCACCAAGGTCCTATTGTGTCTCAAATTTGGGAGCTGTCAGAATTGTCGACGTTATTAATTAAAGGTTGAAGACGAAGGAAAACAATAAAAAAGAATACGAAAAAGGGCAATTTATTGTAATATAACATCACACGGATCACAGAGTAATACTGATAATGGAAATAAAGATGACATTAATGCTAATTGTTGTTACCGTAAGAAAGCAACCTCACTTGGAAATGGATGATAAAGACAAACTTTCTCTTTGGCCTGGCTAATCACAGGTCAGCGGTTCAGATCCTTGAAGAGGGTTTTTGTATCTATCAACAATAAAATTTTTGAAATCCTCAATCATTTTAATGACAGTTACGCAGTCTTTCTGATATAAAGGGAATAAAACGTGGCACGTTTTTAAGTGAAAGTCTAAGGGATCTTCACAGGGAAAATTGATGTCGTGCAATTTCTAACAAACAAAATTCTTGTTCTGTCACTTACATTGTTCCCAAGTCACAATTAGCTAATCAGTCTGCTATACAGCTGAAATCATTATAGCCAGGACACCTGAATCTATTTTAATTTCTCTAGAGTCTAAAAGGTAATTTGGAAGAAAACTGTAACGCTGTTTGAAAATGAAATTGAAATTTCTGTTGAGCAAAAGCTACCGCTCAGAATTTTACCCGACCGACAATGCGATGACATTGATGATGTGACTGGCATATGGCTGAAAGGAGTGGCAACCGTGTGACAACTCTCTCTCTCTCTCTCTCTCTCTCTCTCTCTCCTCCTCCTCCTCCTCCTCCTCCTCCTCCTCCTCCTTTCACATTTACACCAATTATCCGATCGCATAGGACATGGGATACTTTTTATATTTTTTATTCTCTCGACATAAGAACAAACTTCCATTTTCAAAATATTAATATATTGAAGGTCTCCATGAATGCTTACTTTCTATTGTCCCACAATCCTCCTTCATCATGGGCCTCCTCTTCTCTAATTTCCTCTCCGGAGATGTGAAGTACATAAAAGCGCATAACAGACATAATAAATATCTTCATCACCTCCATCAATATGGGAAATCCAAAATACAAAACCATTAATTTCCTCGAACCTGGTTTGCATCTTGGGGGCAAAATTTCAGATAATTTTGAACTGAGTAGAGCAGTAACTAGCATTCTCTCTCTCTCTCTCTCTCTCTCTCTCTCTCCGGGGCACCCTACTTCGTCATGAAATTTTAGCCGTTCTTTTTAATTAACCCCGGGTCAAATTCTTTGCATCTATGAAATGAATAGGGAGAGGTGCATGAAATCTGGTTGAGGAATAAATCCAGTCTTTTAGGCTCAGGCTCTCTCTCTCTCTCTCTCTCTCTCTCTCCTCTCTCTCTCATCTTCATGATGCTGCAATGCATCAAGCATGTTCTTGTTCTAACTGCAGAGTCGAATGAAAACCCATAGTAACTTTTATTTTATTGTAAAAGGGTAATGATAATTATATAAATGAGAGAGAGAGAGAGAGAGAGAGAGAGAGAGAGAGAGAGAGAGAGAGAGAGAGGTCGGGGTAGGAAGAGAGAGCGATATTAGTTAAGATTTTAGTCATGTTAAAGATCTATACAGTCCTAAAGTCTTTAAAAGACCTATCGCGATGTAAAAACTGGAGTTACAAATACATGTATTTTTTTTTATTAGAGCCTATCATATACTAAGTAATTTCTTTAACCTTTGTTTTTCAGTAGTGTAAGAGTGGGTTGCATACTCGCCTATCAATATGGTAGCCCGCGTTCGCTCCCCGCTGAACCAGAGGAATTTATTTCTGGTGATTAGAAATTCATTTCTCGATATAATGTGGTAAGGAACCCACTATAAGCTGTAGGTCCAGCTGTTAAGTAACCAATTGGTTCCTAGTCACGTAAATAAAAATCTAATCCTTAGGGTTTGATTGATATGGATTGATATAGACTTTTGGCATACATGCCATCCAGCGCTGAAACGGAAATTGACAGCGAAGAGTTCATGTGGATTCCAGTCATCTTTAATCGTAAAATGGGAGTTTAGTAGTTAATCCTCCATAACATGTAGGTTCCACAATCCATACAAATTACTCGTACAAAGACTGCGCAGTTAGAAAAATCGTAGAGTCAACGAAAATCC
Source organism: Macrobrachium nipponense (assembly GCF_015104395.2). NCBI lineage: Eukaryota > Metazoa > Arthropoda > Malacostraca > Decapoda > Palaemonidae > Macrobrachium > Macrobrachium nipponense. The sequence continues at coordinate 18,532,686 of NC_061108.1, read as the reverse complement.
TCGAATAATATACTTGATCTAAAAATGATAGATAAGTAGATCTAAAAATAATAGATAAGTAGATCGATGTGTTTTGGAGTCTTTGGGTATTAGGAGAAATACCTTATTAATAGAAACAAATCAACAGCAGTGTATAATCAATGTTTACAAAATACGTTAAGAGAGAGAGAGAGAGAGAGAGAGAGAGAGAGAGAGAGAGAGAGAGAGAGGAGAGAGAGAACTGCAAAATTTGCATGATTATAAATAAGCAGCATTATAAATGAAAACGACTTTAGCCACCACCACTACCTTCCTGTCTTAGTTTTTTATATGGTGTTTAATGCAATGCTATTTCTGGAGCGCAGTTCATAATTAGCATGGAAATAAAAGCAGGAGACATGAAATAAATCTATCTCGGTTGCATGCCCCCTGAAATTATTTCAGAAAAGGTCTCTGACATTTTTCTTCTTCTTTGACTAATTTCTGCTTCGTCTCTTGCTATAAAGTGTTTTATATTTTTGTCATTCATGTTCTTAAAATGATAATTATCGGTATTCAGAAAATAATTAGCATTCTACCCAAGCTATATATTTACACACAAAAAATAAAGAACGGTGTAGGTTTAGACACTAGATGTATGTGGCATACATTTTCCTATAAATATTTTCTGATAGAATCGACAGAGATACAATGAGAAGAATGTTGAGGATTGAGGTTTAAAGTAGAAAATGTTGAGATCGATTAAAATGTTTTTTGATGAAGCAAGTGTTTGACTTTGGTGTTTGATTTTGCCAAAGGGAGAGCTACTGGCTTGGTGTAAAATTGGGCCTAAGACAAGGATGTGTGCCCCTTGGCTGTTTAATATCCTGTATGGCTAGTAGTGATGCAAGCAGTCAGAGAAGGGACAGTTCATGTAGGTGCATGCAAAGTTGCAGGATAAGAGAGTTAGTTAGAGATCGGAATGTGGAATGGCTAGTCTTTGCTGATGATCCTGTTCTAGGCCGGGATAGGGAAGCAGAAGTCAAAAGTATATATATATATATTTATATATGTATATATCTATGTATATATATATATATATATATATACCTACACAAACACACACACGCATATATGTGTGTATGCGTAAACGTGCATTGATTTATATCCCTACCAGAGGAGGCTGTAGTTTTTTTCCCAACGAAGAGTATGCAGATTTCGTAAACTGGCCTGAGGACACAACTTGTTTATACATTTTGTTTGTGTGTGTGTGTGTGTGTTTTTCTTTCTTTTTTAATTCGGCCATAAAAAAATCGTTTCCAGACAAACAGGAACACTGCTTTTGTACCACATTCCTCGGTAAATATTTAGTGCAATACGTCCACATAATTTCAAGAAAAAATTAGACCGTGCTTTCTCCTTGGATAAATTTTTGTTTTATCCATCTTGAATTCCTGTAAATATTTAAGGACAAGTTTCGTCATATCCTTATATTTTGATATCTCTTCGTCCACCCTTTCATTTTCTCATCGCTTTTATTTGATCTTTCTAATCCCTTTACCAATCACCTCCGTCCACAGTGTCCCCCCCTACCACCCCAACCCCCAAAAAATGGGGGAATGTAGCTTTCCTTGGCTGTGTCCCATGCTATAAACTGGTGGTGTTGCTGCGTCGGAGAGGAATCAAAATAATATTGCTCCCGGGAGAGTGAGTGTGCTCGAATCAGCCTCGCGGGAGGGAGCGAGATTTATGACTGAACCATGTTGAGGAAATATTGTGAACCCTCACATTGCCTCCAGAAACACTTCATAAATCGAAGGCGGCTGGGAATGTTGTTGATCAGCATTACTGCCAAGTTTCCTTTCAATAATTTCTTCATTATTTCTGCTGGATATGATCTTACAAGGATGTGGTTTTCGTGTAGTCTGCTTTATTCCTAACCGATGACAGCAGTTTTTAAAAGGACGTGATTCTTTATTTTTGGTTTCTTTCTATGCCATAACTGCAGTTTTCATAAGGATGTGATTTTTGTGCTTTATTTCTAGGCGACAGCTGCAGTTTTTAAAAGGTTGAGTACTTTGTTTTGTTTGTAACTCCAGTTTTTTAAAGGTTGAGTAGTTTACTTTATTTGTATCTGCAGTTTAAAATGATGTGATTTAAAAAAAGTAATTTGGTTTATTTGTAGGCAATAACTGCAGGTTTTAAAAGGAAATGATTTATTTTTGTAGTCTGCTTTATTTCCAAACGATAACTGTTGTTTTGTATTCCTGTTGGAAGGTGGGATATTTTCGCGTTCATTTGTTTCCTCCATATTTATCTGAAAGAAAAAGAATGACCATTCTCTTCACTATAAAACTGTGAAATAGTTTTCGAGATTTAGTGAAGGTTATTGATACAAAGTAATGCTCCTTTAAAGTTCCAGACCCTTTGCCCTAAAATTTATAGCTTTATTTCTCAACTGCTTTCGATTTATGTATTGTTGGCATGCATCGGTATGCTGATTCGTTTTTCTTTTCTCATTTCCCTTTTTATTTTTTTATCTCCGTTTGACTACCTTTATCTTTGTCCTTATTTTTCCACATCTGGAGGTCCATTTTGAGGAAGTTTGCTTAGCAAGTTAATCCTAATTCTGTTCATTCTGTGTAACTATGCATGTTCGTTTATTTAATAATAATGATAATAATAATAATCTCTAATTTACGTAAAATACATCATAAAAGGTACAGTTATCCTCTATGTGCTTTGGGCGTACAACGTTGTACCTTTGTCCAGTTTTCTGCTTTGATCATCTTGACATGAGTGTGTTTTTTTTTTTTTTTTTTTTTTTTTTTTTACAGCTCTTGTCATCTTCACTACTGTGTATTAAGTATTAGTTTTAGTTTTCCAGTTACTCCCTCTTTGCAGGTTATGAAAAAATAACTGATAAACTTGGAAAACGCAAAATTATGTTCAAACAGATAAAATGTTCTAGGGAACGTGGACAGCTTCTTTCTCAGTAGATATCAGAACACCGAACTCGTTGTTAGCAGTAATAATAATAATAATAAGCCCTGTTTGTTTGAAAATCAGATATCTGTTGTCTATGGACTGTTTCTTTGAGGACTTCTATAATTTTGAAAGAAAGGAGTGTAGGATGGAATACAAAATCAAGCCAAGGGCTAATCGCTCTGACCTATGAGGTCATTCGGCGTTGAAAGGGATGTTGAGAGCAAAAAGGTATGCAAGGTGTGATAGGAGGAAAACCTCGCAGTCGCACACTATGAAATATTTGTTAGGAGAGGGAGGGAATATGAACGGAGATACGGCAGGAATGTACTTGCAGGCTCGAGGCCAGAGGGAAGTCCAGAACCCTCCAAGAATGCCTACAGTGCACCGCGTGAGGTGCACTACCCCTCTTTCCGGGATGCATTAATATGAATGAAGAAAGTTTTTTTTTTCCTTGCTTTTCTCTCTTTTATTTCATTTACCAACTTACCTTCGGAATCTTTGATGCTGATAAGTATATAGACACCATTTAAAATACAAATAAACATGGGCAAGTGAATTCATATTCTTTTCTGCTATGATATAATATGCATTTTTCCGTTTTAATTTTCTTTCCTTCGGATAAAAAGCTTATTTAAGTTCTAAAGGTCCTTGTGGACATCTGTTTTTTAAATAGATAGATACCATGCTTCGATGTGAAGTAAAGAGCTTATTACAATATATTTCATAACGCACACACACACGTGTACTATATATATATATATACATCATATCTATATCTATATATATTATAATAGTATATATATATATATATATTATATTTTTATATAATATATATATATATATATATAGTATCATATATACATATATATATATATATTATATATATCTATATATATATATATGTATATATATATATATATCATATATATATATATATATAATATGTATATGATATACTATATATATATATATATATATATATATATATATATATGTATATAGAGGTCTATTATAATATATATAATATGTATATAGAGGTTCAGTATTTCTAGTTTCTTAGAAGAATTGCCGACAATTCTGATTTCTAAAACCAGGGTTCACTTTCTTGAATAAAAAATACTCTTGTAAATAATAATACTCAATAAATAACAAATAATACACCTTTATTGGACCTATTAAATTTCTTGGACAAACATATCAAGTCAGTACTAGATAGCATGGCATTACTCGTATGTTATAACTGATGGAAAAGTAATTACAGGTGGATCAGATGTGTTTAAATGATGACAACTCACTGGTTACTTTTAAGGAAGTAGCCAAGTGGATAATAAAAAGACTGAGAAATAAAAAAAAATTAAAGTAATAAGACATAAATTATGAGTTAACTATTGGTAACTACAAATTCGTTAACATAAAGAAGCATTACGTATAGCATGAAGACCGGACCGCAAAATGAGAATCATGTGACAGAAATATGATAATTTCTTTTAAGATTTGTAACAAGCATTTATATATAACCCAAAAATACAAAAAAGATGAGAAGCATTAAAAACTAAACATTCCACTGGAAGAAAGATATAAATGTCCTTTATACTTCCTTGGATGCTGCTCAACTCTGAAAAGTGGAAATATAAGAGAATCTAGAATGATAAATTACGGGGCATGAGCATATTTTTGGCTATGTTAATATTTGTGATAACCAAGAATTTTTTATGTAAACCTTTTATTTTTTCCATAAATGTAAAATTAAACAAAACTTTAGAGCTTTACTGAAGACTTGAAAAACAATAATCCAGTTCAGAGTGTCGCGTAAATAAATATGAAGAAACTGTGGCTTACTCAAATAGGGACATTCTGGAATGGATTTCTGTATGGTAAAAAAAAAAAGAGCATTTTAAAACAACCATTTTCCGTTATGTAATATATGAAACCATAGATTTTAGAAGGCTTATATTAGTTACTCCATAGAAAATAAATTTGGAATAATGTCAATACGCATGACAACACCTTTTTATGATGAAATATAGAAAAAAGTAAATAGGACCAATTTTTCATTAGCATGTTACTGTAGTATTATGAAAAAAATACTAGAATATCTTTGTATATTCACTAAACTCTTTAATGAGGTGCTTGTAATTCAAAAAGTTAATTTTTCCTCAGGGCAGCAGGTATGAAATTCTGAATATGTTCTACAACACCATATTGATTTTAGTAATTCACACTTTCACTAGTTTACAACATAAAGTTAGAGTTGCTATTCGAAGAAAGATCTGTGGTAACTTTTGTAATGCAGTGGACTAAAAAAATTTTAAACATTTAGATCTAAATGTTTAAACATCAGTTTCCCTATGTGTATGTGTGTGTATATATATATATATTTCACTAAGCAAGTGAGCAGGAATCTTCTTTCTCTTCTTCTGGAATCGAATTTATGTCAACCACTTGGAAATCGTCAATGGAGACCTCATCTGCTGGTGTCACAAGGCTGAACTGGTCTGGTCTGACTCCACACAACTGATGAACCGCCTCTACAGTTAAAGGTGTATCTACGGAAAAATAATGTAGTTTTAATTGCATTACAACAAGGAAACTAAAATATTAATGAAGCAAATAGCAAACATTGAAGGCTAATTTATTACGGTTGAAGGTTGAATAAATATTGACATAATATTTGTGCAAATGTTGACCTGGCCATTAATCTTTATGCATTTTCTATTATTTTTCTTTTCCTTTAGTTAAAATAGGAGATATCTCCTGCTAACAAGAGCATTTCATACAGTCATTCTTGTACGGAGTTATACAAAGATAGAAATCCTGAATAAAGATTGTTTCTGTCATCTTTTCTGATTTCAACGGTTATCATAGAACTCCAGGTTAATGCGCCATATTTTAGTGACTGCATCATAATTATAAACCAGTGGAACAATGATAACCATTTTACGTCGATAATTTACTTTACCCAGGATCCTGACTTTATCAATGCACTTTAAAACCTTTCCTGGTGCATTTTCCCGCTGGTGTGCCCAAGGGCCCAGTTGCCCTAATGTTTAGAGAGTTCTTTGAATGGCTAAGATAGATGGCGCTGCATGGTAACCCTAAAGCATGCGGAAACTTCTTTCAAATATACTTCATGAATGGTCGTGTACTGCATTCAGCATTTTTTATTTCTATATTGGCCTTACTCCAAAAAATTTAAGGCATATGAGCGATTTGGCTTATCAGCAAGGAAAAGGAGCCTACAGTTCAGGCTAGCCCATTCTTCTGCAAGAGATCATTTGATATGTTATGGATCAAAGATGAAAAAAGATTTCATCCTCCATTTTCGTATTTCAAAAACATGGAAGTATATGAAATTCTGGCATAAAATCCAATACCAATATTGATTAAGAAGATGATCTGCTGTATTTTCTGTTCATTTCTTTTCAGTGATGATGCAGTTTCTAGTAGATGCAAATTTCTTAATTATAGTGGTTACTTAATCATAAGCATAAGTATTTACTTACTCGTATGGAACCAATCAGTTCGCCCATCGTCAGCACGAAAAGCCGCTATCGCCTGGCGAACGGCCGTCACAAAGGCAAATGACAGACATAGTGGCGGTTCACCAGTTGCTGTGGAATAGAAGTGATCTTAAATGCAGATGGAGATAGAGAGCAGTTTTATGCTAATAAGCAAAAATTTCCGACCTAGGATGTCTTTGAAATAAGGACATCAAGCCAAAAATAATTTTCCATTGTTTATCATGGCAAGAACGTTTTTCAAAAGATGAGAATGAGTTATAATATATTGTATTAGTAACCTACTACAATGAGATATAATATATTGTATTAGTAACCTACTACAATGAGTTATAATATATTGTATTAGTAACCTACTACAATATTGCTCATTTCTTGGATACAGATTCTCGGCAAGGCAAGTACAATGCAGAAAGCTATCAGGTTATTCCTTTTTTACCTTTCGAGCTGAGGACTCCCTGGGGATTCGTTGCATTGGGCAACAGAGTCACCCTCAAGTCAACGGGGATGTCGAGTGCAGTAGGAGGTTTGTAATCCTGCAAAAAAATATCAAGTTTAATGCTTTTCGTGTTTTTCAGTAATCCTATCTGCAACCGTAAAACCTTTTTATTGTGTTATTATCAAATAAAGATTACTGTGATTCAAATAAAGCATCATGTCTGGTACATTCACGGTATATAATTGCACTATGCCTTTCGCAATTGATTAACCAGATGGCAAAATACGATTAGTGTGCTTTTATGTTAGGAATAACAAGGATTGAAATAAAACACTTCACTCAGACATATCTAAATTTCATTATTTTTCATTTCTTATGCATATCATAATCTATATCGAAGATAACATCTGGACTACTTGCATTAAACATGACAGGAGACTATCTTGTGAAATATGATGGCAGTAGCGGAATAGCAAGAGGCACTAGATTTTGTTGTGCTTTTGAAGATACTTAAAATGGCCGTGGCAAAGACTTACCCAAGTACCATTCGACAGTTTTTGTCCCGTTTCTTCGTCGAACTTGACGATTTCTGATGTATATAGACCTAAGCCCATCACAAAGGCGCCTTCAACTTGACCCATATCAACGTAAGGATTCATGCTCCTACCACTGTCTTCTACGATGTCTGCTCGGCGTATCTGATGTAGAATTGCATGTTGAATACTCTAAATTTTCTAGTGGAATTATTTTTTACACATATGAAATTCTGTCCGTAAATATTCTCAAACAACCTGATTAAGATATAGTGCAAGTAACCCGATAAAAATTCAAGATTTTATAAATATATATATATATATATATATATATATATATATATATATATGCTATGCATATATATATATATATATATATATATATATATATATATATATATATATAATGCACACACACACACACACATATATTTGCAGATTT
>NC_061108.1:18489808-18519808 GCF_015104395.2 Macrobrachium nipponense | reverse complement strand
CATAAATGCAACCTTTTAGTGAGCAATACGATGCATTAAGAATAAATATTGATATTTTCTTTGAGAAGTCAGATGGGTTGTGAATAGAGTGTGGATTGGCTGATCTTTGCGTACTATACAACATTGATTGGGGATCGTGAAGGCGAACTAGCAGAGATTAGGGGAAAGGTTTTCAATGTCTCTATAAGAGAGAAAGCTGAGAGTGTATGACAAATAAAGTAAGTTTATGAGGGTTAATGAGAATTGGAAAACGCGAGCAAGGAATACTCTTACAGATGGTGCAAAAAAAAAAAAAAAAAAAACCTGAAGAATTTATGTATGAAGTAGTAAATATTTTAGTTCACGGTGAGATGGGACAAGAGGCAAACCACAGAGTACGTGAAACAAGAAAGGAAGCAAGCCTTGACTGGCGCTAATACCTCAAAAGCTAAATATTGTTTCCACCATTTATTTCAGTCCTCTAATTAATCAATGTTAGCCTTTTTCTCGAAACTTTATAAAGTTCACAAGACTTACCTCATATTTTGAGAGGTAGGGCTCTCTCCATCCAGTCATGGTCATGGCAGTGTTGAGATCGAGGACAACGCGCACTGGCTGGAAAAGCTTCTGAGCAGCTACCGCAGCTGCGGCCGCTGTCACGTTTTGGCGACTGATTTTGCCCCCATATCCTCCTCCAATGCGTCTCAACTCCACGTTTACACTATAATACAATGACTAACCTACTCAACACACATCGTCAATATTGGTTCATGAATGTGAGCAAAGGCTCGAATTATGTATTTATTCTTTTGAATTGATATCCTGGGGTAAAGCAAGGCCATTTCTACCTCTTGATGTTTAGCACGCATGAACTGAAACCTAGATTTTGGAATGTTTCCATTTGAAAATAACAATCATCATAAAAATCATTCGGTGCAATTACCTGTGAGCTGGTACATTCAGCACGCTTGAGATTACAGCTTGTGTCTCGGTAGGCCATTGTGTTGTACAGAAAACATCATAACCATCCTCAATGGGAACAACTCTGCTTGCATATGCTTCTAAAGTTAGATGGAACTGTGTTCCTTGATGGAGTTCTCCTATCAGCTTGTGCTTGGAATCCTTAAAACCGCCTACATCAGTTGCAAAAAGTAATATCAAATTAGTCAGACAGACGTCTTTTTTAAGTGACAATAGTACTACCCTCAAGAAAAGATTCTTGAAGGAAATTCAGTTTGTCAGTTGTGAAAATGAAAAATACAAAGTACTCACTTTCAATGTCTCCAAAAACCTGTGGCTCCCTCTTGCCAGTTTTCAAGTTCTCGCATAATTCACTCCGGCCCTGTTTTAAGGCCTCTTCGATTGTAAGAATAGGTTTCTGTATATCTTCGTACTCAACCCTCACCAGCTTTGCAGCTCTTACTGCTGTGCCACGCGTGTCAGCAACGACAAGTCCTATTGGTTGTCCAGCATATCTCACCCGATCGCCAACAAAAACCTGCAAACCATAGAGCATAGGCTAAACCGTTCATACGCATCAGTACAGCCCAGATTCAATTATTATGTTGTAAATAGTCTCATGTCCCTTCACAATTTACGTGTTTTTTTTTTTTTCTTTTTTTAACTCAAGAACTTTCTAAAATCTCTTTGAATCAAATATTTTTGGTCATCCATTTTTACTTACAGGATCAGGAAACGGGCCTGCATTTTTGACGAAACTGTTTTCTCCTGGAATGTCGGCAGCTGCTATGAATATCTTCACGCCTGGAACAGCCTGTCGTTAGAAACAGTGAGTAAAAATTTTTATAATTTTTAACCAAAACTGAGACCTAGTAGGAATGAATTTTCGTATTGCTATGAAAAGACATTTGAATAATCAAGGAAATGATAAATACAGTAGGTCTTCTGGCCCACTTAATCTGTTTGTAAATTATGATCTAGAAGCGTAGATGTGTTCAATTTGTTTTACATATTGTGAGAATTTCAGTGCTGATATAGTTCATTATTCGCTGTTCGTAAATGTTAAATTGAAAATTCATGATGGGTAGTGCAATATGAGAGAATAATTTGTTTTCATGTTGGGGAGAAGGAAAGTTATAATTAAAAATCTGTATAGCACCACAGTTTACTAACACAGGATATGCCGTAGTTCAGAATTGTACTTTTATTCTATGTTATTAATCAGATTCATAATTTTGACATGCTTTAGATTAGCGACTTTTTTTAACAGCTTTGTTGCTAATTTAATGACGCTGGTAATATTAGATTTGACCATGTTTCCAGCCTCTCGATTCAAGATCCTACTACTGAATCAAACAAGTATAGACCCACATGAACAAGAGAGTCTGGAGCATTGGAAATGGGATATGAAATCTATGTCAAAGCCCAAGAGCTTGGACCTACGAGGCCATTCAGCACTGGAAAAGAAATTGAGAGTAAAGGAGGCTTTAAATGCGTAACAGGAGGAAAACCTCGCAATTGATTTATGAAACACTTTTTAGGAGAAGGTAGGAAGTAAGATGGAAGAAAGAGAATATGAATGAATGCGCTCTAAAAGGAACGAAAGGGGTTGCAGTTATGGACCGAAGGGACGCTGCAAAGAACCATAAGTAATGCCTTGAGAATTCTTGTTCATTGTTCGGCCAGTGTAAATTAAGCAGCTAATAAGCTTGAACTGATTACGATGACCCCCTTTTCTATTGAAACAGTTATTCCGTTTATGATCAACAGTTGGACAATCTTTCTCACGGTCCCATTTTCAAATGTCAAAAAAAAGAAGAAGAAGAAAAAAAAGAAGTCTTAAGTACGTAATGTTTCATTCTAACACTGGGGCAGTTTGTGAGGGGGGAAAGAAGTCGGAAAAGAAAGTGGTTTTTGAAAAGCAGGGCCCATACAAATTGAGGACGGGGTTGAAGCTTCGTTCTCACTTGTACCACGACATATAGATCTTTCAGAGGAAAGGTGATAACTATTAGTCATTAAATCAGATAGTAAGATTATATGAACCACCTATAAATATTTTTTTTTGGCTTATAATAACAATGACATTCTTTTCATCGAATTCTATTTAATTCATAATTACTATATTTTATATAGTCACAGACATACTCATTGTTACCCATTTTTAAATCACCAATATCAAAATCTCTTCAACTGATTAAAAGAGATTTCTCCTATTCGATAGAAAATCTGATTTGTCAGCAGGGCCTTTTTATTGTACTTTCCTTATAAGCAACAAATTATACCTCCTTAACATTTCTCTATATATTACTTGTATACTTTGCTGAAGGTCATGACAGAGATCTAAAATATGCACAATGTTGTCTTTTCTTTGATGAATATATTGCAGTCTTGAAGCAGGCCTTTACTACATTGATTTGTATTCATATTTTTTATTATGCCAGGTTTGGAATTTCACACATGGTTTTTATCACAAAAGTAGAATCTAAAGGTTGAAACCTAATAAAATTTGCATAAAAAAGTTAAACATCTGTAGGGTTGTGTGGAATATGACCTCGTATTCCACTTGACATACCATATTAAACATATGAGTGACTTGAAAGACTAATGGCCACGAAAATTTCAAGTATTACAAAGAAGTTACATGAACCAAGAAAATTTTAAAGGGATAAAAAAAAAAAATTCAGTTGCCTGAAAATAAGCTCTTTTGTCGGCAATAAAATGGAAGAAGAAGTATCTAATATTTTCTAACCCTCAAAACACAGCAACATGTTACTTACCAAAGCGTCTGCTGTATCGATGGATTTGATTTTGGCATTAGCAACTGTCGTCTGAACAAACGCTCCATGCAGCTCATTTGGTAAGTAGGGAATGTCATCCATGTACAAGGCTTCACCTGAAGAACATAGTTGAGAAAGTATTCAAATGGACCAGATACAAAAATTAACTGAATGGTACCACATATGGCATAATCAAGTGCACCTGTGCACTGCCAAGCTCAGAATATGCCATAAACCTTAATCTGTGATATGAATGCCACTTATATCAGAAAAGTTTAACCTACCTGAAATCTGAGTAGCTGATTCAATTTTCGGGAGGCCTTTTCCCACAGGCCATGTGTCTTCATTCATGTCAAAATCTTGTTGTCCTGTAGACAAAGGTCGCTCAATGACTGCGCCTGCGCTTATGATATCACTGCTAACTTTTGTCCCAAGAAAATGAACGATTGCCTAGATAGGAAAATCAGACCAAGTTATTGATGAACAGCGGTCAAAAAATGTGAATTTTAAACTAACGATATTTTTTCCATAATACTGCGTTATATTGCTTGTATGTTCTGATGAAATTCTGAAATAAGCCTAAATATTCATAAATATTGTATGCCACTGGTGACTTGGACTGTATGCATCGTTGTTATTTCACTTTCAAGTTACTTTAGAGCGTATGTGATCTATATATATACCCATATATTATATTATATACAAGACCTCTTTCAGAAATCAAATTATGTGCTTTCTTTTCAGTGAGATTGACCTTTTTTCCGATTTATACGTATTAAAATTCCTATAAATAAGTGTAGTGCAACATTACTTCGATAAGTAAGAGAAACCATTTTTTATACTTCCATTCGAAATTATCACAAAAAGCATTAAGCTCGTCGAAAAAATGTAGGATACAAACCTTGTACAGTAGACATCTTGCCAGTGATATTCTGTATTCTGGTGATGCATCCTGTTTTTGACTGTCGGGTTTCACTTCGTTTCCAAGTATGACTGCTGATTCCACTACAGTTGGTACATCTGTGAGTCTTCTGTTTAACAGGTAATTTTCAGTCTTTTTTGCATGCATCTGTATGTAAGAAAGATTTTTATCAGTAGGTATGAAATGTTATCTTCAGGTTAGAAATGTGGCAGATGAGACGAAGTGTAGATTCTGAGGTTATTTCTATCATTACCAATTTAAATTATCCAAGGTTGCGTAAAGGAGTTTATAAGAATATGTTGAAGGTTATTATGCCACACATTAGGTTTTGCCTAAGTTAGTACTACCTCAAACAAACATTTTCCTTTGGCAAAACCATGGCAAACTCATGGATACATACAAACGTTGGATTAATTCCTCCAAGTAAAATCGTTGGTGCTGCTGATACTCTGTACCCGTCTGCTTCATCTATTTCCATTTTGAAGCAGGCATTCACATAGGCATGGGCATTGACTGCTCGGGGAGTTATCTTGAATGTACAGAACTGAAAATCATAAAAGATGTGATTAAATAGTAAACTCGTAAATTACCTGAAGGAAACTGTTTCTGATTAAAGAAGATAGTAAGAAGAAGGGCTCTCAAGCTTTTCTCTAACGTCATGATGTCCATTTTTCTGAAACCTTCCTAGAAGGAACAGAAGTGGTTCTCGTAATGCCCAAGGTGCATAAGTTATAAGAGGAATTAATACCCTGCTAACATCTTAAGGATCTACCGAGTGTGTCCGTTCTCGTGGTATTCCTGGAGAATCCCCTTGATAACTAGTCCATCCATGCACCAACTCTCTTTTATCTGTCTGTCTGAGAGATAAAACACCACTTCTTGACTCCGTCGTATTCGTGTATTGAAGTCTGTCAATACCACGTTACAATAACAATACTATTATTGCTACTACTGTTGTTGTGTTTAATAATGATAATAATAACAATCCTTATTACATTAATAAAGTATTTCAATTATTTATAGAATATGTGGCATCCTTTAAAAACTAGTCTCAAGATACTAGATTAACATGTTAAAAGAGACTCACCTTTGTCTGATCAGGCATAGGTGGTAAAGTCATAGACACGATGATGTTCCTTGACATATCCATTTGCAAGAATCTTTCCAAAGAAACACTGACAGGTGTGAGTGAATTTTGGTTCTGGATCATGAGAGTAGCATCAGCTGCCAGCAGAGTCAGAAAGATGTCAGAGGGGAACTCCCGATGCTGGTGCTTCATCATGAGATTTCCTGCCCAGGAGCCCATCTGTCAAGGAGGTATTTAAATGGACATCAGAAAACATTCATTATAATTTTCATTTTTTGTATTAACAGATTGGTTACCTACATTGCATCAGGATGCAAGCAACAAGTGATAAAATAAGGGAGAAGTCGCTCATGATACAAATGTAATGCAATTGAATACTAACAAGATTATCGACTCTATAAAGACTTTTTTCACATTCTGGTTCTAGTGTGAGCAAAAATGGGTCACAATGAGGAGCTAAAGGTCAGCAGAGTAAGTGAGTGATTGCACCAATTACACAATTACATAACAGACATTTCTGGAAATTATTTCCAGTTATATAAATGTGTGGTGTGTTATGCTCAGGAATTGCCTTTCAGTGGCTGATATGAATTTAGATATACAACGGACAATATTTATTCTAAAAAATTTTGTAGAAATTTAATGTGAGATGTACTGGTGTGTGTTACAATAAACTCGTGGCCATTTTCATTATCCGACTGGGATGGATGAGTCCAATCAATTATAGTAATAATAATAATAATAATAATAATAATATTTTTTTTTTTTTTTTTTTTTTTTGCTCTATCACAGTCCTCCAATTCGACTGGGTGGTATCTATAGTGTGGGGTTCCGGGTTGCATCCTGCCTCCTTAGGAGTCCATCACTTTTCGTACTATGTGCGCCGTTTCTAGGATCACACTCTTCTGCATGAGTCCTGGAGCTACTTCAGCGTCTAGTTTTTCTAGATTCCTTTTCAGGGATCTTGGGATCGTGCCTAGTGCTCCTATGATTATGGGTACGATTTCCACTGGCATATCCCATATTCTTCTTATTTATATTTTCAGATCTTGATACTTATCCATTTTTTCCCTCTCTTTCTCTTCAACTCTGGTGTCCCATGGTATTGCGACATCAATGAGTGATACTTTCTTCTTGACTTTGTCAATCAACGTCACGTCAGTGCTATTTGCACGTATCACCCTATCCGTTCTGATACCATAGTCCCAGAGGATCTTTGCCTGATCGTTTTCTATCACTCCCTCGGATTGGTGCTCGTACCACTTATTACTACAAGGTAGCTGATGTTTCTTGCACAGGCTCCAATGGAGGGCTTTTGCTACTGAATCATGCCTCTTTTTGTACTGGTTCTGTGCAAGTGCCGGGCATTCGCTTGCTATGTGGTTTATGGTTTCATTTTTCTTATTGCACTTCCTACATATGGGAGAGATGTTATTATTATTATTATTATTATTATTATTATTATTATTATTATTATTATTATTATTATTATTATTATATTCTGTGAAAAAGGATGGCTGTATTCAACGAATTAATCTTGTTTAGGATTTTTATTTTTTTTTAAATTTTTCTAATTCTTTGCTTTTGTGGCTCCGATGCCAGACAATAAATGGCCGATGTTCACATTGGAAAAAGGACAGCTGGGATGCAGGACTAATTGTATTCAGGAATAAAATATTCAGAGGCGAAATCCGTGATTCGGGCAGGAGTCCGTCGTCTGGTGTTCGGGCTGGTATGAATCCATTGTCAGGTTCGGGCAGGGTTCTTCGTCTGGAATGCTGGTATTGCTGCTTCTTGGTACTGTCTACATGTTTCGACCACCTTCTTGGTCATCTTCAGGACGACTTCGTGGAGGAACTGGAGAAACAGGCTGAGTGTGGCATTATTTATAGCTGTGCGACATGGGGCTGAATTTTGAGAATTCATCCCCCTGTGTAGGACCGTTTCTCCAGTTCCTCTACGAACTCGTCCTGAAGAAGACCAGTGAGGGAATCGAAACATATAGATGGTACCAAGAAGCAGTAATTGCAGTCATACCCGCATTCCAAACAAAATTTCAGACGAAGAACCACGCCTAAACATAACCTTGGATTCATACTAGGCTGAATACCAGACGATTTCGCCCCTGAACATTTTATTCCTGAATAAAATGAGTCCTGCATCCAAGCTGTCCTTTTTCCAATATGAACATCACTGAGCTAGAAAAGCGAATAATTAGAAAAATAGAAAAAATCCTATACAAGATTAATTCGTTGAATACAGCCATCCATTTTAACAGAACTTCTTTGAAAGAGTGTCTACTCCCTGAATGATAATAATAATAATAATAAGAATTACTATTATTATTATTATTATTAGCCAAATTATAACCTTGCCTGCCCAACAGGTCAATAATTTCTGTTCACACAAAAAATCTTTGTTTCATGAAATTCAAAGCGACATTACCGACAGAATAGGGCACCAATATCAAAATACTTTGCATTGCATTTACTTACATTTCGGACCGACACATTGGCTACTCCCAACCAATGATCTTTTATTTGTTGGAGGTGTCTATAACCACTGAAGTTATTAGCCATGTGCTCAAACACTTCTGTGCATCGTGTCAGACTAACATTGGCCCCAAGTATCAGTGGAGATTGAAGATTCACAGCATATAATTCCTTCACACCACAGGTGCTAATGTAAGCTGAATATGGCCCATCTTCTTTATAAACACCTGCAGATAATCTTTGGTTAGGAACATCAGTGAATCGAGAAACATTTCTACAAATTTTATATCAAAACATCACTGAATTAAGCATAATGAAGTGGAATAAACTGTAATGTAATGAGAAATAAAACTTTCTACACATATGAAGTCTTCCCATATGGATGCAACAAAACCTGATATTTTACAAGTGGTATTTAAAACAATGAAAGATATTATTATTATGCTATCAACTTCTAAAGGGGAAAGTATAATATATATATATATATATATATATATATATATATATATAAATATATAATATATATATATATATATATATATATATATATACACACACACACACAAGGCCGGTGGATTGCATTTAGAACAAAGGACAGGAGTATGCATGTAAACTGAAAATGTGCATTGTAGACTTACATGTAAAGTAGGTGACCAGAATATTACTGAACTGCTTTACATCTTACCTTGGCCTGTGTTTCCCACAACAATGCGCACTTTTTCAGTAGAAGTCAGAGACTTCAGAATATTACTTATACCCTGAAATTTAGAAAACATGTTTTAGGAAATCCGTCTAAATTTTTAATGGATAACTTACACCAAGAGCAAGTCAATTTTATAAGTGCAGTTTCCTTAAACAACAGCATTTTGAATAAGTGCCACGTGATAAATCAAAACCTATGCAAATGTGAAAAATGTCAGACAAGCTTTCTGACAAAAACTGGGTTCTTGACATGATAGATTGACGCTAAACCAGAACAAATCCTTACCATTAGCGTAACTGGACGGAACCACTGAACACCATCGACTATCCACTTCAAGTCTTCTTCCAGGACTGGAATTGGTGTTTCATTTCCTTCAGTTTTCTCTCCTTCACACGATCCACTACAAGCACTTCCAGTTTTCGGACAAGTAGCCTTATAAGAATCCTGAGTAAGAAGAAGTAAAACTGGAATGAATAAGGAATGTGATGGCTGACGTGAAATAGTAGGTACTCAGTTTGCCTAGCATTAATGTTATTAGCTGGAAACCAGTCGTGTCATCATTAATATACCTTACACTGCTTGAACATAATAGTTCCCGGGAAAATAAAGACGTACAGGTAGGTTATTGCTTGTGGAGGTTTTTGAGGCTCTTGGAAATTGCAATTGTTACGAATTTCTGGATCATTCTTTTGATGTTTAATATTTCAAAAAGCAACTTTAATGTCTTAAGAAACATGCCTGCATGTTCTATGGCGATTTTTTTTTCTCATGATTTTTTATTACTTTAGTATAAAGAACTGTGTTTTCATTTGTTTTAAATTATAAAGATTAAGAAATATAACGTTAGAATCGTAAAAGTATGTCAGTGATTACAATTATACTCACACTGAAATTTTTTTTTTTTATACAAGGTAAACATTAAACAAATTAAATTCCCTACGCATTTATTATGAAATAATTTTGGAATACCCTTATAATAATCACCATAATGGTACAGAAATTAAAGGATATGAAAGTCTTTTGAAACCAAAATGCCTAATGACCAACTTGTTCTTAACACTGACCTCAATGTCAGCTAGCCTCTCTTTCAAGCAAGGATCTGCATCAACAGTGAAGGATTTAAAAGCATCCAGTATTGGTCGATAGCCAGTGCATCGGCATATATTTGCATCTAAAGATTTCTCAACCTGACTTGTAGTTAGGCTCATGGATGATTTCAACTGCCTGAAAAACAAAGTTTAGTAATAAATGATATATGTATCTGTCAAAATTAAATAAGTTACGAGGTTGTACTTTATATCGGCGTTTTACGAGAGCGCGGATCCCCGTGTTATAAGCGCGTCGCATTTTTCACGAAAGAGCGTTTCTCTCTCTCTCTCTCTCTCTCTCTCTCTCTCTCTCTCTCTCTCTCTCTCTCTCTCTCTCTCTCTCTCTCCATCAAAAGAACGGCTGAAAGTATCATAAGCGCGTTAGCCAGGCTTTGCCGTCTGCTGCCCCGTGCTCACTGCCAGTGCGACCAGCGATTAAAAAATCTTTCAAGATCCTGAAAAAAATAACTCTAAGCTTGAAATAGAAGTGTGAAAATCTCCGAAATCTTGAAAATTATGTACAGAAAGTCCTGAAACAGACAATCTAGGGAAAAATGAAAGCAGGTTTCGGTCAGACAGCTGCTTAGTGTTCTTGTCAAAACTTTCTTGTAAGATATGCGAGAGGGTTCCTTTAGAAGAACACAGTCATTGCTATGTTGCATGTTGCACAACATACAGCCAAAGGAAGCAACATATGCTGAAAGACAGATGAAGTCCATCATTAAACTTGCCCTGAACTTTCCTTCTTTAGTGTCTGAGCATCAGCTTGATGACTTACGGGAAGAATGGAGGACCCTTATTTGGGCAAAGGAGACTATGTATCCCATGCTTTCTCAGGAAGTACCTGAATTTTGGCATTGTTGAAGGAATTGATTAAATGGAAATGGTCTGTCCAAGTATAGTATAATGTCTGTCCTCATGTGTGGCCTTATATATTGCCTTACTCTTCAGCCTGTGTTGAAAGAATATTTTCCCAATTAAATCTGGCGAAGAGGAAACAAACGCCGCTCTTTTGATGGGATGTTGTGTCGCGCTTTTTGAACAGGGTTTCAATTCTGAATCCGCGCTTTCGTAATACGCCCCTGTATCCATGGTACTATTTGTTCATATTTATTCATTCGTGAATCATTTATTCATTAAATCATTGTACTAACTTATTGGAAAACCAAGTCCAGAATTATGTATGAGCACGTGTATATTTTTAAAAAAATCTCTCCAGAGAGCTTTCGGGAATCTGTTCGATTCCCCTTCTCATTCTCGGATTGAAAAGGAGAATCTAACAGATTCCCGAAAGCTCTGTTGAAATTTACTTTTGAAAATAGATACGTGTTCATGCAAAACTGAATTTGTTTCTCCCTTTCAAGACTCATGCTACTATGAGTAAGATTACAAATTTTTTAATTAACCATCAGCATTCCCTTACCTATTGTAGGCCTATAGCAAACTTAGATTTATGTACAAGTAGCAACAAAGTCTCACTGACTCTTGCGTCAGTCAGTGACGTAACCCTAACCTTGACAGACAGTTGAAATAGACGAGTGGGCAATGGGCCTGTTACAAAGACGCAGTTGTTGTAGATGTAAATACAATTCCCATTTTCCAGAACGCATGGTCAGGCGTAACATCAAAATAACGGTACATTTCACATTGATTTGGTAGAGAATGAATGCATAAGGTGAACGTAACTTACCCATACATCGTCATGATCATCCCGGGAGAACAGTAACCGCACTGAGTTCCATAAAAGCCTGCAAGAGCTTTCTGTAATGAGTGGTAGCCCTTATAGCGATTCCCGAGGTGCTCAATTGTCTCGATACTCCAGCTTGCGCATGCGTACACCAGTACCTGGCACTGTGTGACAAGAATAGCAATAATAAGAGTAGGCGATATACATACTTTTATACGAATTAAGTCAAAGTAATTTAGTTGTAATGAAAGTCCGTGTGGGACGTTTGTGTTTGTGACATATACTCATTCTATGCTGTTTTTCTTTATAGAATTTCTGCATGTCTATTCGGCTATTATTACTGGCTTTCTGATCTTTTAACTTTTCAAGGTCTATGCAAACACCATTTACACTTTATAGATATAACTGTCAAATGGTCCTGATTCAGGAATGTTCTCTAGCTGACAATTTTGATAAATAAAGTTTTTTATGTTTCAGCTCATAAGCGTCAGACGTTAGACACGGTAACATACACTAGCTTTCATAAGATTTAGGTTATACATTATATGGTCTACTTACAGCCTGGACACTGAAGGTCTTCACTGCCCCTTCGTTTTCGGCATCAGAGACGGTCGCTACGACTGTGCAGACGCCGCAGCCTCCCTCTCGACACAGAACCTTCGTCCCTGGAAGCTTCAGGTGTTCGCGCAGGTAGTCCACTAATGTTGTCCACGGCAAGACATCTGGACCGACTGTGAGTGAAATGGTGAGTTAAGTACACGACTCTGTCAAACCTACCAGGTAACGATAAACTGTATAGGAAGAGAGGTCCCGGCTGATTAAAAAAAAAAAAACTGTGTTGTTTAAAAATAGCACGTTTAATTGGAATTGGAATATAAGATTTAGGCTAAAGTCCAACCGCTGCGGCCTATGAGGTCATTCGGTGTTGAAAGGAAAACAGAATAAAGGAGGTTTTAAAGGTGGAACCATGAAACAATTGTCAGGAGAGAGTGGAACCTAGGATGGAAGAAAGAGAGTATGAACGGAGGTATAGTAAAAAGACTGAAAGGGGCTGCAGGTAGGGTCCGAAGGGATGCGGCAAAGAACCTTCAGTAATGCCTACAGCGTACCGCGTGAGATGAATAGGACTTTAATGCCTTGAATGTGGGAGATACCTTGGAAAAAGTAGTAGTATAGTAGATTCACCACAACCGCGCATCTAATGTCTAGGCCAGTCCCTTACGAGTACGATCAGTCTCTCTCGAGAGTTCACGTAGGTAGGATGTATGCTCCACCTTAGGAGAAGTGGAACATATATCTTGCCTATGTGAACTCTCTCGAGAGAGACTGAGAGTTTCCAACCCTGTGACTGGCTTATCAACAGCCAATCAGGAGCATCGTAAGGGACTGGCCTAGACATCAGATGCACGGTTGATGTGAATCTACTATAGAATATTCCTCTTTCTCTGAAATAAGAATTTCTCTGGCCAAGGATCAACATTTTGAAAGGCGGCAAAATGATTTATGACTATTCTCATATATCCAGCTATCTTTACCTCTATGATCTTATTTCAGCACCCTCATGCGTATTTCCGAAGAACTGGTTATTTTCTACTTAATAGCGAGTTAAGGTGTACTATTATCTATTGTCTTTCTTTTATTTTCTTCTTGTGAACCTGCTAAAATCTTAGTCGTTTGTCCAAATTGCATCGGTTAGTGTAACGCTTCAAAGTCTGCAAGAGTTATGTCACTGCTCCTAACTAATAAATATCAGGCAAACTTTCCAGAAAGGTAATGGTCCAAGAGGTGAAAGCTATATTTTGTCAGGAAGAAATTAACGTCACTGCACAGAATGGGGAAAAAAATCTTAATAAAAACGCCTCATATAAACCTGTTAACTAATGTACATTAACCCATTTGAAGGCCTTTCCAGTCCTTTACTAATTTGTATTTGGTCTCAGTAAAGATTTATGAAGAACTTTGGTGTTTTACAACAATTTATGCACACATAAAAAGGGACATATTTCCACAAAGAAGTTTGACAAACGAGCACTATTTTGAAACTTAAAATTAACGCTGTAACAATATGGCATCATGTTTTGGTTCGCTGAAAAAAAGGCTTTTGCACAGAGACATCAAACACCATTAACTCTAAAAAGTTCCTTGTGAAGTCTGGAACACGAAAACATTTCGTTACAAAGTTTGTTCTTACCTGTATAGTTAATGCCGTTGACTTTCAACTGGAACCTTTTGGGGGCTTCTGCCTCCCCACTGACAGAAGACTCCTGTGGGGCCATCTTTGTCGATCTGTGATATTTAAAAAGTGTCATTAACCGTGGCCTTAGATGTATGCAATAAGAAGAATGCAGCCAGTTGGCTTGGAAGGTAACCTTGCTGGTGATTCATTTACAGATATGCATTCGTCACATTTATTTTTGGTTGACTAAAACATAAATTACAGGGGGATGAAACTCACCGGAGTTCCTGAGAAAGCAAATTGCCCCTCAGTAATGGATGACAAATCAGATGAAAAATATTATCAAATGTAAACACCTCAAATTCACTTATTCCTTGATGTAAAGTTACAATATTGTTATATAGCAGACTGAACAACGTTAAGGCTAACTTTCTTAAGACATTATGTTTATTTGGTGACATTATTTCAACCGTCAGTTGTTTAGCCTAGATCTGTTAAAGAGTTATATAAATGAAAAAATTGTTTTTTCGAGATTAATTTGCCCTTCACATTTGAACATCACCCGTCTTCCTCACATGCTAGTCCTCTACTCTCTGATGTCACGCTAGTCTATGTAAATATAAATAATAAAATGAATTTTCTGCTCACTTAAGTCAAATTGTGAGATAGCGCTTCACGTTCACTTTGTGTCCCTCGCTACAACAAACTTTCTTGCCTTTGATCTAAATACTGAAAGATCTTGAACCCTGACTATCTAAATTGCCGAAGGGACAAACATTTCTTTTCCTACAAAGACTGTTTCACTTTCTTTCCATCGATGTTCGCCTAGTTATTGTAAATCATACCTCCTCTTGATGCTTGAGTAATGGGATGGGTCACTCCAGCTTGTGCATCCATCAGCAAATAATTTATGTAAGGGCGTAACTATAAGTAAGATACCCAGAGAACCGCCGTCCAGAACTCCATGGAAAGCTAACCACTCAAATTCGTGGGTGTTCAGGAAATATATTCCTCTATTGCCGGGAATTGGAGATGTTAATAAGAATACTAAATTGCTAAGTATTTATTAGCAAGAATAAATTTTGTTTTTAGCGATACACAGAACACAATGAAGCAATTTACTAGCCCTGTTCTCTCATCTTTGCTACGATAAAAACTTGCTGCAAGTGTCAATGGGACTACAGTAACTAAAATAAGTTCCGAGGGTTTTCATATACATTGCATACATAAATAAGCTCAAATAAGTGGGTAATTTAGGTGACTGGAATCCAATTCCATCAGCAACAAAATATTCGACTGACTTACTTTCCATCTTAATGAATAGTAATAAAAATTCACGAATATGTTATCATGTTCAGACAATAAGTCTCTCTCTCTCTCTCTCTCTATGTGATATTGGCGAAATTTTAAGGAAATTAAACTTTTTAAGGAAAACGAGATGAGCGTGAATAAAAAGCTTACAAAAAAGGAAGCCTCTATGTAAAATGAAAAGGTCAGCCGGGGTAGAGAAGAGAAAAATAGAAATGGGTAAAACAAATGATACAAATATTTTACCACTTATTCTTAAAAGAAAATAATAAAGAATCGTAACAACTAATGTATATAAATAAATAAAGCTATATTTATGAAAAACAAACCAACTAAATAAATGCAACAATGAAATGAAAAAAAGGAGGAAAAGTGCATGATTAGATCCTCATACAAGGGAACCAAAATCCAAAATTGCGAAGGGAGATTGTCAGAGGCCATGGCATGACCTAGGGATTGAGAACACTGGCTAAATGGTCACCACGCAGCGTTAGGTAGCGAAATGCAGCAAATTACATGATACTGTTTCCGCAGGTAAC
This sequence comes from Macrobrachium nipponense, assembly GCF_015104395.2. NCBI lineage: Eukaryota > Metazoa > Arthropoda > Malacostraca > Decapoda > Palaemonidae > Macrobrachium > Macrobrachium nipponense. The sequence continues at coordinate 18,504,087 of NC_061108.1, read as the reverse complement.
ACAAACTATAGATGTCCCCAAGTCATTATGCAAAGTACAATCCAAATATGTTCAAGATGAGCGCCCTAAACAAGTCTACTTAATACAGTAGCATTAAGCAGTTTCACAATCTCGAGTGTTATGCCTGTAAAAGTATGTTATCTCGGAAGCATTCGCTTACTCCTCTATAACCTGGTCCATAGTTACATGACTCAGTACTATGTCATTTTAGCCAAGGTTAGTATTTCATAGATTGAGCTAGGGTACAAAAGGTTAATGCAACAAACTTGTTCCAGTCACCCAGTATTTTCGCGTTCTTCATAAAATGTAATTATTCCTTATAAATATTTCTCGGCAGCTTACGTTATTTGAGTGAGTGGATCTAATCAGTGGATGTATTGACAGCCTTGTTGGTCTTTTCGAATCTCATGGCATTTTGCGACCAATAGTTACCTGTATTCACTTCTGACTCCAGGTTAATATACATCAGTCAGTCAATCACCTGAAACCGATCAATTTCGAGTGATTCTTAGCACTTTGTTGACATGACCAAACAGCTGGTATTCTTGGTCTACTCCTCACTTCCGTTTACAAGAACTACCTCAGCACTTCTTTTTTTTTTATCTCCTCAGTCATCTATGGAGAACAACGCTGTTCCTTTCATATCTATTCCGCTACCATGAAGCCTCTATTGCAGTTACTGAACTTTATTTGGTCGAATGTTTACTTTTAGTCTCCATATTTTTTTTTCTGAGGAAAAATAATTTTTGTTGTAAATAATATTGCCTCATATTGTAGCTGTCGGCATAAAAAGGGAGTTGAAAGTAGAATAGTTTGTTAGTATGGTGTTTTTACGTTGCATGGAACCAGTGGTTATTCAGCAATGGGACCAACGGCTTTATGTGACGTCCGGACCACGTCGAGAGTGAACTTGTCACCAGAAATTCACATCTCCGACTCCTCAATGGAATCCCCGATAATCGAACTCGCGACCACCGAGGTGGCAAGCCAACACCATACCGACTAAAGCCACTGAGGCGCTTGAAAGTAGAATTGAGTTACGAATTTCTTTTCATTTGAAAACTAGATTTTAACATTGGCCTCCTTTGGTCCTTATTCGGCTTGGAACTCTTAAGAATTCAATGAAACGTTGAAACTTGTGAAATATAAAAACATAGAGGACTAAACCTGTTCACCTCACTTTGCCTCTGTCTTACCTAGAACGCCGCCAGTAATAACTAAAAACTAGTTTTCTTCCCACTTTTAGTAAGATATATGATATGTGATCCTCCGTCTTTTTTTGCCTTTGCTTCAGTGGAGATCCGCAAGTCAAATGGCAGATTTAAAATTGCACCTATTATTAGGCCTCTGTTTTATTCTGAATACTTCTTTCCATGTTTATCTCCGTTTCTTTTTCTTCAAGAAAACTTAGAGAACAGTACTCACAGGCATTAATGTAAGCCTATTTATAGAGAGGAATTGCTAAACAAAAGTAATATACGACCAGTTTCCAAGGAAGTCCTCGCATACGATTGTTTAAGAGGTTTGATAAAAAAAGAAAATGTACCTCGAGGCGATGCTTAGATTATCCCGAGCAAGGTAAATGTCAATGACGCGAGCCAAGCATCGGCGAGCTTGCAAAGTGAGTCCCTGTTGTCATGCAAAACAGCCTGCCTTTACAAGCATTCTCTCTCTCTCTCTCTCTCTCTCTCTCTCTCTCTCTCTCTCTCTCTCTATGACTGGATACGGAGTGAGTAGCGGCTCTTCGGTAGCATATTTCAAGAGTATTTGCTTTAGCTGTAAAGAACGAGGACCACTAGGAAAAATTTTTAACTAAAAAAAAATGAAACTTGGTAAAGGGACAGTCTCCCAGGTAGTCTTATTCTTGTATCCTTGATCCCTTTGTGTACGTACATGAAAGCGAGAGAGAGAGAGAGAGAGAGAGAGAGAGAGAGAGAGCGAGAAGAAGAGAGAGATGAGAGAGAGAGACGAGAGCGGGGAGAGAGAGAGAGAGAGAGAGAGAGAGAGAGAGTAGTTAATTGTAAGTTAACGAACTAATGCAAACCGGCGATAAACATTCTTTATGGCAGAAAAGTCATTAAAATCACCTTAGATGCTGTGCGCTTTTTCCCTTGCATAATTACAGAAAAAAATTAGTCTTTCGAAGAAGGATTAATACTCAGCGCTTCTGGAAACCCTAAAGGTGATAATCCTTAGATACTTTTTAATAAGTATTCTTTACGTTAATTTGAAGAAAATATCATATTTAGCCAAGGTAATGTATAAGTAATCAGCCCAGAAAGTCTGGTATTTGCCGTTGAATGAACAGTGTTTTGATGACAGTTCCACCAAAAAGTTTCAAGTCTTGACAAGGATATTATTGTTAAAAAGTACTAAAAAACACAATGTGTTAAAGACATGACTGTGAATCAATGACCCTGATTAAATGCCTAGAATGCTTGTATTCCATAACAGACCAAAAGTATAGTTTAAAAATATACCTTTAGTATACGAGTCTATCTAACTGTTACTTGCATCTATTGAGAAACATAGGCTAACGTCCAGACTGGTCAGTGGTTAACTCGGGTTTCATAGAGGCAAACTGGGGTGATTCTACAGTTATTCTGCAGATGTCATCATGACTACATTTACCAGCTAAAGAAAATTAAATTCTGCTCCATGTCGCCATACCTTTCTTGATAATAAGAACAGTGTGGGATGGAAAATAATACGAATGTATAGAAGAGGCCGTGGAGTATGCATAGATTGCATTGGTTGTGAAAGAAGGCAAAAAGCAGGCTAAGACTCCGTACAAAGAACAAAGACAATGATTTGCGCATTTAAGCAGCACGATATACGTGGTTCCGCTCTCTGACTAACTCTCGGTGTAAAGCGAAATCGAGGAATAACTCTTAGTACAGATTCTAGAATACTAGTGAACAGGCAGAAAAGAAGGACGTACGTCTCGAAGTAATGAACAAGTTCTGAATTTAATTGTCTCTCAGATGAGATACTGGCCACAAAGACGCCGCCCCACCGCCACCCACACCCCAATCCAAGCAAAAAGAAAGAATGGTGAGAACTAGTTCCAGAGGGAGGATGAGGTGGAATGAGAATCGATTTGTGAAGTCTGGAATATACCCAAGAGTGGGTGAGAGGAACAAAGGTACATAATATAAAAGAATGTAAAGGAAGGAAAGAGACTGAATTTCATACGGTAACAAGACATGGTCTGGATGAGTTATGCGGAAGACATGTTGTCCATTTGGAATCTGTTCTAGGAAGATGTCTGTACTGTCATTAAATAAACCATTTTATGTAAAGTAGAAGTCAAAGTGAAATGGGTAAATGGAAACACGATTCCTTTCCAGGAGATTTTGATAACTATGATGCTATCGCAAAATATCACAAACTGCAAAGTGTTGGTATAGAGAAAACCCACTTTCTCACTGTCTTGCATCCGATTTTTCCTTAGGTTAGGTTACCAGAATATCTTGACGAGGGTCGGACGGCCAAATAACTTATTATTACATCCCCTGCGTTGGATTTATTCCCTATGAGTATGACGCTGCAGATTCAGAATAATTCATGAGCAATGTCTTCTCTCAAATACCCCGACCACGTCATCGAAAGAAGGTATTTTTTTTTTCCAAGCGAATCCGATTTTCTTTCGCCCCGCCAATGACAGGCCAAAAGAAACGTAAAAGAATCACACAGCAATGAAATAAAAATCCCAAACGTGGATAGCATCTGGATGGTGAAGGAACTTTTGAGGAGAGACAATGTTTTTGCTTTCAGCTTTCAACTGCTTAATGCAGGGGGGTCATCGATCACTAACTCCTTATGGGGAAACGGAAACGCCCGAGGATATTGACGTATACAGGATGCCTTGAAAGGAAAGTGATTAAGTGGGTTTAACTGAAAAAAAAAGGCTGTGTCAAAGAATAATCGGCTATCTTTAATCCACAGTCCGATGGGCATGAAACTTGGCATGGTTATTGTGGGGGACCCCTAAGATGGTTTATGAGAATTCATCTCATAGTAGATTCACATCAACCATGCATCTGATGTCAAGGCCGGTCTTTCCGAGAGTTCACATGGGCAAGATGTATGTTCCACCTCTCCTGTGGGATACTTTTGAAAGACATATCCCTCAGGAGAGGTGGAACATACATCCTACCTATGTGAACTCGAGAGAGAGACAGAGTTTCCAGCCCTGTGATTGGCTTGTCAACAGCCAATCAGGAGAGTCGTAAGTGACTGGCCTAGACGTCAGATGCACGGTTAATGTGAATCTACTATACCTCCCCTCAACTCCGAAGGGGGTGGGGGTGAGAAGGGATTCCCTGAAACGGGGCTGATTATGCCCAAAGACTTAGTTACTTTACGAACTTATCATACATAATTTCTGTATACACGTGTTTGCTAGTCATACAAGTAGCACCACCCACAGTATAAACTCGGAAGCAATCGCGTATTGTGCAAAGAAACAAGTTTCGTTCCAAAGATCAGCCACTCAAACCTGCTTTTGATTGAGAAGACAAATAACACGAATTCGTCACAAGGGGATTAGGAATTGATGCATTTTTTTTTTATAAAGAAGTTGATCACTCGAGACTTGGGTAGGACTAAGTCTTTTGGGCATAATCAGCCCAAGTTGCTTGGCATTGAGAGTCCTTATAAAATTAGTTCTCCTATGTGCTACCAAAGCTAATGTTGTTCGTACCAGGTGATGATACCACCCGAAATATAATATTTGTTTTCTCCCTTTGTATCATTCACATGGGCACCTTATATATATATATATCTATATATATCATATATATATATATATATATATATATATATATATATATATATATATATATACATATATATATATATATATATATATATATATATATATATATATCTATATATATATCCTTTCGAGAATCATGACTGAAGAAATAGATCCTTACGAAAATCATTACTGAAGAAATATTTCATCGCAGGCGTCTGTGAGCTAGGAAAAATAGCTTGACCTTGAAACTTATCGGACAACAGGTAGGCAGACAGCAGTTTGAACCAGCCTACGCCGTTCTCTCAAGGTCAGGCGACTTTTCCTAGCTCGCAGACGCCTGCGAGGAAATATTTCTTCAGTAATGATTTTCGTAAGGATCTATTTTCTCAGTAATGATTCTTGAAAGGATTCATTTCTTCAGTAATGATATTCGAAGGGATCCATTTCTTAGGAAGTGTTTCTCGAAATGATCTATTTCTTCAGTAGTGTTTCTCGAAAGGATCTATTTCTTCTGCAATGATTCTCGCGAAGATAATGTCCAAAGAGAATAAAATGGCAAAAAGAGTTGAGGCCAGAATGGTTAAGAACGAAGTGAAAGAAGCAAATGAAAAATAGAAAGGAGTTGCAAACCTTCGTCAATGCTGTTACCACAGTTACCGATTAGTGGTAACGTCCGTTTTCTCTCGTGAATACGGGGACGTGATTAGCATAGACAAGCATAATCCGCTGTTTTCTATCTCTGAAGATAACGAAATGTTCCAGACGGGTCGAAACAATAATAATCTAACTGGATGCTCTCCAGACCCATAAACCTTAAAGAAATCGCAACTATCCGTTTATTATTTTACAGGGAATCCTGCTTACAGACAAAAATGAACAATAAACATAACTTCCTCCGACTGAACAATATGCTAAGATATAGTCCACTGGTAAACAAGATTCATATTCAATGGTTCATCAGGAAACATAATCTTTCTCCCAGCATTCTTCACAGGAAGAGAATATACAAGCTTATATAGTAATATATACTAATTTAATTCTGTATCGATTCAATTCAGTAGGTCAATTTGCCATCTTAGGTTGAGGAAAATCACTTATGAAATAAACTTTGTCTTTTCGGCCATTTTTTCCTAAAGGCCAGTCACTTACAAAGAACTCGGTGCTTCAACAGTTACAGTACAGTGTGAAATAGATTTGTATATACACTACATGTGTTGATATGTGTGCAGTTAAAATTAATTCATTATTAAACTGAAAGTGACCACTACATCGTTTATAAATTGTATTGCAAACATCCAATGCGTAAGATTTACCTCCCATGTGCCCTTGTATCAGGCCGTTCCTTATATTTCAGTGCGGTTTCTATTAGAGTAGGTGTTTGAAACCGTTGTAGGAATATAGTAGTCCTATATGGATGAATGGCACACTCGTATAAATACGGTCAAAAATCCAGCTCTTAAGACATCCTACAATCTGAAAAACCACGACAGTTACAAGTCACACTTTGCTCCTCTTCAAGTGAATGTAAAAACAAGTAGGCGTTCTTGTGTTGAAGTTCACCTAGAGATGAGACTAGTGTGGCCTGAAGCTCTTGTGTTTTTCCAGATTAGAGAATGTCTTTTGAATGATGTTGTTGTTTTTTTCACAGTATTCTTATCATTCTGATTTCACGGGTAAACTAAACCTTTTGATGGATTTTAACCTTCATAGTGTAATTTCCATTAAAAATCTGATATGGTCAGACATAGTTATTTACCATTAAGTGGTCCTTCAAAAAATGCAGGGTAATGCAGCACATTATAAACGTCGAAAACCGATTAACCTCTCTCGTCTATTATGGCGGGCAGCTGTGTAACTGAAGAAGTCAGGGCAACCATTCATCTTCCTAAATCGCACGTACAAATATGGCATTCGTAAAAGACAAAAATACATTTAAAGTAGATCCATTTGACTATCAAGACAGCAGTAGGCGTGACGAAACGTTATTATTGTAAATGGGGCATCTATCCTCTGTTGTTACCATCATTCAAGTAACAGGAAAACGACAATTACGGGTAAATACCGGGTACGTGTCTCCGTAATAGCGCAATACACGGTGACGATGAACCTGTTATATAAATAATTCTGATAAAACATAAACGAAAAACTATTTATAAAAGTTAATTGAAATCTCAGTCATTCATATTTTACCCCTAAAACATTTCTTTTGCATTTTACAAACTTGTTTGTTTACGAAGCATCCCACAACATGAATGATTTACGGGGCAAAGTTATAAGCAGTCCTTGTTCTTTGTCTTGCAAAAACCACATTTCGCATGTATTGGCTTATACTCGTACTTGTGTCTGTATGCATACACATGTCTGTATATAGATAGGTGGTTACTTATGAACTATGATGCCAATGATTATGAAAATTGTTCATTACATTTCAAAATGGAAAAGTTGCACAGATAAAATGTCTCGTCGTGAGTAGAAAAACAATTAAGGCCATATAAAGACATGAGCCTTTCTCTCTGTTGAAAAAGTGTAAGTTTATGTTAATTTTAATATATATATATATGAAAACACAGCCGCTTTAACACAACGAAGGACCTCCATAAAACCAGTTTTCCATGATCATGGTGGCCACTCATGGACACGCACAGAGAAAATAACAGCAATATATGATTGAAGATACCTACAAATTTCCAGTATGAAACAGACATATTTTTGTATATTAATATATATACAATATATATAGTAAATATATGTTTGTGTTTGCGTTACATGAGGTTGGGGGAGAAAGTAAAAACACGAAGTTGCAGGTTAAAATAGTAGGAAAATATATTTGCAGCCTAATAATATGATGGAAAACATTATGATTTTACAAGTATACAAGATGATGAGCAGTGTTGTCAAGAAGTAAAAAATAAAATAGAAGGAAAATATTGAACGTATGACTATGAGGAAGCGGAAGAACTTCTAGGAGAAAAAGAAGTTACTTTACTTGAGAGTAAATGCAGAGAAAGGCTAATGCGTAAGGGATCTCTGAACAAACATGAAAATGAAGAGATGCTGTTTGAAGTGAATATCTTAATAGGTTAATGTAATATGTAGGGTTGTTGAAAATGTAGGAATGCAGTTAGTCAGATCTAAATGGGACAGGAGTATGAATGGTTAGGGTAAGTTCCAGAATGTCTTTGGATGTGACTGTTACGACAAAAAGAGCCTAATTAAGAGATGCAATCAATCGAAGGATGTGTGATTGAGAGGCTGGCCTGGGTTTGTAGGGTACATCTCAAAGAATGAAAGATTCTAAAGGAAAGAGGTCGACAATTTTGTAGGAAATAAATGTGCTAGATACTGTAATGATTATAGATGCATAGCATTACTTTGTATATCAGGAAAAGTGTATGGTAGGAATATGATCGGGAAAGTAATACCTACGAAAGAATGAATGACATGAGAAGACTGTTGGTTTAAACAAGGAAGAGGGTACAAGAATCAGGGCTTTGTTATGAAGAGAAAGTATCCATGGAACTTTGAAAAACGTTCATGATAGATCGACAGACAAGCCATGTTTAAGGGTAAAGGTTTTAAATAATATTTTATTCAACATTTTTATGATGAATATGAGGCTTGGGTTATGTAGTTGGAAGAGGGATTTTATTTTCATGGATGGAGTGACACGAGAAGTCACAGACGAAATGAGACATAAGTTCAAAGATATAGGATTAGATAACGGGGTTTAAATACATTTAGGAATTATTGATGTCTGCAGATGGTACAGCTCTTTGTCTTTTCCTTCCGTAGAGCTACCCCTTGCACGAAGAACGGCTTTATAATGTGATATATATATATATATATATATATATATATATATATATATATATATATATATATAAGCCTAGTGATATATATATATATATATATATATATATATATATATATATATATATATATAGCCTAGTGTGTGTGTACACAACAGTGTGTGATAAACGCGGAAGCTGTTACCATGTCGTTTCTCCGAAAATCTGCGTAGACAGAAGGTAAAAAGTTACATCTAATTGCAAAACCCTTTCACATGAGGGAAGAAATGTTCATATACACACCCTCACAAAACGCTTCACACTTCCAACACTTAACGGTAATCACTTCACGAGATATCCTTCAGCCTTCCTAACGCAGAGAAAACCGGGAGATTCGTCCTACAGTTGTTCTCCAAGATGGGGAGGCTTTATGTGTACCTTGTTCGATGTGGGTGGAGACTGAGAGTCTGAGACTGTACTGTGCCGCTTGGCCTCTGGGGTGGAAGGATTGTGGCGATGCCGAATCCTTCTTCTCTCTGATGCACAAGTTACACCATTTTTATAATGCGCCTAGCACTCTACGTTGTGTGAGTAGACTTTCATCCCAGTTGCATCTCGTCAGTTAACTGTCCTCATAATTTAATGGTGACCTTTTTGTTTTCGTATTTTATCAATTTCATTCACATTCGTCACAAAGGATTTTATTTTATGCATTTCATTGATGGAAATTTGGCGGTATAATGATCATTCAAGTTTTTAGCAATTTGATTTAGTATTGTCGGTGTCTGCATTCACCTTCTGTTCTACCAAGAACTTTGAAGAAAGTTTACATGAATGGGTGTAAAAGTTTACTGAAAATCGACTTGTTGGAAACTCATTTTGGTTTGTTGTGGAACATGACAGTGAGGATTTAGTATTTGTTTCCGATTGCTGTTTCTCAAATTTTTGCAGATATGATTAACAAAGCTCAACTTAAACTTACAGGATACATGCGGTGTGTTTGTTTGACTCGTTCCATGAGACTTTTTGCATTATTAACTGTTAAAAGATTCGATTGTTTGTTATTAAGAAACTGGCAACTCTGCCTAACATAGGGTTAAGTACCACGAAAAGGATGAACGAGGAGTGATGTTTGCTTGTGAAATTGTTATGTATTTGTTACCCTTCCTTGCTATAGGACGTCAACTGGGATTTTCCGCTGTGATACTTGATGAGAAGTTGAGTATAGGAACTACAAGGAAGCGGAACAGTATCGTTAAACAAAAAGACATCCACTAAGATCTATGTCAGCGAGAAATAAACAAACAAAACATTGGTGTGTGGTTTTCTGAGAAGAGGCAAACATCATGTAATAGGAAAACCCACGTACAACGGCGGTCAGTTCCAATTCATGTTTTTCAAGGCTTCGTTTGGGCTTGGTACCATTTTTTTTCATCTTCAATTGCCATGTCACTTGAGGATATTAACATAACATGTTAGTTTCTCTCCTTTCATGTCATGCACACTTCGTGCTGACTTGAACATCACCAGATTGAAGCCAGCAGAAATGAGATGATTTCAGTATTATAATTAAGCCCATCGTGATTTGAATCATTCTCTCTTTTACCTTTGTTGATAGACCATCTAATTTCGTGCTCTAAGTAGCATATTATAACGGGAAATGTTGAAAGAACATATGAAACTGCGTAGTACATTGCCTTGTAAAGACAACTCCTTTTTCCTAAATGTATGTATATAGTTTCCTTGTCCGCGTTGTACCTCACATCATATGATTAAGCACTTTTCTGCCTTGCTGCCGACATATCATTCATATATCTTAATCCATTATAGCACATAATATTCATGTAAATTAGCATGTCAAGAAACACAAATCCGGGTTAGATTGTGTCATTTCTGTGTTAGTGTCGGTCGCATATTACATATCCACCCACACACCTGTTTATAACCTAAGCTCACCTGTAATAAAGTTAGTACTGTTTTCACCTGCCTCTTTGTCGTACCCTCTTAGCCTTATGAAAGGCCCAGAGAACTTTTAATAGTAACTTAAGGACTAGCCAGAACACCTTTTATTAAATGGTGGGCCACACTAAATTAAATGATACTGGAAAATATATCTGATCTTATTTAGTAAATTTGCAGTTCCTTTTAGACTGCTTCAGTTTATTTATATATTATATATATATAATATATATATATATATATAGTATATATAGATATATGGATAGTACTATAAGTGCACCTCACGTGATATATAGGTACTGTAGGCATTTCTGAAGGTTGTATTGCAGCGTCCATACGACTCTAGTCTTAGCTACATTCCCTTTTTAGCCCTCAGTACAACTACCCAACACTTCTTCTATAATTGTTACCTTTTAATGCTACCGTGGTTTTTCCCAGTTCCGTCTTTAGATCCTTGTAATTCATCCCCTTTATTTTCCGTATCTCTTAATCTTGTTGTCCCATCACCACTCTAACTCCTTTCCACTCTCTTAGCTCGAATCAAATCAAATCAACGATCAAAAAAGAGGCGGAGGGTTAACAGATTATTGCAAATATCCTGTGAAATTCTGGAAGTAGACCCTCATTGGCCGGCAACGGGGCTTGTATTAGGATTCATTAACAAATCATCCTCATCCTGATTCCTGGACCTATACATGAGAAGTGAAGGAAACCACACGATTATCTTCAGCTTTACCAACCTCTGAGTAAAATTTTTTGTGTAACCACACAGAATATCTTCACCTTCTCTTAATGATTTGTCATTTATGAATGTCTCTAATGAATGTTTATTGATAATTTATAATAATAATAATAATAATAATTAAATAATAATAATAATTAATAATAATTAATAATAATAATACATAATAATAATAATAATAATAATAATCAATAAATAATAAAACTGTAATTACAAAATTCATAATCGTAGTATTTTAAAGAGATGAAAATGACCTTTCCATTTCACTTGTAAGGATAACTCCTCTCTCTTACTGAGATGAGAGAATTTTTATAGTAGATGCATGTGTTTATTATATTTTCAAATAATAATAATAATAGAAGTAGTAATATTACGATAACTAATTTCAAATGAAAATTCTTCCCTTCGTCTTTTTCTGTATCAATTTCCCTACCTTCTCATAACTCCAGTGACGCTCGGAGCTGGGAAAGTAACAATGACATACAATGGTCAACGAAATTAATGGTTTTTATGTAATCTCTCTCTCTCTCTCTCTCTCTCTCTCTCTCGTCTTCCCTCTCTCGTCATCTCTCTCTCTCTCTCTCTCCCTCTCTCTCTTTCTCCGGTCTCTCTCTTTCCTACTGGAGATGAGATCATTTTCATGGACATGTATGTAATAAGTTTATCATTAATATTTTCCAATAATATAACTCTAATTACAAAATTCATATGTAAGGACAACTCTCTCTCCTCTCTCTCTCTCTCTCTCTCTCTCTCTCTCTCCACAAGATACTTGTCATAGTGGTAACTGTCTCTCTGGGCTGCAAGTGTTATAGTTACTATGTAAGTATTATACCTTTAAGGGTACTAATGTTTAGGATTAATTATATTAATACAATCTCTAAGATTAATACAGTAATATGAAAATAATTTAAGGTAAATTTGATGCAGGATGTTACATAAGGTATACATTTGGTGTTTCTATTTCTTCCTTCTTTTATCTCTCTCGATCTCAGCAAAAGAATTGATAGACAGACAAACATAATTGCACAGTCCTCTCGTTCTCTCTTCTCTGGAGAAATATATGTATTTATGGGAGGGAAAAAAAGTGTTGCCTACAGACGTTCATTTCAATCTATTGAAATCGTAAGGAGTTATTCTCTCTCTCTCTCTGCTATTGGCTGTTTATATATTTCTAATGGTAAAATGTTTAAGATGACTTTAAAATGATATTAATAATACCAATTCAATGGTATATTTGATGTAGAATAATACTTTAAGTAGACATTTGGTATTTGAACTTTCAAGATATGCAGATATAGGTATTTTTAGAGGGGAGTTCTAACTATTCGAGGGTTTGAGCTATTCGCGTGAGTGTCTGGTACACATCTCCGCGAATACGGGGAACACTGTACTTCAAATTTATACTACATTATGGCTTTAAAAGCAACCTTTACCAACTAGCTAGCCTACCAGAATTGATCATTAAATAACCAAGGGTAGCCTACCATAGCCTAACTTGGCCATAACCTTCAGGAATGCTGGTGTTTCTATCTGTCCCCCTCCTAAGACTATGAAATACAGCTCAAGTTTTGGCTAGCTATGAAAGTCTTAAGTTATTTTTACAGGCTAATGGAACTTAAACTGTACAATGTAAATAAATATTATGTTCAATTACAGGTCAGTATGGTTGTGACATGTTACATAGCTACTATATGTCTGCAGACTGCAGCACACAAAACTTAATTATTAGTAGAAAATGGATATTTTGTCATGTTATTTCTCAAACAATATTCATGTGGACTTTATAGTAGATTCCGTATTAACTTGTGTTTTATTTTTAAATAAATCTTTTAATGAGCCCTTCTGTTCATAATAGAAAACTGTTCAGAATTATTTGATTTTAATTTTTCGTTGTTGGAACAAATACCTTTATACACAGTATTGTTTAAGAATTACGATTATATAGAATAAGTAAAATATTGAAAATTTAGTTTTTAAAAATTTCAGTTTTATTTTTCTTGACAACAAGAAATGTAATTATTTCTTGAGCACAAAACTAAACAATATTGCGCATAAAAGTATTTGTTCCAACAACGAGAAATAAAATAATTTTGAAAAGACTTCTATTGTGAATAGAGGGGCTCCATTAAAAGATTTATTGCATTACACCTCCTGAACACCTGAATTAGCCCTGGTCACTGACCAGCCCGAACTATGTCCCCTCAGAATTACCCGTAATTAGGTAATTTTATAACTGCCAGTGCTACCAACGATGCAGGTAAACCCCCGTCTACTGAGTTACCTGTACTACCATTGGCAACGCTGTTGCTAGGACTGGCTGGCAGAGCGCTTTCCCTCCAATTGCTTCTTCTTAGCTTGAGCGTTAGGAACTTAGAACGCATCCTAGTTCAAGCAAAAATTCTGGTCTGTTAGCCCGACCCTCACAGATTTGGCCTGCATTTCAGTTGATGAATCTTGGAATACGTTTTGGATTCGATTTGGACCTCTGATGGATTTTGGACTTGACTAAGGTGGTGTTGGACTTTGCTAATCATGGACACACTTAGAAAGAAACTTCCCTGGCTATACCTTCGAAGTCATCTTTATCTGCTACGCCTCCAGAACAACCTTGCAGCGGCGATGGGGGCAGCGCATCGGTCTTGTATTGCCTACAAGAAGCGGATGAGTACCCTAAAGCATGACAGACATTCACGTTGCATTAGTTAGGGAGATACAGTGTGGGGTTAAACAGAGATGTCAGAAGTGTAAGGACTGGTCATTGGACCAGATGGAGAGCTATTTAAAACATAAGCAGGCTCTAGCTTCAAAGAACAAACGTAGGGTGACAGAACCTAGGAAAGTGGAAGAAGAGAATTTAGAGTCGGTATTATTCAAGAAATTAGAAGATAGGTTGTCATCAAGTATGACTAGTCTCTTTTGCTGATTTAATGACAAAATGGAACCAGGATATGGATAGTAATAGGAGTGTGGACTCTAACCATTCTTTTCCAGCTCCCCTGCTTGTTCCAGAACCAGCCCTAACGGG
>NC_061108.1:18458716-18489308 GCF_015104395.2 Macrobrachium nipponense | reverse complement strand
GAACCAGCCCTAACGGGTGACCTTACCTTACCTTACAGACCTTACATCTTGTTCGGGTTGCTCTAGGTCCCTCAGTATGAGGCACCTCTAATATCTACCAGAGAGTTGCTAGTACATCTTCCGGTATATTTTGCATCTTCCAATCTTGGATGGTCTGGGATGCAGTTTAGATATTTGTCGAGCTTATTCTTAAACACATCTACGCTAACTACTGTTATATTCCTCAGATGAGCTGGCAACGCATTGAATAGACGCTGCATTATCGATGCTGGTGCGTAGTGGATTAATGTCTGTGTGCTTTCCTTATTTTTCCTGGTAGAGTTTTGGGCACTATTAATCTACCTCTGCTTGCTCTTTCTGATATTTTTAGCTCCATGATGTTTTCAGCTATTCCTTCTATCTGTTTCCATGCCTGAATTATCATGTAGCGTTCTCTTCTCCTTTCTAGACTATATAATTTTAAGGATTGTAGTCTTTCCCAGTAGTCAAGGTCCTTAACTTCTTCTATTCTAGCTGTAAAAGACCTTTGTACACTCTCTATTTGTGCAATATCCTTTTGATTGTGTGGGTACCATATCATATTGCAATATTCAAGTGGACTACGAACATATGTTTTATAAAGCATAATCATGTGTTCAGCTTTTCTTGTTTTGAAGTGCCGTAACAACATTCCCATTTTTGCTTTACATTTTGCCAATAGAATTGCTATTTGATCGTTGCATAACATGTTCCTATTCATCATCACACCAAGGTCTTTAACTGCTTCCTTATTTGTGAGTCTCATTATTAGGTCCCCTATATGCATATAGCTTTCCTTCTCTGTCTCCTTAGTTTATTGATTCAAATTTATCAGAGTTAAATACCATCCTATTTACCTCTGCCCAATCATATACTTTGTTAAGGTCTCTTTGTAGCGTGTTCCTATCTTCATCACAAGTAATTTCTCTACTTATTCTTGTGTCATCGGCGAAACTACTCACTACCGAGTCCTTAACATTACTGTCTATGTCTGCAATCATAATAACAAACAGTAATGCAGCTAACACCGTACCTTGTGGCACACCGGAAATTACCTTAGCTTCATCCGATTTCTCATCGTTTGCAATAAGTATCTGTTTTCTGTTGAGTAAAAATTCTTTTAACCATCTTCCTACTTTATCCACTATATTATGTTTTCTAATTTTCTTCGCTAATATATTATGGTATACCTTGTCAAAAGCTTTTGCAAAGTCTAGATAAACCACATCTGTTTCATTTCCGCTTTTCATATTTTTGTATATGTTTTCACAGTGGACTAACAGTTGGGTTTGTGTACTTTTTCCGGGTACGAAACCATGTTGTCCTATATTAAACAGATTATTTTTTTTTTTATTAAATGTTTCATAATATTTTTCTTCATTACCCTTTCATACACTTTCATAATATGTGATGTTAGACTCACAGGCCTATAATTACTTGCCTCTAGTCTTGATCCACTTTTGAAAGTAGGGGTAATATATGCTAATTTGTGCTCATCATAAATCGTGCCTGTATCTACACTTTGTCTTAATAATATTGCAAGTGGCTTTGCGATAGAATGAACTACTTTCTTTAACAAAATAGCAGGAACTCCATCAAGCCCTGCTGCAGCTCCATTTTTAATTTCATTAATAGCCTGCACAATATCAGCTTCATTAATATCTATGTCAGCTAAATATTCACTATTTTCGTCCCTTACTTCTATATCATTATCTTCATTATCTATTCTAGGGGTGAATTCTCTCTTATATCGTTCTGCCAATATGTTGCAAATTTCCTTTTTTTCATTCGTTAATCTTCCTTCAATTCTTAGAGGGCCTATTTCTATTCTTCTTTTATTCATCTTTTTCGCGTATGAGTATAATAGTTTGGGGTTTTGCTTGATATTTACTAAGGTTTTTTCTTCCAAGTCCCGTTTTTCATTTTCTTTTGATTGTATAATCTTTTGTTCTGCATTTTCTATCTTACTTTTTAGTTCTATAACTTTCCATGCATTTTTTTCTTTTGCAAGACCTTTTTTCCACTTTCTGATTTTCTGGAACAAGATCCTTCTGTCTCTTGGTATGCATGACTGATGTTTACTTTTCTTCTTCAGTATTAATTTATCCACTATTTTCTCTAATATTTTATATAATATCTCCGTATTTACCCTTATGTCATCATTTACGAAAATGTTATCCCAATCTTTGTTTAATTCTTCATTTATTTCTGACCATTTTATATTTTTACTGTAGAAGTTGTATTTTCCATATCCTTCCCACTTTTCCATTTCTTGCTTATCTCTGTTTTCACTTGCTTTGGAATGGACTGTTAATTCTGACATTATGGTCTGAAATACTCGCATTATAGACTATTATTTCTTTAACATAATTCATCTCGTTCACAAATACTAGGTCTAAAGTATTTTCCTTTCTTGTTGGCAGGTGATTTATTTGTTGAATGTTGTATTCTAGTAGCATATCTAATAGCTTTTCGAATTGCCTCTTATCATCTGCACTACTATTACTCTCTTATTTATATGTATAAGTACAACCACAATCTCCTATTCGTTCTTTCCAGTCTACAAAAGGAAAGTTGAAGTCTCCAGATAGGAGAATAGTCCAGTCCTTGTGATTTCTACATCTTTAGTATTAGGAGGTGTATATATTACTATGTTCATTAATTTTTCAGATTCAAATTCTACCGCTATTAGTTCACATTCTGAGTTACTATATTTCTCATATATTTTTCCTTGTTTTGTGTTTTTCACATATATTGCGGTTCCCCCTTGATTCCTATTTTTTCTATCTGATCTATAAGTTTGGAACCCTTTTATTTGATCATCATTCCCAGTCTCTTGGGAATACCAGGTTTCACTTATATTCATTATATCTATTTTCTTTTCAATTTGGGTTAGTTCTTCTAAGTACTCTATTTTCCTTTTTGAGTTACTCGTAACTAAACCCTGCGCATTCATCACTATGATGGTTTGCGTGTTTTCTCCTTCATTTAATATGGGTAATAATAAAGATTTTCCCATGTCTCTTTCCTGTTCTGGTATGTTCTTTTTTTTCATTTTCAGAAATTCTGACATTAAAAAATCCAACTTTTCTATAATATTTGAACTTCCTTCATCATAATTATTTATTTTGTGTCTGAATCTGGAATTTTCTCCGTATCTGCAATATCCTCTTGCATAATAAATACAGTTATTATCTCTTGAGTTGTATCTTGGAGCTGAGGCTTTGAAATTTTTTGCTGACATATCGCGTTGATGGCTTGGTTTTTTCTTTTACCTGATATTCTTTATTCCTCTCTTTATTTGTTTCTTTCTTATTTTGGATTTTATTACTTGATTGATTATTTATTTGATTATGATTCATGGCTACAGGGTGCATATATTTACATTTTTTGTCGAACTTATGGGAGTTATGGGGAAATGCAAGCCAAGAGAGCAGGATTCGCCGTCCCCCTTGACACGGAGCAGGCAGTGTCAGCAGCAGAATCCCCCCTGGCGTGGAGCAGGCAGTGTCAGCAGCAGAATCCCCCCCTTTCCCCTAAAAGTGTAAGTAAAAAGGGTGAATTTAGTAATAGGCGAGACCAAGACTGTCAGGGATCTTAGTGTAGATTTTAAGGATGAGAAATTGCAAGAGCAGTGGCTTTCAGGTTCAGGTTCGACTGCTTTTGCAGGATCGCTCTTGGATCCTGCTTAAGTTCTGTTTCTGTCCTCGAGTTTTCCTAAGGACAAGGACCATAAGTCATCCAATAAGTCAGTGTGTGAAGCGAGGCCTGTTGAAGAAGGTTTTGATCCCATCCCTTCTTCTTCCAAGGTTTCTTTTCCAGCTGGATCTAGTACAGATTCAAGGGCTGGTGGTAGTCCTTTTGATGAATTGACATTTAATTTGGCAGAATATAATGCTAACATTCTAGGTTTGTCTCAAAATTATAGACTACTGGTTAGACAGTGTTATCACTTAGGTTTCTCAGACATTCGGGATCATGTCATTAAGAATTTCCCCTAGTTTTCAGGTGATATGTTTCAGGATTATCAAGGGGGGAGGGGAATCTATATACCTTGTTTCACTTAAAAGGATGGCCTCTTCTTCCTCTCCATCTTCTCTTACATCTGTTTTTCCTTCTATCCCTAATGTTTCCCTTTACACCTTGTCAACAAGCTCTACCTCTCAAATCCTTCTTCACTCTCCTCTTTCGGGGCATACCTTAGTTACTTCGTCAGTCTGCTGGCAGGCCCCTCCGGTTGGTTTGCCCCTGGAGGTGTCCCGTTCTTCTGGTTTTGTGCGTTCAGAAACGGAGGTTTCTGCAAAAGGGCAGTTAGGCAATATGGCAGAGTTAAAGCATGATTTGTCGGATTTAGGGAGGAGTCATGCCCTAGGGTTAGGTGTAACAAGCGCTTCATCTGTTACTCTCTTTGGTCTGCGTGCTTGGGGGGGTGTGGGGGGTTCCTTTTCCCGTTTGCCTTGAGAGTGTTAAGCAGCAGGGAGGTGCATCAGATCCGGAAGGCATAACCCTCTCCCTTTGCGCACCTGTCAGTGCGAGCCTAGTGGGCGGATCCTCTCCCTGCCCGAATTCTTTAGCGAGGATTCCGATAGTTGTACCAGGTATGACCTCTCCCTTTTTCTCTTCTCCTTTGATGCCTTTCTCAAACCTTCCTCAGGATGCGGCATTTTCCTTTTCTAAGGGTTATGGTATTGGTACTGATTTGGTGGCCAAGTTTACGAGGACAGAGGCTCCCTCTTCTAGTTTGTATCACTGCTACGGCGGGTGCTTCTTCTGGTTTTGTTAAGGCCGCTGCGGCGGTTCCCCGTCTGAACAGGATGTTGGGTGGTTTGGTTGATGCAGGTATTGCGGCTGCTCTAGTATTAGGTGCTGGTATGGTTCAGTCAGGTACAAGTGATATTGCTCCGGGGGCGGGTTTTTCCACGTTGATGGGCTCCCCTTCGGTGAAAAACATGAGAAATGTTTCAGGTGTTGCGGCTTCGGAGTTCTCAGGTGTTGGCACAGGGTATTTGTGGAGGTTAAGTGTAGGTTCTTCAACCTCTTCCATTGGAATCCAGTTTGCTTAGGTCGGCTGTGCTTATGCACCAATTTCGTCATCATCGGTCCTTGGGGGTAAGGCATTCCATACGAATGTTTCCCAACAGGGTGGGTCGGCCTCATGTAGGCTTGTTTCGGATTTGGCACACCCAGTGTTTGGTAGTGCAACAACTCCACAAGCTGCATCGACTCTCTTAGGAGCGAGTGTTCTTTCACAACTGGTTGTGGTTGGTACAGGAATTCTTCGGGGTTTGGTAGGTCAAGATTCCAGGTATAGGGAATCGTTGGGTACCCACTCTTTGCAGTCGGGTAATTTGGACGTTTGTCCTGTCTCTTGTCCTACTCCTCTCCGACCTGAGTTTACCGATAGGGAGACGTCTTTGGAGGAAGAAATCCCTATCATTGAAGAGAACTTTCCCCAAGCAGGAAAAAGTGAATATAAGAGGATGGTGGAATTTATTCATTTTTTGTTTCCTCAGTCAAGAGTGTCGGAGGATCCAGTACATCCTAGTCAGGCAATGTTCGAGGAACTATATTCTATGAAACCTACGGTACCTCGCACGTCCTGTAAGTTGCCTTGGTTTGGTCAGGTGGAGCAGGCCTTGAGGGAGGTGGATGCTAGATTGACTTCAATAGTGGGTTTGGGTAGGCAGGATTCTTCTCTACTTCCACCCAGTAAGAACATGTATGGTGTAGCGGGTAACCCTTCATCCGGTATAAGAGTTCCCTTGAATGAATACTTAGAGGCGCTTTTGTCCAGAGTTCCCTCGTCGTTTAGGCAGGTAGGAATCACCTCAAGAGAAGCAACCATATTAGAGGACACCTTTCAAAACCAGTCCAAAGCTCTCACATTGTGGATGTTGGCTGGTTTGATGGGCTTCTTGAAAAGAGATGGTTTCGTTCCGCTGGATCCAGTCTTTTTCGGCAATTTAATCACATCTGTTTCGATGGGGTTGGCTCATCAAGCAAACATCTCAGCAGCCTGTACAACCTTTA
Source organism: Macrobrachium nipponense (assembly GCF_015104395.2). Lineage (NCBI taxonomy): Eukaryota > Metazoa > Arthropoda > Malacostraca > Decapoda > Palaemonidae > Macrobrachium > Macrobrachium nipponense. Next base: position 18,483,260 of record NC_061108.1, on the reverse strand, counting down.
TTGGGAAGAGGAGGGACTTATTTTTGAGCCATCTTCCTCCCCATTTCCCTGATATACAAAAGAGGGCTCTGTTGAGGGCGCCCCTCACACTCTGCGACAGACTCTCCAGAGAGGAGGAGGTTGTGTCTATGGTAAATTTTGTTTCTTCTACATCAGCGGTGGAGTCGCAACAGGCGATGATTTGGGTGGCGGCACAGGGTGTTAGAATTATCGCTGAGAGATCTGACAAAGAAAGTGTTGTTCTTGGTTTCTCTTGCTACAGCAAAGAGAGTGGGGGAGATACAGTCAGTATCATTCTCAGGTAAGGATATCTATCTCTCATATTGACCAGAGTTCGTTGCCAAATCGGAATCAGAAACCAATCCCTTGCCAAGAGCCTTTAAAGTCTCCTCTCTTGAGGATTTTGTTGTGAGGTGACGATCTAGAAATGTGCATTTGTCCGGTTCGTGCACTAAAGACATATTTGGCACGCACAGAAAAACTCTTGGCTCATCAGCGGATGTTATTTGTTTTGCCAAGGAACCCCTCTAGAGCCATTTCAAAGAATGCAGTTAGTTTTTTCCTATGAGAAGTTATTACTCAGGCTTCAGGTAACTCTTCTGCCGATCCTGGCAGCAGCAATTCACGCCCAAGAGTGCATTCCATTGGGGGAATAGCTACCTCTTCAGCTCTCCTAAGGAATTATTTGGTGTCATCGATTTTGGAAGCAGCAACCTGGAAGTCTGCTTCAGTCTTCACGTCATTCTACCTGAAGGATATTCAATTCTCTTTGATGGAGGGTTACTCACTAGGCCCTTTCATGGCTGCCAATGCGGTAGTGCGGTATGTTCTCACATTGAGCATTAGTGAATAGAGGTGAGGTTATTACTTTAGGTCTTTCAGCTTAAGCGAGAGTTTTTTTTCTATCATTTTCTTCCTCCATTAACTGTTCACATTATTAAGAAATAGGTAGGCAGATAGCATAGATGAACGACAACGGCGGTTCCGTGTGCACTATTCACCTGGGGTGAGCAACAAAGAACCCAAAAGACCTGCTTAGGCAGCTCCTCCTCCATACATGAGAGGCTTAGCAGCCACATAGGAGGCTCCTTTTCCCTCCACAAATACGATGTATTGAATACCACATGGGAGGCTCCTTTTCCCTCCACACATGCGACGTATTGAATGCCACATAGGTGGTTATCTAGACAGAGACAAGGCCTGACTGACAAGACTGACACAGGGTACTCTCTCCGCTGGCAATCTCATCTAAAGAACTGAGTATAAGGGTGAGTTAATATACATTGTGGGTGAAACTGAGTTACCTGGACATGATCTGTGAAGGAGTCAGGCTGAATGAGATTGATCCCACTTCCTTTTAAATGTTGTTAATCAGGCTAATTAAAGTGGTGTATTGCAATATGAAGTTTTTATCATAAAACTAATATTGTAATACTTACCTGAACACCTGAATGACTCCCACCCTCCTACCCTCTTCAATGAATAGTGATTAATGCAATTGAAGGGAGAGCGCTTCAGTAGACGGGGCTTTACCTGCAGTGTTGGTAGCGCTGGCAGTTAAAATATTACCCAATTACGGGTAGTTCTGTGGGTATAAAGTTCGGGCTGGTCAGTGGCCAGAGCTAATTCAGGTGTTCAGGTAAGTATTACAATATTAGTTTTATAATGAAAACTTCATGTTTGAAAAATAAAACACAATTAGGAATCTAATAGAAAGGCACATGAATATTGTTAGAAAAATAACATGCCGCCTCTGTTAGGTATGTTATGGCCTTATGACACCGAAAACTGGAACTCTACCCATGGTTAAATCGCCGATTTTATGGTGCTAGACAAGCGCCATAAAACCGGATCGCCGATAACCGAGTCTGCTGATAACCGGGGACTGCCTGTATGTATGTATGCATATATATATATATATATATATATATATATATATATATATATATATATATATATATATATATAGTATATATATGTATATATATATATATATATATATATATATATATATATATATATATATATGTATATATATTATATATATATGTATATATATATGTATATATTATATATATATATATATATATATATATATAATATATATATATATATATATATATATATTATATATATATATATATATATATATATATATATATATATATATATATATATATATATATATATTATATATATATATATATATATTATAATATAATATAATATATATATATATATATATATATATATATATATATATATATATATATATATATATATATATATATATATATATTATTCAAAATTCCACCTCGTCTCCTCCCAGAAAATATAATTACATTGAAAACTTAGGCCTTGACTGGAGGACGAGGGGTTTGAACAAAGAAAAAAAAACTAAACTTCTCAGGCATAAGGCCGATTTTACTGAGGAGGGAGGAATTTACATAAAAGCTGGACTCTAGTTTTAAAAGCACTATATTTTCAGGAATTTACAGAGATCCAGGAACACAAGGGGCAGCGACTGCCTTTCAGTCCACCCAAACACGTGGAGGGAGCAGTCCAGCCACGGCAATTTAGGAAAATTGCGCAACGGATCAAAATTGCAAGCTTCGAAGGATTTCCAATTCCTACCACAGCCAGGCACAGTGTTTGTCGGCAATAGAGGACATAGGCATAAGGCAGGGAAGCGCATGAGGGCGAACGTTACTCACTAGTTTCTTTCAATCAAAAGGCCACTCATCGGGGGAATGAAATGACTGGGAAATTTACACAGCAGAAACTATTTCGTGGCTTAAATTCACTAGGAGGATGTTACTAGTATCAGAGGGGAGTAACTACAGACTTGAGCCCAGATGGCGGGGGGGAATGAAAACTGCTCAAAGTCGCCTTGGAAAAAGGAAATGAAGTACAGACAAAGGTAAAACAATTCCCTAGTTGAAATGGAATTTTCCATACAGTACCTTAGTAATGAGGCTAGTCGTCTTCTCCTTGAGGTTTGGCACTATGGACTGTAAAATATACTTGGGCTTCTCAAAGCATGGGAAGCCAGGCCCAAGAAAGGGCGGTGTTGGGCAGCGGCGTCTGGTAAGAAGCCAGGTTTTGACCTCGCCGAGGTCTGTGTTCTTCTGAGGGCTCCGCTCCTGGGTTCAAGGCCTTTTGAAGCTTTCTCCTGGTAGGCTCCTCCTCCAGTCCCTGTGGGGGTAATTCCAACAACCAATGGGAGAAGAGATAGCTTTTTCAAAAGAAAGGGAGAATGGAGGTAATGGGTTCTTTCCAAGTGTAAGGGGCAACTTGTATTAACATAGATGCATTAAACTTGGGTAAAAGACTATTTCTCTCCTTGGTTCTAGCTTAAAATCTTGAACACCTCCCCATTCTAGAGGACATTTCAACTCTGGACGGGTTGGAATGGACAAGACAAGCTAGAAACAAGGACCAATTGCAATATAGATTACTGAGCCTTCCATTCTCCCTTGAGTGGCCTTATAATATAAGCAATATTCAAACTTTGCCAATTATAATATTCATGAAGTCTTACTCGACAGGCAGAGGATTAAGCAAAATGAGGTGTGACTTGACTAAAGATTAACTTTCTATATTCAAATAAGCATATGCTTAAAATATAACGTCACACTGAGAATAACAATGAATAACAATAAGTGGTTATATATGGAATTAAACCTACAGGTAAGTTACATCCTATATAATGCTACTATCTCAATTTTTCAAGGCAGCACATCCTATCTGTTTACCCTGATGGAGCGATATGACACGTTCAGGTGTGTTAATGGCCCTATGGTTTCGTTAAGTTACTTTGTCTCGTAACAAGACGACGCCTAACAGTATTAATTACATCAACACTAACATTAGTGCACTTACAAGGGGAAAATTAATGGAGTAATTCTTCGTATGGATTAACTAAGATAACTAACACACACACAAGAAAAAGAAATGTAAATTTGATCAAAATAATGGCAATCTCACAAAATATAAAGACTATGGAATAACACTAAATCAAAAGCTAATCAACCAATGTATAAACGAGCCAGGCTTCGAAATTATCTGTAAGCTACAGCAACGTTTGCTGGCTAAAACTTTCCCAAGTTAAATGGAATTCTAAGTGCCTAGAATAGGGCATGGTGCCAGTTGTGACACTTTTGCGACAGTAGTTCATAAAGAAGTACTAATTTATACAAGGCCAGGGTAGCTGGCAGTTTGGCTCTGCCTAAGCAGAGCATACAATATAAACAAATGCCTCAAGGCAGTAAATATGAAGAAAGGAAACCAAGGAAGATAAGATACAGACAATACAAAAGGAAAAGAAGAAAGTTACCAAAGGGTCAGAAAGAAGTAGAAGTGGCAGAGTCTGACACTCTCTTCTGGATGGAGAGAGTCAGAATTCTCTATAAGATGGTGGCACTGTGCCAGGCACTAGTGCAGAGAGGCTATTGGCTCTCGTAAGGTTTTGGAAAACCTCGACGCCCTTTTCCCTTCTTCCTTCAACCTCTCCGAGGTCAGTTTGACGATGCCATGGGGGGCCTTGGAGGATCCAAGCCCTTTGAAGATTCTGAAGGGGCATCTGCTCAAGCTGCTGTGACAACTGGGGCCTTGGCACTTGTCCCCGTACCTAATGCTGCGTGGCTCGGTTCCCTGAGTTCTTCAGCCAAATAGGATTTGGCAGAGTCATTACTCCAGGACCGGTTAGCTGCTGACAGAGGGGGATTGGATGAGGTAATGGTATTCGGGATGGGCTTACCCATGGAGAGGACCGACTCTGGGGCGGCCGGCGAGGCTGCACCATTGGTGGAGTTTCCACTATGTTTATGGGTGTCCTGGGGGATTCCTATTGGAATTGGCTCTTCCTTGACTGCTGGCATGGGTAGTCGGGCCAAGCCAGCGGAGGGAGAGTGACTGGGACTTAGAGCTCCAGGAGGAAGACTCGAGTCTGGCCTTGGCACTGGCACTAAAGCCGGTCCTGACTCAGTGGATGGACTCGAACGTGGCTCAACATCCATGAAAGATGGAGCCTGGCACTGCCTGGCACCTTCAAGTGACATTGGCTGTGCAGAGGTAGTCCTTGGAGGCCCGTGGAACGGGTCTGGAGCTATGTGAGGGTGGGGGCCCTGATACGGTATAAAGTCAGGAGGAGACTTAAAATCTTGTCCTAGCAGGACATCATAACCTCCTGGTATATAGGTTGCTACTGCCATGGTACATATCTTCGAACGGTGAGGTCGCGTGACTCTCAACTGGATAGTAGGTAGGAACATCTTGACATGGTTGAGGCTCTCTATCGTTATGAACTGATGCCTATCAACCTTGGCTCCCTAAGGAATTTTATCCTCTCGGATGATGGAGACTTGCGCACCAGTGTCGTCGAAAGCTCAGACCTGGTGGGCAGGATAGCGACCTCTTGGAGGTGCGACAAATATGGGGCACTGAGCAGGGGGGCCTAGAGTGGATGGATTCGTCACGGCCATAGCAATGGCAGAAACAGGAGCTTTCTTGGGGCATCCTGCCCAGGCAGCAGTGTGCCCATGCACTCTGCAGGTGTCACAGAAACTCTTGCTAAAATTAGGCCTGGGCCTGTTGTTTTTGTTCCAATGGCCGTAGTTTTTGTTATTATGATTGGGTAGTCCATTTCGAGGAGTGGCAGCAGCTTGCTGAGGAGGATCTACTTTTGATAGGCACTGCTCTGTGGTGTGACCTGGTTTGTTGCAATGCCCACACACAGGTTTCCAAGGAAGGTTATTGGGGTGCTGGGTAGGCTGAGAGGTTGAAGCAGGAGTGAGGGGGAGAGCAGGATGTATTCTCTTCTTTAACAAACTCTGCAATAGATGGTGGGTGTCATAGGCGTCTGCCCATTTACAGCGCTCCAAAAGAGTCTTAGGGAGCCTTGTCCACCAAGTAAGTGGCAAGATCAAGGGAGGCGTAGGAAAGAAAGTCCTCTAACTGGAAGAGTTCTAAGACCTCCTCAACAGATGTTGCGTTGGGGGCCTTCGTCCACCTACGGAGTGCCGGGGCCTTGCCTCCACCGTTCTGGGGTCAATTCATAAGCCCCAAGGATTGCCTCTCGGACTAGGGCGAGATCTTATCGCTCATTCAGGGGAAGGGCCTCGAATGCAGTCCGCCCTTTGCCAGCGAGATGCTTGCCAAGGAGGAGGGCCACTTCCTGAGGGGTTGGATTGAAGTTCCCAAACACCTGCTCGACATGATCAAGCCAGGTGTCGGGTTCGTTATTGTCCCAAGCCCTAATGAGGCTGCCCATGCTGTGGAGGTGAGAGGGCGCAGGAGGCGTGGGACTCGGGGGTGCCAGAGTGGCACTCTTAACTGCCATAGCCAGTTCATGTGCCCTTTCTTTCTCCCTTTCAGCGGCTTGGAATTCTCTTTCAGCCGCTTCTCTTCTTTCTTGCGCTTCTCTTTCAGCTGCTTCTCTTCTTTCTTGTGCCTCCCTCTCCTTCTCCCGTTCAGTTGCTCTCTCTTGGGCTGCCTCCTTCAGCTTATCATTCGCCCAATTGATCAGCTTTGCGCCCTTCAGCCCCAAGGCTTGTCTGGCTTCTGTGAAGGCCTTAGCCTCCTCCAGTGCTGCGTTACTGGCCATCTCCTCAGCTGTAAAACGCTAGTAGACTAGCCTGATAATAGTAGGGTGGAAAGCAGTTGCAAAATCAGCAAATGTCGGCAAAGGTATGCGGAAATGCTCGACGCAGACTTGGCAAGATGACCATAAATCCCTGCAAACACAGTTACTACTGGTGCGTAGCACGGCGGAAAACTCACACCTAGAATCTTGGAAATTTACAGTTCGGCGTAGAACTCAACACCGGTAATGGATTTGGTGATAAATTTCGTAAAATAGAGCAAAAGAACCTGGTCACGAAATTCACGGAATCCTCACATGAAAAGGTAGCAAAGGTCGTAAAGGCGAAAATTCAACGCCTGTACGGATTTGTAAGGTAAATGGAAAAATAAAAATCTAGTCATGAAGTTCACGGAACTCAACGTGAGGACGTGACAAATAAATGTCGTAGATGCAGAACCTCAACGCCATTACAGCTTTGTTAATGAAAGTAGAGAGAAAAAAATCAATTCACGAAAATTCACGGAACCTCAAAGTAAAACGTGACAAAGATGTCGTAAATGTGGAACCTCAACGCAATTACGGTTTGTTCCGTTACGTAATACAAACCTTTTGGTCCTTTAACAATAGGAATATACTTTCAGCGTAGCTGGAATTACAGCCGTTGAATTTTGAACAAGGTGGTTAGGCAGTAACTACCGTGGAGCAGGCTAACCTGCCCAGATGTAAACACTCCACTTTACTTTCGGCCGTCTTCCTAGGAAGACGTGTGTTTGTGAGCTCCGGCCGACTGGTCGTTAATCTTTTTTCCCGGTGGGACCCTTTTGGTTTATTTTTTGTATTTAAATAATTATGCATATACAGTGTTTGATATTAATACTAAACAAAGGTTTCTCCTTGGTTTTTCAATTAATATAGAAACCCACTTTTTGTGATAGCCTTTGTAACCGCCCCTCTATTTGTGTTAAGAGCTGGCGGCTAAGGTATGCCAACATATTTACATTCTTTCGCCCTTTAACACTGGCTCAGACCTGCATGAGGACGAGATATGTATTTATCGTGAGGATAAGACATGTATTCATCCGGAAATAATGCTTACGCTTGGGAATTACCAAGGGAACTTCAAAGGTTTGTCCGTGTTTTGTTGTTATGGTAATTTCTCTTCTCCTTCTTCCTTTCACTTACTATCGGAAGAAGGTAGAAGGATGGGCGTGCGGTGCTGATGTCGGGGGATCTCCTCTCACTTCGGAGGGCGGCGCCCTTGGATGTGTGAGGAGTATCCTCATTACTTTAATATTTTTTATCTTATTTTACAGACTAGTGGTGATTGTGTTTTCAGCAGTATTGGTTGGATGCTCTTCGTGTTGGTTATCCTAACCTTGGAATTGTACCTATGACTTGTAGCATGTTGCGTACCGATCCTCGAGTGTGTGTACTGATCCCCTGCTGATAATCATTTTCATTACCACTATTACCAGGGAGTTATGTCACTGGACGAAGCTGTCGCACTGCCCTGTGAGGTTATCTACTCCTGATGGTAGAAGTCTGGCAGAAGGAGAAACCGAAGAGGAAGAGAGCTCGTTAAGTGTTGTCATCCTCCTCTTCGAGATCTTCATATCTTCATGCTTCCCCCCCTTCAACTTTTAGGCTTTGCCGTAAGAGAAGGTGGTCTCCCCCCCTAAGAAGTCTCGTCACGGGACTTCTAAGGGTCTCTCTTGCTCCAGTGAGACAGGCGAGTCTTCCGCTGGTCCTCCCGTTCCTTCAGGAACAGGGCCCGTCTCTCCTTCCTTGGGGAGGAAGTAGACGGGGACCGTGGAGGTACCGGCCACCGCTGGTCTCCTCTCCCAGTTCCGAAGGTTCCACCTCCAGACCGGGAACCATTTCGGCCACCCGCTTGCGAGTTTTACCGAGTGTACAGTCACCTACAGGTGACCGTGTAGCCAGGGTCCAGACTGCGAAGTTCGCTCCCCGTGTCAGGACCCAGGCACGGAGCGGAAGATGGTAGGAGTCGCTTGGGTGACTCTCGCCAGACCGGTGATCGCTCTTGCAGCGATCGTCCAGTGCCCAGGGTTGACGTGACGTTCCCGCGGGTCCGTTCATGCAGAGGCCGGTGGAGGCGGGCCATCCAGCCCTCTTTTAATTAATCCTTTTCTTTCAGAGACAGCCCCACCCAGACGATGGTCACGTTCGCGCGACTGACCAGTCTCAGGGGTGGCAGATGCTTCACCTGCCAGGTAGGAGTTCATAGCCCTCCTCGAGGAAGCGTTCTCTCCACTGCTACTCCCGCAGGTCCCTCCAGACAGGTGCAGTTGGGCCGTGTTGCTTCGGCAACTGGCCCAACTCCGTCCTGAATGGAGGACCTCTCGGTTGTCCTGAGGAACTGGCGAAGAGGAAGTCTAGGAAGAAGAGGAAGGTGTCGCCGTTGTCTTCTGCCGCCTCTTCCCCTTCGACTTCTGAGAGCCCCCAGCTGAAGAAGAAGAAGGTAGCCTCCTCCCCCCCCTAAGAAGTCTCGCTCAGAGACCTCTAAGGGTCTGTCCCACTCCGGTGGAACAGTTGGGGCTTCTGCTGGTCCTCCTGTTCCTTCGGGAACGGGGCACGTCTCTCCTTCCGCAAGGAAGATGACGGGGACCGGAGGGGTACCGGGTAACACCGGTACCTCCTCTACTGGCACCAGAGGTTCCGCCTCGACGCCAGGTACCGTCTCGGCCTTTCGTTCGCGAGAGGTACCGAGTGTACGGTCACCTGCAGGTGACCGTGCAGCCAAGACCCAGGCAACCAAGTTCGCTCGGCACCAGGATTCAGGCATGGAGTGGAAAACTGGTGGGAGTCGCCAAGGTGACTCCCACCAGGCCAGCGATTGCTCTCGGGGCGAGTCGCCCGGCACCCAGGGTTGACGTGACGGTCCCAGACCAGCCGCGGGCTGAGGCGAGGAAGCGGTCCCCTCGGTCGCCTGGACCAGCCTCGACTGGTCCAAGTGGCGTGACGCGCCGTGAGGACAGGCCTCGCTCCTACTGCGACAGCGGACTCTGCCGGTCCCCTGACCGTCGCTCCCACTGGGACCGGGCGGAGAGGGGGACCAGCAGCAGCTCTTCTGACGCTCGGGACCATCGCGGCGGTTCTCGGTCGAGCCGCTCGACCAGGCGCCTGCAGATCGATCGCCACCAGGGGTTGGCGAGTGTCTGCAGCCCCCCCACAGCACGCCCATTCTGCCAGTGGGGGGGGGGGGGGGGGCGCATCAGGCCTACCTCTCCTATCCCTTCAACTTCCTCGGGCTACACTGGGAAGAGCGAGGCGATCAGGAGTGATTGCGAGGGGCGCGCTCCCACCGCGACACCGGACTCTGCCGGTCCCCTGACCGCCGCTCCCACCGGGACTGGATGGATAGGGGAACTAGCAGCAGCTCTTCTGATGCTCGGGACCGTCGCCACTGCTCTCAGTCTAGCCGCTCTCCCCTGGAGAGCCACTCGACCAGTGTAGCCCGATCGCCAGCAGCTCTCCTGAAGAGACTGACACTCCTTTCTTGGTCCAGCGTTTCTCCGCAAGAAGACTGCTGGTCCAGACCGGCAGCTCAATCGTCACCGTGGTTGATGATCGCCTACAGTCCTCCCAGCCTACCGGTTCTGCTGGTAGGCAGGGGAGGAGCTCTCGTAACAGGTCTCCTGACATAAGAGGCCGACGCTCCATTCCTTGGTCTAGTGATTCTCCGCAAGAAGCCGCTGGTCCAGACCTGCAGCTCGATCGCCACCGTGGGTTGATGATCGCCTGCAGTCCTCCCAGCCTACTGGTTCTGCTAGTAGGCAGGGTAGGAGCATCAGGTCTCCCTCACCTGTCCCTTCAACCAGGGCCCGTGAGAGGGGGGTGAAGCTGGTTTCTTTACACCAGGGCCCGGTCTCAAAGGGGGCCCGGCCTCAAAGGGGGCCAGTCACCCGACCAGGAGGGAAAAAAATGGGAGAGCAAATGGAGAGAGAGAGAGAGAGAGATAGAGAGAATACTAATATGCAAAACACACCATAAACATATGTATATATATAATAGAAGTTTCTACAGTTTATCAGTAAAATAATAGTTGTTGAAAAACTTTTTCTAAATAATCTTAAGCCTGGAGTGACACCACGTAATTACGTAAATGAATGCAGCTCAGCTGTGTTGGAATATAAGCGATGTCAACTCTCCGTCTTGCTCAGTCACCATCATTCTGATTGCCTGGCAGGATGTACATCGTCTTTCTCATTCCTTGGCAAATATTTCAGTAAGTTACAGAACTTACAGCAGTGGTTCCCAACCTGGGGGAAATGGTATGGACCGTATAGTGTTATGTGCATTGTTTATTTACACCAGTTTGTTTATGATAGTTTATCCATATTTTCCTTTAAAATATATGCAGACAGTCACACCTGGTTGTTTTTCATAATTTTCTTGGGGGAGGGGAGGGGGAGGCTTACATCGCATGGTTCTGACCCTTTAGCTGGATAATGCCTAAATAGGCGGTTATACATACAGGTCTATAGCTTATAGGCTTGCCGCTTGCTTTGCTCACCAAATAGGCTGCTTCAAAGAAAAAATTCCAAAGTCGATTTTTGAGTCCAAGTCCATCCCTGTTAAATTAAATGAAATTGTTCAATAACAACATGTACATTTTTTAAACAAATTGACCAAAACTGTTGAGTATGTACCATGTAATGGTGTAAGTGTCATAATGTCATTATCACCATTGTGCTTTAGCCTTTAGGGTAAAAGTTTTTTTCCTCTTCTTTCAGACTGCATAATGTATTCTCACAAATCAGGTGCACAGAAGCGGAAAGAAAAACAGGCTAGGGAAGAGGCTGTTTCAAAGTGTGCAAGAACATTATTTGAAGTGGGTGTTAAGAAAATAGACACAATAGTCACTAATGTAGAAGAACAGAATATCTTGCCCTCATCCTCAGAGTCAGACCCCTCAACTTCACAGTCCAGGATGCCCAACAGGAAGCCGAATCCGATGTAATAAATGCAGAACCCAAAGACACTGAACAACAAAGAGATATAGGTTTGATCCCTGATAGGCCATCTCGAGTGCAGATTGAAGATTTTGTTAGACAGGGCCCTCAGCCAATACCAAGTCAAATTGCTTCAGATGATAAGGGTAACAGTTTCCCTTATACAGTTTTGAAAGTTCGGAGACCAAATGGTGAAACTGGAAAACGAGATTGGCTAGTGTATAGTCAGCGTAAAAGAGCACTTTTTTGTTTTCCTTGTCGACTGTTTATTGCAGGATGTACACAACAGCCAAAAACACCTTCAAATTTGGCTTCATGTGGCATTGGAAAACAATTGTCATGGAAAAAACTTTATAACCTCATTCCAGAACATGAGCATACAAACTACCACAAACAGTGTTATCTAGACTGGCGTCAGTTAGAAGCACGTTTGAAAGAGGAATCTGGAATTGATGATCAGTTACAGAGATCAATTCAGTCTGAGAAAAGTAAATGGAAGCTAATTCTAAAACGAATCTTGGATGTTGTACTGACTTTAGGAGAGCGAGGCCTTTCATTTCAAGGAGAGTCTAGCATGATAGGTGATACAAATAATGGAAATTTTCTTGGTATAATTGAGCTGCTTTCTCGTTATGATCCCATTCTTCAAGATCATGTATCTAAAGTGAGAGAAGCTCGGAAGGATGGGAAGCGTCTTCAGGCTCATTATCTTTCCTATTCGTTACAAAATGAATTCATTCAATTATGTGCCGAAAAGGTTAAAGACTGTATTCTTAATGAGCGTGATCAGGCCAAATATTATTCAATAATGGTTGATGCTACCCCGGATATGTCACATACTGAACAAAGTACATTCATCCTGAGATACCTAACTTGTGATGAATGTGGTAAATACCTGATACAAGAGAGATTTCTTTCATTTATTGATGACAGTAAGAAGACAGGGGCAGACATTTCAGAGATGATATTAAAATTTCTTAGTGATTCTCATATTCCTTTTGAAGATTGCAGAGGTCAGGGATACAACAATGGTAGTAATATGTCAGGTGAGTACAATGGAGTCCAGAGCCATCTTAAAAGAGGTAGTAACAATTTTTTGGGGATGGTACAGACAGTATATAATGCTCGAGCAGTCCCAAACGCTGGGAGATACTAAGAGTCACATTGCGGCATCTCTTCACGGTTTATCTGGAACTCGGTGGACAGATAGAGTAGCTAGTGTCAGGCCCTTTGCACACCATTTACCTGGTATTCTCGCTTCACTTAAAGAAATATCCCAACTGAAGAGTTTAACAGCTAAAACTAAAGTAGATGTGGCAGCCGCTATTAAGTATGTGTCTTCTTTTGAATGTATTTTGATGGCTGCTTTTTGGTTCAAGTTATTGAATTCAATAGATCAGAGAAATCAGGTGATTCAAGCTCAGTCTTCTACTGTAGATATTGAAGTAAAAAACATAGAGGACTTGGAAACTGAATTGCAGTCTCTCAAAAAGAAGTGGCATTTATTTATGATGAAGCCAAAGTTGTTGCAGTTGCCATGAACATTGACCCAGTATTTCGAGTCACTCGGAAAGGAAAAAGAAAATCCTTTTTTGATGACTCCGACTCTGATGATGATAGGTATCAGGTGAAGATTCACTTATACAGACAGACGAACATAGGTAAGAAAGAAGAGTTTTTTTAAGGTTATTGACACAGTATGTGAGAGACTAAACAAGCGTTACCAGGCCATCTTCCAGATTAACAAACTATTTGGGTTTCTGTGGTCATATCTTGATATGACTGATGAAGTGATAGTAAATGATTCTAAAAACTTTAGCACTGAGTATAGCAAAGACATCTCTAGTGACAAGCTAACTGAGGAAATTCTGTACCTTAAGAATATACATAAAGCCAATTTAGATGACAACTCCTCCTCTACTCCACTTCTGCTTCTTAATAAGATCACAAAATTAAAACTACTTTGCCATCATATGTTTCCAAAATATATGCATAGCCTTGAGAATTTTCTTGACGTTGCCAGTCACAGTTGCCTCTGCAGAAAGATCCTTTAGCAAATTAAAGTTGATTAAGAATCACTTAAGAAGCACAATGGGACAAGAGAGATTATCATCACTAAGTCTTTTAAGCATTGAAAGTGATTTGGCACAAAAGATTGATTTTGATGATTTAATTGAGTGTTTTGCTGCTAGAAAAGCAAGGAAAGGAGTATTTCTTTAATAATTATACATGTATACTTGTATGAAACAGTCACATTTATGATTTATTTAATATAGGGAAATTTGAATTTCAAATTCATCAAAACTTTATTATGCATGATAATTATACACAACATGCAACAGGCCAACAGTGACTTACTGCACAATGCCACTTTAATGAGTTTCATGAGTAAGTTTTGTTTATCTCAAATTATACGTAATGTAATAACAAAATAAGTTGTTAACTGCAAGTCATAAATAAAGCTCCAATACGGCAAGATGAACAGAATTTACATCCTACCAGTGAACATTTATGGCTTTAAATTGGCTCTTAAAATTGGTCAAATTCTAAAATCCTGATCCCCTCAGCTGGATGGGCTCACTTCGCTCGCCAAATGGTAGGGGCCCAATGACACTCACAGTACCAGGGCCTAGTGATGGCTCTCCCTGGCCCTGCCTTCAACCTCCTCAGGCTACACTGGGAGGGACGAGGCGAACAGGAATGACCGTGAGGAATGCACTTCTTACAGTCCGGCCACGAGCCTGGTTTGGTCTTGGGACCAACAGATCCTCGCTCAAGTGGTTGGAGGAGATCATGGGGGGCTGGCGAGGACGAATGATGCTTCCCAGACTCTCGGAGGAACCATCACCGCCGTTCACGTGACGGTCCGTCTGGACCACGCACTCAGAGACCAGGGTGGGCTCCCTCAACCTCGAAGAGGACTGGGACGCGTCGGAGGACAGTATCGGCTCTCTCCTGTCAGGTGCCTGCTCAGCCCCACCCAGACGACTGTCACGGTGGCGGCAGACGTTTAGCCTACAGTACGAGTTCGTAACCCTCATCAGAAAAACGCTTTCTCCATACGATAACATTTTCCTAGACTCTGAGCGGCCATCACCGCACGGTGATGGCTGCTCGTACTCGCTTCTCCGACTGCTAGTTCCGCTGGGAAGGCGAGCGAGTATCCAATCTTCCTCCCCCATTCCCTCTCTCCCTATGGCTGCGAGGGAATAGTAGGGATCCTGCAGAGCGTTCTCCGTAGGATTCCACGTTGGGGACTACATTCCTGGGGGGACCTTCGGGTCCTACCGGATGTAAGTCCCCGTCGTTGAGGAAGGATCTTGCCGAATGCTTAGAGTTCTTCGGAATTTCTAGCACTCTCCGAGTGTTCTGGTCTTCTACGATCTATAAATACTTGGGCGAAACCACGGTCCAGAGTGAGGGAGACAAGAATCCCAGATAATTGTTACTACGATAATCGGGAATCTCACCGAATGCTCGAATTCCTGGAATTTCTAGCATTCGAGAAAAGCACTGCTGCTGAAGGAAGAATATCTCGGGAAGGGCTCAGCCTGGATGGACCTGACGGTCTGTCGCCTCAGTAGGCGGCCAACCCCGGGATAGAGAAGAACGGTTGGGAACATCCAGTTTGGCTTGAACTATCGTCTTCGGTATCCTGTTATCACCATAGAAGTCTTCCTTTGGGGAAAACTTCTCCTTCACTCTCTTCATTAGAGAATGAAGGGTGTCGGCTTCCAGCCTTATTCTTGTTCCTCGAATGGAAGAGTATTTAGGATGGAGGTCTATGTACAGGATCCTACAAATATGCTACGTATATTGCCCTCGTGACATGCTTCTGTTATCAGTTGAATTGTCCGAGGTGTAGGCACATACCGTAATTAACTCTACAGGTTGTGACCGAGACGAATAGTATCTTCTTAATTCAACTGCAACTCGGGACTGCCCTGCAAACCTCCCAGGAGTTACCAGTTTCTAGAAGGCAATTGACTTTCGCCTGTTGGGCACATGCCTTGAGAGAATCATCATCTCGCCTTCCGGCATCGGTGGCAACAGATAGACGATTTGTATTGTCTCTTGGCATAACCCTTCAAAAGGCGAGGATCACATGACTACGCCTCGGATGCTTGGACAGCTTGCCTCACACAACCAAACGCAGTCAGTTGGCAGCTGTCGAAGCGTCCAAGACCGTCACGAGCTACGCTGTGGACTTAGTATCGGTTGTACTAGATCAATCATTACTTCGTCCTACTAGCGTGTTCCGGTACCCATAACCATCGACACCCACCATGGAGTGTCGGTGTCCTATCCTATCCACCGCGGAGATGAAGAGACTTCGCCGCAGTGGGGTATGAGACCACGAGAGACTTCGCTGCAGTGGGATACGAGACTGCGAGACATTTCGTTGCAGACGGATAGACCAGTATGGGTACTAGACATCACTCCGAAGAATATGTCGGACAGGAAGATGGACAGCTCATCGCGACCATATCCTTCTTTCCTTCCGGGACTGCCCACAGGTCCTTGGAACTTCATTTCCCTGGACCAATGGTGGATGCTTGCCAGATGTGTTTGCTTACCCAGCTCCTCGACATGACAAGTTGCATCTCGTCCATGGTGTGCAGTTGTAGAGGTAAGAAGGATGCGAGAGTGACTGGCTCTCCCCCTTCCACGCCTCGTCTCTCCATTCCTCTCCTTCGGGTTGAGGATAGGACTCAAACTCACATTGGCTGGTCGGACGAATGATGTGGTAAGCCTATACATAAGCATCCTTTTTATGTTTCTTATCAGAATCATAGAAGCAATCCCGCTCCTTCCTCTAGCAAGGGGAGGAAGGAGACTGACAATAATGCAAACCCTTCCCAGAACTTTGCATTAATGTCTCCAACGCCAATATTCTTCACAGTCCTTTTTCGGATGAGTCACGATCCCTCACTCATTTCGAAAAGGCCCAGAAGTCTGACTCTTGATCAAGCAGTTCCTATACTCTGATCAAGTTGTCAGAGGTAGCAGGGCACTCCTCCTCGCTCTTACGACCAGGAGGAGTAGCCTAGGTGCGCAGAACTCCAGTCAGTTCTAGAGGCTCACTCAGATTCCTCCCACCAATCAGTGAGTCTTCCTATTGTTAAAGGACCGAAAGGTTTGTATTACGTATCGGAACAAATAACAATTTGTCGAAAATTGTATTTTTCCTAACTATACAAACCTGAGGTCTTTTAACAAATATGCCCACCTCATGCCATCCCTCAATTTGAACCTGGGCTGAAAGGCAAAGTGGAGTGTTTACATCCGGGCAGGCTAGCCTGCCCCACGGTAGTTACTGCCTAACCACCTTGTTCAAGATTCAATGGCCGTAATTCCAGCTACGCCAAAAGTATATTCCTATTGTTAAAGGACCTCAGGGTTGTATAGTTAGGAAAAATATCATTTTCGACAAATTGTTATTTTGTAAATGAAAGAAAAAAAATCTGGTCACGAAATTCACAGAAATTCAACGTAAACGTGACAATTAAGTGTTGTAAAGGCGGAAACTTCAACACCATTACGGATTGGTAAGGTAAAAAGGGAGAGAAAAACAATCTAGTCACGATATTCACGGAATCCTCACTTGAAAACATAGCAAATGAATGGCGTACAGGCGGAAATCCAACGCCAGTACGGCTTTGTGAATACAAGGAAAAATCTGGTCACGAATTCACAGAACCTCACATGAAAAACGTGGCAAATACAGTTGATAATAAAAAATGTATATGGGATCTCCCTTTTGCTTTTTTTTTTATGGATATCGTCTCGAGGATGGAGACGGGAAGTTGATAAAATATATTCTTTTTCTTTGCTACCAATGGAAATCCCTTGAACCTAGCTTTGCTCTGAAGAGTTTGTACACCTTAAAAGGGAAGAGGAAAACCCAGGATAAAATCTCTCTAACCCTGTAAAAATACACTGCTTTTTCACAACCCTGTCATTTTCTAGCTCTCGCGAAACCTAAAACCCTCCTGTCCGCGAACTTAAAACCCCGGAGAATTAAGCCGCACACGGGCTGTCTAGACAAATGTATGAATCACAACTGTTTTCAAGGCCGTGCTGGTACTACGCTCAGGGTAACATGCCTTTGTTCGAAATGCAAAAGTATTTGCCCTTATTTGATTACTTTCTGCACAGAGAATAACAAAAAGACAACGTTTACCTTTAATTTTGCCTATCCTATCGTTAAGAATGTTTTACGCTAACACTTCGTTTTTCCTTTTCTGACTTATTTTCGAGCCATGTGGCCGGAGGATTTAAAGATCCTATCCCGTTTAGACATGCGAGATTCGCCAGCGAGAGAGAGAGAGAGAGCTAGTGTGCGTTGTTTCACATAAAAAAATACACGAAATATGTTTACAACGCGGGATTCGCATTAACTAGCAATTCACGAAATATGATACTCATTTTCGTTCTGAAACTTATTCCCTAACCTCTATTCTTCATGCAAATGGCACATAACATTAAAGTTTCTCTCTTGAGCTGTGGTCTATCAGCCTACACGTGGTCTCTTTTCTATCGCTATAAAGGCAGTCAGATTTTATATATCACTAACTAGAATAACTAGTTCTACACAAATACTAGAAAATAAAATAATAATTTACCTCATTCCTGTTGTGGAGAATTTGGAAACCTTGCTTTCGCTTGGTCATAAAAATATTAACTTCAGATTCGTTTCTTTTGTGATTTTAGCTTAACAATCGCTACTACGAAATTCTGGTTTAGGTCGCCAATATTCAAAATTCCACCTCGTCTCCTCCCAGAAAGTACAATTACATTGAAAACTTAGGCCTTGACTGGAGGACGAGGGGTTTGAACAAAGAAAAAAAACTAAACTTCTCAGGCATAAGGCCAATTTTACTGAGGAGGGAGGAATTTACATAAAAGCTGGATTCTAGTTTTAAAAGCACTATATTTACAGAAATTTACAGAGGTCCAGGAACACAAGGGGCAGGGACTGCCATTCAGTCCACCCGAAGACGTGGAGGGAGCAGTCCAGCCACGGCAATTTAGGAAAATTTTGCAACAGATCAAAATTGCAAGCTTTGAAGGATTTCCAATTCCTACCACAGCCAGGCACAGCGTTTGTCTGCAAATAGAGGACATAGGCATAAGGCAGGGAAGCACACGAGGGCGAACGTTACTCATTACTTTCTTTCAATCAAAAGGCCACTCATGGGGGAAATGAAATGACTGGGAAATTTACACAGCAGAAACTATTTCGTGGCTTAAATTCACTAGGAGGATGTTACTAGTATCAGAGGGGAGTAATTACTGACTTGAGCCCAGATGGCGGGGGCAGGAATGAAAACTGCACAAAGTCGCCTTGGGAAATGGAAATGAAGTACAGACAAAGGTAAAACAATTCCCTGGTTGAAATGGAATTTTCCTTGCACTACCTTAGTAATGAGGCTGGTCGTCTTCTCCTTGAGGTTTGGCACTATGGACTGTAAAATATACTTGGGCTTCCCAAAGCATGGGAAGCCAAGCCCAGGAGGGGGTGGGGGTGTTGGGCAGCGGCATCTGGTAAGAAGTCAAGTTTTGACCTCGCCGAGGTCTGGTGTTCTTCTGAGGGCTCCGCTCCTGGGTTCAAGGCCTTTTGAAGCTTTCTCCTGGTAGACTCCTCCTCCAGTCCCTGTGTGGGTAATTCCAACAACCAATGGGAGAAGAGATAGCTTTTTCAAAAGAAAGGGAAAATGGGTTCTTTCCAAGTGTAAGGGACAACTTGTATTAACATAGATGCATTGAACTTGGGTAAAAGACTATTTCTTTCCTTGGTTCTAGCTTAAAATCTTGAACAATATATATATATATATATATATATATATATATATATATATATTATATATATATATATATATGTATGTATATATATATATATATATATATATATATATATATATATATATATATATATATATATATATATATATATATATATATTATATATATGCCACGAAGTAAAAAAAAAATATATATATATATATATATATATATATATATATATATATATACTATATATATATATATATATATATATATATATATATATAAAGATATATGTCACGAAGTAAAAAATAAATGAGAGACCTTTTGACGTTAAACGCCCTTTACTGAGCAGAAACTGTCAGTTTCTGCTCAGTAAAGGACGTTCAATGTCGAAAGATCTCGCAGATCCTCCTTCGTTTATTTTTCCTTCGTGGCATATATCTTTATTTATGGATTTATCACGTTCCTAACTTTCATGATTCAGTTATACATATAGCGATTTAAATATTAAAGGACATTGGTAGCTCAAATGGTATATATAATATATATACTATATATATATATATATAAATATATATATATATATATATATATATATATATATATATAATATATATATATATATTATCTACACATACATATATACTATATATATATATATACATATGCATATACATATATATATATATATATATATATATATATATATATATATATATATATATATATATATATATATATATATTATTCGAGCTACCAATGTCCTTTAATATCTAAATCGCTCTACCTCGGAATTGATATATTTTCATATATGTACCGAGGGGAAATTTTAGTTGATAATAATTTTGTCCCTTCATTGGATCGAACCACCGTCCAACGGACAGGCACGAAATCAGGACCGACATTGACGTTACCAATTCGGCTAACAGTGAGGCTATAAGATTAAATCGATTCTGACCTTATAAATCACTGTCGGACTCGGTTTTTTTGTAATTAGAATCGATATGAAACCCTACCATGTTAGCCAATTCGAACATTTGATGCACGTAGCCATATTATGATTACTAATTACCACATCACCGTGATTCATATAAATCATTCGAGCTACAAATGTCCTTTAATATCTAATTCTCTCTACCTCGGAATTGATATATTTTCATATATGTACAGAAGGGGAATTTTTAGTTGATAATAATTTCGTCCCCTCATGGGATCGAACCACCGTCCAGTGGACAGGCACGAAATCATGACCGACATTGACGTTACCAATTTGGCTAACAGTGAGGCTACAAGTTTATATCGATTCTGACCTTACAAATCACTGTCGAACTCGGTTTTTTCGTAATTAGAATCGATCTGAAACCCCCTCTACCATATTAGCCAATTCAAACGTTTGACGCACGTAGCCATATTATGATTAATTATCACATCACTGTGATTCATATAAATCATTCGAGCTACAAATGTCCCTTAATATCTAATTCGCTCTACCTTGGAATTAATATATTTTCATATGCTGCATTTGGTTGAAAATTTGGTCCAAGGCGATGATGTGTCATATCTTCACGGCTGTGCAATATTTTCCACAGATAACGTAATAAGACTGTTGCAAAAAGGGCAAGAGATATTGATGAAATGATAAAGGAAAAAAAAGGGAGGGAGTTGTAAATGGAGTACAGGAGGCTAATTTTTGCTAATGGTACTACAGCTTTATAGCTGGAGACATTGAAGAGAAGCTGCAGAAATTGGTAAAAAAATGCGTTTGTATGAGAAAAAATGTTGAACCTGGACATCAGCAATATCAAGGTACTGAGGAGGAATAGAAACCAGGAAATGGATGTAGGTACTTATGGTGAAGAATAGAAGTGATTTATTTATACAGATATTTGTAAGTCATCGCAACCGATGACAGTAACACGAGAAGCAAAGTAAATGGGTATAAAGGAAAATGGTGGGGTGAATGCAAAACATTTAGAATGAAAGTGAAATATTTATGATAGAGAGATCAACGGAATGTTGGTAAAGTTTCATCTAGGTAATTAAAGGATGAATACATTTGTTCTCTGGCACCAACCCTATTAAGGGAATAGACTTAACAAATAATAAAATATATATTAGACGACGAAAATGTATTTTTCAGAAAGTTGTATGTACCTATTAATTAATATGCTATACCATTTCTTTTAGATGATTTAAGCACAGCTTTTATGAATTTTCACTGACACTAAAGGTAACTTTTCCTGACATTTTCATTTTACTGAATTATCTTCTTTGTAAAATACAAGGCACATTATTTTGTATATCCTTATATGTAGTACATTAGTTTAAATTAATTGCAGAAAGTGTTTTATGTTACAGTTTATATTTGCTGCAGAAAGTGTTTGAAGTTCTGGAAAATTCCAACAAGTTGATTAACTAATTAATCTTGCTCATAGAGAATACAGCTTTAGGATTTTGATATACATTTTGGGACACGTTTTTATCATATCATGTGTTGTTACAATAAATGAATTCTGCTGACTCTTCTTATTTTCCCGGTCTTAAATCCACTTCATTTACACAATATATTTTTTTTATCAACCTGCTTTGTAGAATTAATTTGGTTAATAATATTATTATTATTATCATTAGTTAGTGCTACTAGTAGTACTAGTAGAAGTATCTTATAAAACTCTCAAAAAACAGGTTGCTAACCAAGACGCCAATAGGATTGTGATGTTGTTTATCATATATTTAGATACCAATCAATGAATATATATATATATATATATATATATATATATATATATATATATATATATATATATGTAAGGTTACGTTCCACTTTTGTCACTAAAATCAGTTGTAGTGCTACTCACTAGTTGCACCAGAGCATGCTGCAGCAATGAAAGAAAACGAATCTTCAAGTCGAGTAATAGAAAACAGAATTTTACAAGCTTAAGTAAAACTTTGGTAAACGTTACAAATAACTTTTCATGTAAACTTTACATTTTAAAGATTAATGAATGTAACTGCAATGCCTCTACGTTTATAAAGTGTAAACGAAAGAGAAAATATGTTCACTTAAACAGTTATTGTTTTATATAACAAACGGCAATAGACTAACATTTGGAATTTCACTGGCACTAGACGTTCAGCGTAAGACAGTTTTATTTTATTTTTTGGTAAACTATATTCCCCTGTTAGGAATACAGTATTTGGTACAATATTCTGAAATTGGACCTTCACTTGTGTTCCTCTCTTGCTCGTTCCTGTAACTTTCAAAGTGATGCCACAGGTCCTATGACTCAGAGAGAATATAATCTAGAATTTAGCCAAGGGCCAAGCGGTATAACCATCGAAAACGCCAGCAGATAGATGTCGCTTTGCACGCATTACTAAAAGTAATGTTATACAAACAATCACACTTTTCATGATCTTTTATATAACGGAATAAAAGAGACTAGACCAACTGCCCAGTTAAATGAAAAACCTTTATTAACACAATCATCACCGAATCAGGCGAACCTGGTTCATTCAATGTAAGTTTTTCTATAAAATATGGAACCCTCTATTTCCAACAGTTTACTCTTAAATTATCATACTATACGATTCTTATTCTTTTTTTCCTTATTTACTCATTTCCTCTTAATCTATAACGATTCTTCCGAAGAATCGTTTTCAACATTATGAAATACCAACTTTTAAGGCTGACACTGAAAACCTGAAAACAATTGTGGAGACCTTCTTCAGAGTCCCATCTCTTGGACATTTTGCATTTGGTATTTACGGAATGAAACCAATAATTAATCTAGAATAGATTTTGCTTATAATTCCGGATAGAAAAAAATTGCTGGAACTGCCGCTCTGAAGATAATAAAAATTGAACCTTAAAAGAAAGTTGAGGAGTCATTACTAAAGTGTGATGCTTTACTCAAAACTGAATCAATTGTAGCTATAATATTTTTAACTCTGCAAAATATAAATGAAAAATATCAGAGACAGGGAGGAGAATGAAAGTGAAATGATTTCGTTTTATGCCTAATTTTGAAATCTAGAAACAATTTCCCTCCAAATATTTAAATACAAAAATCGAATCGTACTAGATTAATAGCCTTTCTTTTAGTGCGAGGAACTGCAATGAGAAAGATCAAAGAAAGGCGAACTCTAATAGACGCTATAATTACTTTTTGTTCATAAGCAGGTTTCCATAACATTACCCCTATTCAGTGGATTAAAAAGAAGTGATCTTCAAATATTCTCTGTCAGGCGAATTCCTCTTGAAAAGAGAGACTTAGCTATCATGTCATAAAGTAGTAAATCACAGCAATCAATCATTGCCTTTGGGCAAGCAATGATACTTTTCTATTTCTTTTAGCGTCGATCAGCTCGAAAAAGTTGACGTTGACGATAAATGGCGGCGAATTATAGTCCAGGATATGCCAGTACTAGTAAAGCGATCGTTCACACGCAACTTCTTATAAATGAACACTTTTTATCCTTATATGCTATCAAGTCTTCAATAGGTTAAGAAGTACACGTTAGAGAATCGATGGCAATGACTTTGTCCGCAACAACGTTTTCATGAAGGACAAAACTATAAAGGAACCTAACCCCTTTTCATAAAGTTTAAAAATAGCTTCCATAGATAATCTGAGATTCATCTTTCAAATTATCCAATCCTTTTGTAGTATATCTTCAGACGCAGCGTTGACCCAAATCATTTCACAATTCCAGCGTCTTCTCTATCATGTGAGTGAGCTCCAAATCAAGAGTAACTCATTTTTTACTGTAAAATACCCTTAGATGTGACTTCAACCCATATTACAATGAAAACTTAAATATCTTAATTTTGTCTTACCTGGATTACTGTATTAGTAAGTAGAACTGCAAACAGCAAAAACGAAATACGTTGGTTCCAACCTAAATTATAGGCAATACCACAGCAACAATACGCAAAGGCAAATAAACGATTTACACACTTACCAAACCCCTAAGCAATTATTCTACCTTTCCTCTACGTAAAAGGATGAACCTTTCGCATAAAACAATGGAAATTAACTACATTTTCTTATTCGCAATTTCGAAAGATAAAAGAGGACCTATATAATACATTACTAGGAAGTAGATGTGTCAAGGAATCCAAAGAATCTGAAAATCCACTGCTTGCCTAGTTTTAAGACCAGCACCACAGACCAAGAAATAATCTTTAAAAAAT
>NC_061108.1:18421216-18453716 GCF_015104395.2 Macrobrachium nipponense | reverse complement strand
AAGGAAGACTTTATCTATGATATCTGAATCCCAGTTGCCCTTTGAAATGTTCCTTACTTGTCTTTGTTTAATCAACGCTGAATCTGGGTTTTGTACCGACATTTACTGCTATGAATTATACATGAAAAATTCCATTTTCTTCAGTGTTATGGTTATTTATATGGTTAAAAATAGCTGAGCTCTGTTGGCCATACCTAACTGACCATTTATGTTATATTAATCTCTGTGAAAGTAATTTTCTTGTAAAAATGATGTAAGATTGGTCACAGTCCAAGCATGGGATTTCGTTTATTCCTGTGTCTTTGGGTATTGTCTTTTGTTGGATGTTAATCATGGATTTGGCTAGGGTATTTGAGTAGGTAAAGGCAAAAGGGTTAGAGTTTCCAAGAGTCTGGGTCACCATGTTAATACTGTCTAGGTGTGGGATTTTATTTTATTGTTGGGTGTCTCTCTGGTTTTGTCTTGAAGAGTTCGGTAGAAAATTATGTTTGCTTTGTGAATCACTTTCTCACTTATATGGTCAGGAAATCTGGGGAACAAATTCGTAAGGCTCTTAAGAATAGGTTGCTGGCTAAACCTATCTTGATAGAAATGTCATGATAACTAAATCAGTGAATGTATGAAAGAGAGAATGTTGGTTTTCTGTATATGGTAAATTTATATTCTGTCGTGTCTCTGATTATTAAAACATCAAGAAAATAAATTTTGTTATCTGTTTCCCATTCAACTTTAAATTTGATAATGGGCACTAACGTGTTTAATTTTGAAAGGAATTCGTTGAAATGGTCCCACCTATTATCCAAAAATGTTAGAATATCATGTGCATATCTCATCCACAACATGTTTTTGGGTTTTATTGCATTTATTACTATAGTTTCAAAGTATTCCATGTATAGAATGGCTATATCAGGACTTGGGCTACCCATGCTACTCCCGAATTTTTGCTTATAGAATGGATCCCCGAATGAAAATACGTTATTAGATTCATATAATTCAACTAACTTTGTTATTTTGTCAAGAGCCAGTGGGAAATTATCTGAATAGTGGGCTAACTTTACCCTCATAAACTGAAGAACGTCATGTACAGGTACTTTTGTGAAATAAAAATCCTACACCTGGACAGGATTAAGATGGTGACCCAGACTCTCGGAAAATCTAGCCCTTTTGCCTTTACCTACTCAAATACCCTAGCCAAATCCATGATTAACGTCCAACAAAAGACAATCCCCAAAGACACAGGAGTACACACAATCCCATGCCTGGACTCTGACCAATCTCACATTGGTTTTACAGGAAAATCACATCCCCAAAGATTAATACAACATAAATGGTCAGTTAGGTATGGACAACAGACCTCAGCTATTTTAAACCATATGAATAACCAAAACTACAGAATATGCTAGAAATTTGCCACGGCTGAGGAATTTCAATGGAGCTGTCACTCGTAGTTTCATCACCGCTGTTGCTGGTGGAATTACGCATTTTTGCTTGTGGAGATGTTTTGGGTGGAGTCAAAGCAAGTCCTGTTTTTGGCAACTGATGTGGGTCTTGCTGCTGCTGTTTGACCTTATATACCGGCGGTAGCAATCGTAAATGTCTTTTCACATGAGGTCTCGGGGATTAACTCACATCAGCGAAACCTGCGGAATTATCAGTGCATGTGTGTGCAGGTGGTTACAATCGTCTATTTATCACCCTCGTATGAGGTTTCGCTAAAGCGGTATATCGTGCCATGTGTGTGTGTGTGTGTGTGTGTTATGTGTATGACACTGGACGTGAAGATGGATTATCGAGCTGTGATAGTCGTGTCGTGTTGTGTGCCTTGTGTGAATGCGCACCGTTGCTATATGACATGTTTTGCACCTGGCAGTGAGTCACAGAGAAAGGGTGACTGTTGTGGATGCTTATCAGCTCCTTATCTGAATTTGAATGGAGTTTGGAAATCTTTTCGCATTCATACTATCACATGATATGATATGTTGTGCACCTGGCAGTAAGTCATGGAGAAAAGCAGTGACTGTTGTGGGTGCTTATCAGTTGCTTATCTGAATTTGAATGGAGTTTAGAAATATTTTTGCATTCATACTATCACGTGATATGATATGTTGCCCACCTGGCAGTGAGTCATGAAGAAAGTCAGGTTAAGGGAGTTATAATCTATTTTACTTGTATTCATATCTTTTCATGTACTCACTCATGTGAGTTAGGTTAGGTTAAGGGACAGAATTTGTTCCTCATATTCATATTTTTCATATACTCATGTGGGTTAGGTTAGGTTAGGTTAAGGGACAGAATTTGTTCCTCATATTCATATTTATGTGAAATGATGGTTTTTCGTCCGAAGGGTATATCTTGAACCAAAATGGGGTTGGGTATTTCACGTGGGTTAGGTTAGGTTAGGTTAAGGGACTTAGAATGTTTTTCCCTCATATTCATATTTGTGTGAAATGGGTTTTTTTTTTTTCTTTATCCATAGAGTATATCTTGAGCCAATAGGTTCGGTTGGGTTAGGTTAGGTTAGGTTGGGTTAGGTTTCGTTAAGGGAATTAGAATTTTTTCACTTGGTGGGTTAAGTTAGGTTAAGGGACGTAGAATTTTTTCACTCGAAGTCATATCTATGTGAAATGGTGGTTTTTTCATCCTTAGAGTATATCTTGAGCCAAAATGGGGGTGGGTATTTTCATGGGGTCGTGAAATGGTGGTTTTTACATCCGTAGAGTATATCTTAAGCTAAAATGGGGCTGGGTATTCTCAAGGGGTCAAGCGAAACCACGGTTCTCCTATCCGAAGAGTTCTTCATGAGCCATTTGTGGGTTCTTTTCTGAACTAGAGTGAAATATTTGATGGTTTTCCCGTGGAGTCTTACTGTGTATTTATTTTCAGATGGCTTCAGTTTACGTGAATAAAATGCGATTGGGAAAAGCTTGTCGTCATATTATTGAAGTAGTACTGTTCCTACTGACTGGTCTGAGGCATCAGATGCAATAAAGAATTCCTTACTGAAATCGGGAAATTTTAAGATAGGGGAGATGCTCAATTTCTCTTCTAATGTATCAAACGCCAATTGACATCTTTCTTCCCATGTGAAATCTGCACCTTTCTTAGTGAGGTCAGTTAAAGGAGCCGCAATTAGTGAGTAGTTATGCACAAACCGGTGATAATATCTGGACATGCCAATAAAGTGTTGTACGCCCTTAATGTTGGTGGGTACAGGAATGTTGCTGATGGCTGAAACTTTATCATGGACTACTTTAAGACCTTGACGGGATACCGTAAAGCCCAAATACTCTAGTTTGTTTTTAAAGAATTCACATTTTAGAAATTTTTACTCTTATATTATGCTGTCTTAATCTCAGAAGAACTATCTTGAGTTTATAAAAGTGCTTTTCTATGGTATTGGAAAAAATTACAAGATCATCCATATAGGTGTAGAAGATTACACCTAGCAGGTCACCAAACACTATATTAATCATCCTCGTGAAGGTGATAGGGGCGCAGCGTAAACCAAAAGACATACGTTAAAATTTATAATGTACCCTTGCCGTGCGAAAAGCGGTGTAAGGTGTGCTTTCTTTATCTAAGGGTATCTGGTGAAAGCCTTTAAGTAAGTCCAATGAAGTGAAATATTTATTCTGGGAATAGATTGGGAATCGTTTCCTCATTTAGACGACGGAAGTCTTCACATATTCACCAAGTCCGATCCTTTTTTGGCTCAACAATTAAAGGAAAGTTAATATATATATATATATATATATATATATATATATATATATATATAACTCCTTTAGCGAATAGTTTTTCTGAATATAATTTTCGTTAAAAGCAATTGGTCTAGTTGCATAATTAGCGTAAAGCATGTGCACATACATATTCATTTAAACTGAATATTGTACACGATTACGTGTACACAGGCATTCATTAATATATGCATTATTCTAATGTGTCTCGTACATATAGTATAAAAATTTGTATTTTATAGTAATTCTTGATTATTTTTGCCCTTGCAAACGAGCAATTAAGATATTATGGAATTATCAATAATATTTATCACCAGACACTGACGCAAGAGAATCTGAAAAAAAAACTGTCGTTAAGAAGATTCCTCCAAGAAATTGACTGATGCCACTATAGCAATTCATTTAACGAAAATTTAATATTATATATATGCAATGTAAGAGGATTTAGAAGATAGTACCATCACCTTCTGACAGCTTTTTCCAGGGGTTTTCACTTTCACTAAACCATGCGCATCTCCTGTGTTTTGTATGTATGTATGTATTATATATATATATATATATATATATATATATATATATCTATATATATATATATATATATATATAGTCTCAGTAATTGGGCGGCTACTTGGAAATCTTAGCTTGATGATGAATAATAGTGCCAAGACTAGGAAGAACATTCTTTAATATTACGAGCTTTAAAACCTCATCTTCAGGCTGAAAAAATGACAAGGATGAGAAATCACTAAAAATTACATTTCTAAACCACCATTTTCTGCCATAAGGGATCACAGTTTAGCACAGGACCATCCTTTCACTCAACTAGATTTTAGAGTACTGTCTTTTTGCTCAAATAGACTGGACCTTTTAATTTCAGAGTCGCTGTTTATTAAGAAAATGAAACCGGAATTGAACAACAACTCGTCCGGTATTCAACTAGCTATCATATAGTTTCATAGTAGGTACACAAAGTGGGTCGTTAGCCATTTCATTTTTGAGTGTAGTTTTTTTACCTTTCAAATTATTCTTATTTTTATTTCTGTTTTTGTATGACTTGCGTTTTGTTTTAGTTTTTATGTAATTTTTAATTTTTAGTTTGTATGTGATGTTCGTTTTATTTTATGTTTTTACTGAAACATTTAATCAGACAATTCCTTTTAATGTAATTTTTAGTGATTTCTCATCCTTGTCATTTTTTCAGCCTGAAGATGAGGGTTTTTTTAAAACCTCGAAAGCTCGTAATATTAAAGAAGTTCTTCCTAGTCTTGGCACTATTATTCATCATCAAGCTATATATATATATATATATATATATATATATATATATATATATATATATATATATATATATATAGAAGCACCAAAATATAGAGAGAAAAATACTATAGTATTTTCCTCTCTATATTTGGTGTCATTATGAGCTCCATATATATATATATATATATATATTATATATATATATATATATATATATATATATATATATATATATATATATATATATGTGTGTGTGTGTGTGTGTGTGTGTGTGTGTGCGTGTGTGTGTGCGCGTGCGTATGTGTGTGTGTGCATGTATACAGACACGGGATTTCTACGGATGTGTTCATATTCTACTGTGAAAAGAAAGACAAATCACTGGAAATTCCATAAACGTAAAAAAATTATTGAGAGTTAGATCGCGTGCATCAAGACTACAAACGGATGGTTCAAGATAATGGCATCAAGAAAAAAAAATACGACAGGATATGTCACAGAGATGACAGCGCTGGGCCAGTGCTATATAGTATAGACTGACCGGGTTCTTTCGAATGGAAATACCTTTTTGCACGAGGAAAAAAAGTCACTTGCTGTTGTGGAAAAAGGTGAACAAGTGTAAGTGATTGATGACGATCAATTGAACTACAGAACGTAAAGTACGCCTCGTTTTAATTTTTCTGAACCGATTTCTGTATCAGACAAATCGTCCGTCGCTGGACACAGAATTTGTTGTCCAATAAAGACCGGTGCCTTCCTTGCCTATTAGCTTGGGCTATCTGGCATTCTTATTGATTTTTTCTTTTTTTGCTTCTGTGTTGTGGATGCCTGAATGTGAGTTCACTTATCAAATGTTTAATTATAAATAACTATTGTGATTCAGTTTATGCATACATCTACATATATACATACACACACACACACACACACATATATATATATATATATATATATATATATATATATATATATATATATATATATATATATATTATATATATATATACATATATATATATATATATACATGTATATATATATATATATATATATATATATATATATATATATATAGTAACATAAAAAAAAATCTCTCTCTATGGTAAGGATTTACGAGGAGAATATATCAGGAAACAGTGACAACTCACTATAACTTAAAATGTACTTTAATAACAACTAGTAATGGAAATTAAAGTCACAAACAGAACATTAAACAAATTACGGACGCTTTACACAAAAAGCAAAGACACTCGCTATACAGCACTTCATCAAGACTACTAATCACTGCATTTTACAGTATAATACCCAAGTCACAAAGCTTTACATCAACACAACATATAATTCACTGTAACATCAAAAAGTTAGTGGCAACCAACGTTACATCACACAAGAAAACGTCCAAATGGATAAACAGTACATTACCATATATTCCTCAAAACTTGATACACTATTATAATCACTTGTTTGTTTCAGCTCCAACGAAAATCGTCGTTTTGGGCCTTTATATACCAGACTCACGCTAGACATCCATGGACCAAATATCATTGTTTCGGTACATTATCCTTGGCGGACTACCGCCTACGCCAAGCGCTACTGCCATCTGTTGTCTAGTGTACACACTTTTTTTCTATGCAAATATCAATTTTCAACCTTTTCTGCAATTTTACATTCAATAAATCAATATTCCTTTACATTCCCCCCCTTTTAACTCAGCGGCTCTCTCCTCAGTCCATGCTGAATTTTCACTCTTACAGTCTTAAACATTAGCTACTTCCCTTCAGCAAACTATCGGAGACTGCCACGTCGTTGGTAACAAGCACTTTCCTTTAAGTAATCAACAGATCTAGAGAGAGAATCTGCAATGACATTTTCTTTGCCTGCTATATGGTGAATATTTAGTTTGAATGGTTGCAAAATAAGACCATCTTAAAATTCTCTTATTGTTGTGCTTACATTTATTAATAAAGGTTTAAAGGGTTATTATCAGTATATACGTCTATTTCAAAGTTACTGTTTAAGCAAGTATATCTCAAAGTGCATTAAACTCAAAATTAAACTTAAAGCTTCTTTTTCAACAATACTGTAATTTAACTGGTGGCTATTATATTTCTTTGAAAAGTAAGATACAGGGTGTAAAACACCATTATGTTCCTGTAATAATACACTGCCAGCTCCTACCTTCACTGGAGGTCTACCTGTAACTTGAATGGTAGATTAAAGTCTGGGGATTTCAGCACTGGCTTAGACATTAACATGAGCTTAAGTTTATTAAAGGCATCGTCACATTCCTTTGACCACACAAACTTCACATCCTTTTTCAGCAAACTCTGTTAATGGGTGTAGGCTACATCTGAAAAGTTTCTTACAAAATTTTCTGTAATACCCTACTGTTCCCAAAAATTTCATCACTCCACGTTTAGATGTAGGGAGGGTCAAATTCTTTATGACCTCAATATGACAATCAACAGGTTTCAACTTTGGCCACATTTCCACCTTTTTTGGCTTCCTATTTCATGACCTAAATATTGAACTGTAGTTTTTTCCAAATTCACATTTGGCAAGGTTTATCGTAACATTAAATTCTAATAACCTCTTAAAAACATCAAATACTTTTTTAATGTGATCTTCCCAGGTTTCTCCAACAATAATAATGTCATCTAAATAAACAAATACACCTTCGAAATCCTTCAAGATATAATTCATCTGACGTTGGAATGTCAGAGGTGCATTACATAAACCAAATGGCATTACCTTATAATTATAAAGTCCATGGGGTGTAACAAATGCAGCAATATCCCTGCTGTTTTGTCTAACTCAATTTGATAGTATCCTTTCATATAAATCAATTTTACTTAAAAAAGGAAACTTTGCTACATTATCAATTATATCTTCTACTCTGGGCATAGGATATGAATCTTTTATAGTTACATTATTTACCTTTCGATGCATTTGTTACACATTCTTGCACTTCCGTCAGGTTTGTCGACTAGAATACATGGGCTAGCCCATTCACTATGGCTTTCCTCTGCTAGTCCGTGTTTCAGTAAATAAGCAACTTCGGTCTTTAACTGTTGTTGTTGCCTCGGCGACATTCTGTATGGACGCTGACTTATTGGAGTCTCTTCTCTCAACCTGATTTTATGTTGTACTCCTTTTATCCTTTTAGGATGGTCTGAAAATAGATCTGAAAAGTTTTGAATTAGCACTTTAAAATCATGCTGCTGTTCATCAGATAAATGAATACATAACTTCCTAAATTTTTCATCATCACTCAAATAATCTGTATTTTTTAATCTAAGTTCAATTTCTTCTTCAACGTCTTTTTCATCATCCTCTTTTGCAATTGACAACACTCCACTGGATTCGTTATACTTCTTTAATTTGTTAATATGGAAAGTTTAACTTTCCTCCGTCCTGTAGGAAATTGAATTCGATAATTACATCACTTACTTTTTCCTTCACCGTGAAAGGTCCTATATACTTCTGTTAAAACCTTACCAGCTGTAGGGAGATACACTAGAACCTTATCTCCTATGTCGAGTTCACGTTTTGCAGCCTTTTTGTCGTAGTTTCTTTTCATCTCTTCTTGTACTACTTTGATCCTCATGTCTACTTTTCCATATTTTCTTTTATTTTTTCCTTCATTTCTTGTAACGTGATAGAATCCTTCTCATCTGAAATCAACTGATTCTTTATCACCTCCATGGGTGACCTTACCTGATGGACATATACTAACTGAAAAGGAGAATAACCCATCGATGAATGTACGCTATCACGAACGGCAAATAGCAACATTGGTATGTAGACATCCCATTCCTTTTCATTTTCACAACAGTACGTGCGAAGCATGGTTTTGAAGGTTCGATGAAATCGTTCGACCACTCCTTGGCTCTGTGGGTGATAAGGAGACGATAAACAATGCTTAATATTCTGACAGGCTAAAAATGAGGTAAACTTTCTAGACGTAAAGTTGGTTCCTTGGTCGGTTTTTTTGAACTTCTTTTGGCAAACCTACCAGCGAGAAGAACTTGTTAAGCGCTTCAATTATCTTATCAGCACTCACAGTTCTTAAGGAAGGAATAGCCTCTGGAAATCTGGTAGCACTACACATAATTGTCAGCAAAATATCGTTACCTTTTTGCTAGACCTAGGCAGAGGTCCTACACAATCCAAAACCAGTTTCTCAAAGGGTTCTCCTGGAACTTCAATGGGTTGCAATGGCATCACCTTAGGGTCATGTTGAGCTTTACCTACTTTTTGACATAAATCACAATTTTCCACAATATTCACTACAATCTTTTCTGCATCTTAGGCCCAAAAAAAATACCTTAATAATTTCTCATAAGTTTTGTTTATACCTAAATGACCAGAAGAATAACTACAGTCATGAGCAATACTAGAACAAAATTCCTATAACTACTTGGAATGACCACTTGTTCTACAACATCATTAACATTTCTACTCTTGAACTTCCTCATTAGGATTCCATCCTTTAAAAAAGTAACACTTGCCTTCCTTCTCGATATCATTTATATCAACAAGGCATTATCTCTTATTACCTTCAAATTTAATCATCTTCAATTTGAGATTTAACAAATTCTTCCTTATTAACTTTCAGCATTCGCAACGGAGTACTGACTTTACTTACTTGTAGTGTTTTCCGGACTATCTTTAAACAAGTTTTGTAAATCCAAACCGTCGTCATCATTTACCTTTCCTTCGGCACTCTTACTTCTTGTAGTAACTGCACAAGCAGGAAATAAGTTTGGAAATGTACATTCAACTTCTGTAATAAAGGAAGAATTAAAGGGTTTATCTGTCAAAATGGATTACTGCTACCAAAAACTTGTCTCCACATACATCATTTTCCAGAATTAACTCTACTCCTGACACTGGGATTTCTCTCACCAAAGCAATTTTAACATATCCCGAAATTAATGGAGTTTCTAACCTTACTTCTACTAATGGAGCTGAAAATTCAGGTCCAAACCCACGCAGAAGTACATACTCTCCAGTATCCTTCCACTGGTCATACATATTCTTATCATTACAGACTGTACCGCTCCGGTATCTCTTAACCACCTTACTTTCCTTTTTTCAACACAAGGGAGGTGTAACCAACCATCTCCCATAAAAGGGTCATACAATTCAGTACCTTTGGATGTGGACTTCTCTTCAGGTAGTCTCACTCCATTTCCTTTTACAATATCCTCAATACAACCAACATTACTAACATTTTGAACATCATTGTTACCTATTTTGTAACCTATATTCTCATCAACATCACATATATTATTACTGTCGATGCTATCGTTACAATACCTCTTACCTGGCCTAAGGGGAGAAGCAAACAAACAAGGACCTCTGTCACCACATGCTTGTGGTTGATTCAACAATGCAATGGTATTTTCAGGTTTATGATCATATCCTTAAAAATGTACAGGTTTATCTTTAACTTTATTTACCACTTGAATTGGACGGTTTATTGTGCGATGTGGACAACTCCTACTGATGTGTCCTGGTTTGCCACAACTGAAACATACAAAATCTCTAAAATTTTCGCCTATATTTTGGTAACTAGGTGTAAACTGATCATTTACACTGTATCCTGCTTTTCCACCAGCACTAACACTAGGACCAGAACTATATTGACTTGCCCCTCTACTACCTCTATTAAAGGATTTATTATAGACTCCACGAGATGATACCTGTGAACTGTAGTCTTACCTTGTGCCTTGTAATTTTGCTGCTCTTTCCCAAACTCTGCTCCTTCCAATTTTAGGGAGTGACGTCAGTATTATATAGCTTATGGGTCAATGCATAATTATCAGACAATCTAGTGGCTTCATCCACATTATCTACATCACGTTCAATCCAAACCCAAATATGTTTTAATAAGTGGATTAATACCATCCTTGAACTGCTCAAGCAAAATAAGTTCCTGAAGTTACCGAAATCACCATTAACTTCTCGGGCATTCATCCACCTATCATACCACAGGCGTTGTTCCCGTGCATACTCCATATGAGTACGAATGTCTCTTTTTATCCAGCTTCTGAACTTCTCTCTATACCTCTCTGGCACCAATTCATAAGCCTTCAAAACTTCAGATTTAACTCTCTCATAATCCTTGGAATCATCTAAAGATAAGGCAGCAAATACTTCCCTAGCCTTTCCTCGAAAGGAGGTTTGAACCAACGTGCTCCATGACGTTCTCGGCCATTCACGCTGTTCTGCCACTTTCTCAAATTGTAAAAAAAATGCATCCACTTCATTTTCAACAAAAATTGGTACACTTTTTACTGCATTGTCTATTCTAAAAGATTTTGGTATTTCTCTGGACTTTTCTTCTACTTCAAGTTTCTTCATCTCTAGCTCTATCCTCTTTTGCTCAACCTCTTTCTCAGCTTCTATCTTCTTTTGCTCAACCTCAATCTTCCTAACCTTTTCAGCTCTCTCATTTTCTAACTTCTTTAGTTCAACAGCTTTCTCATTCTCTAATCTAACTATTTGCAAATGAATCTGCATCTGCTCAACACTCATCCCTTCATAAAAAAAGTTTGGACTTTTTTGGTTTAACCTTGCGTGACTTGGTTTTTTCACGTACGGCTTTGGCACCTTCCTCTTCAACTTGCACTACCCTCTGTATTATTCTCACTTGCGCTTTGCTGGCTATCAGTTTCTTGCCCTTCCCAACTCATTAGTAACAACCCGTCCTTATCAGACAAAAATGCCTAAGTCATTAGCGCCTCACTTACTTTATTTGAGATTTCTTGCTTCCTTGCAGATTCTGATACTTCTACATTATAGTACCTAGCTAGAACAATCCAGTCTATTTTAGTTATACCTTCTAACTTTTCACCACTAGGACTACGTATGAAATCTTTCAAATCAAAACATCTTTAATAACCTGCTCAAAATAAAACACAGCAAGACAAATATTATAGCTACACTATCACAAAACTCTCCCCCCTCTCTCCTAAAGTAACATGGATGTACTGAAAACAAAACAATAAACAGTAGGATACGTCAAGTTATGGTCGAATACGCTCGACATGAATAAAGTAACAATTAATAAGGATATGTTCGAGTTTCGTTCGATAGAATGAGCAAAACTGAGTAGGGATACGTTCGGGTTTCGTTCGACAGGCCCCCATGTAACATAAAAAAAAAAACTTTCTATGGTAAGGATTTACGAGGAGAATATATCAGGAAACAGTGACAACTCACTATAACTTAAAAAAAAAAAAATGTACTTTAATAACAACTAGTAAGGAAATTAAAGTCACAAACAGAACATTAAACAAATTACGGACGCTTTACACAAAAGCAAAGACTCGCTCTACAGCACTTCATCAAGACTACTAATCACTAATCACTGCATTTTACAGTATAATACCCAAGTCACAAAGCTTTACATCAACACAACATATAATTCACTGTAACATCAAAAAGTTAGTGGGCAACCAACGTTACATCACACAAGAAAACGTCCAAATGGATAAACAGTACATTACCATATATTCCTCAAAACTTGATACACTATTATAATCACTTGTTTGTTTCAGCTCCAACGAAAATCGTCGTTTTTTGGTTGGGCCTTTATATACCAGACTCACGCTAGACATCCATGGACCAAATATCATTGTTTCTGGTACATTATCCTTGGCGACTACCGCCTACGCCAAGCGCTACTGCCATCTGTTGTCTAGTGTACACACTTTTTGTTTTTTTCTATGCAAATATCAATTTTCAACCTTTTCTGCCAATTTTACATTCAACATAAATCAATATTCCTTTACAATATATATATATATATATATATATATATATATATATATATATATATATATATATATATATATATATATATATAAAGCATTCAGCAACCCCAGGAAGACAACAGAAGCCTTATATATGTGAAACGTTTCATGTTGCTTCAACACATCATCAGTCTGCAAATATTAATTTTTTTTACATAATTACAAGCTCAAAGTACAAATTATAACCCCAAAAAATCAGGTAAAATTAAAATTAAACATGAGAGTTTATGCCTGGAGAGAGGTGTTTGATAAATAGACTCAAGGGGCTTTAAGTAGGCTGTTTGTTTTGTAGTACCTATTATTGAAAAATGTTTTTCCACTGTAATTTTGCATTTAGATGCATGAGTCCAAATATTAAAAAATTCCGGATTGGATATTCTTGACCCGGTCCTATAATTAAGACCTAGATGGTTATAATATCGAACCTGCAGCAGTCTTCGAGAGGATCCAACGTAATTACCAAGGCATCTTGGGCATTGAAATTTATATACTATGTTTGGTCTCATGAATTCTCAAAGTTTGTCCTTATAACTGAAGAAACCTCCAATTTTCTTAGGGTTCATAGGAATGAGGTTTAATTTTAAAAAATCCTAGTTCGTTTGCAATGATTTGTTTAACTTTGGAAAGTAAATGTTAGGAGTGAATAACAGGAATTGGGGCATAGTACATAGTGAATTTTGGAAACAAACTTTGCTAACACTTTGTTGATAATATTAAAAACTAAATCTCTTGGGAATGAGTTTTTGTGAAATACTCAAGTAAAAATTCAATTTCAATATGAAAAGACGCCCAATCTGAGGTATATCCAAGTGCTCTAACAACAAGAATAGTGATTTCATTTATTTTAAAAGACTGAAAACATGAATTAAAAAAGTTGTTGCCTAGACCTGTAAAAGTATTTTCCTGAAAAACAGAAGTACTAAAACTGTGGTTATGTCTAATAACCTTAACATCTAAAAATGCAAGTGTTGTCCTTTTCTTGTTCTAAAGTAAATTTCATGTTGGGATGTATGTCATTAACATGTTCTAAAAATAATTGATATTGCCAAGAATGTTTGAATAAGGCAAATGTATCATCAACAAATCTTTTGTGATATGTTGGTTTAAAGTTCTTTGGGCAATTATTTAAAAATTATTCCTCCAAATGACCCATAAAAAAGTTTGCAAACAACGGGCCTAATGGGGACCCCATAGCAACCCCCCCGACTTGCAGGTAGAGTTGTTTATTAAAGATGAAAGTTGAATCTTGCACAACAAGTTCTTAAAGGGTTTTAAAAAGCTGTCTATTAAAACCATAAAAAATTTCAGCATCACTAAAAATCTCATTTAAAATGATCTTAATGGTTTCAGAAACAGGTACGCTGGTGAATAAGGACTCAACGTCTAGGCTAGCCATGAATAGTTCACCATCTTGTAACAGCATTTGCTGTTGAAAATCTAAACCATTCTTTAAAGCAAATTGCGATAAAGAATATTCGTTTAATACTTTTACCCGAAACTTTGATATGTTAAATGCAGGATTGTTGTAGGACGACATTATGGGTCTCATTGGTATACCATCTTTATGTATTTAGGGGGTTCATATAATATGCCATAAGAGGAACCTGCAATAAATAGTTTATGAAATATCTCCTCATTAATAATCCTATCTCGTTTATATTTTTCTAAGAAAACGGTTGATTTCGTCCACTTTTTTGTAAATGTCACCAAAATATGGTTCACCAATAAGTTTGAATTTAGAGTTATCCGACAGAATTACATTAATTTTTTCAATATGGTCAACCTTATTAAGAACTAGTCAATAAGGTTGACTGTCTTATAGTCAACCTTATTAAGAACTAGTCAGTAAGGTTGACTGTCTTATAGTCAACCTTATTAAGAACTAGTCAATAAGGTTGACTGTCTTATAGTCAACCTTATTAAGAACTAGTCAATAAGGTTAACTATCTTAAAAAAATGAATATAGTTCTGTCGGATAACTCTAAATTCAAACATATTGGTGAACCGAACTTTATTGACATTTACAAAAGAAGAGGCCAAAATCAACCGATTTCTTAGAAAAGGGGGAAAATGTGGCTATATAGAAATTAACAAACCTGAGTTTAATAAGAGCATTAAAGACAAAAATGATAGACCTGAGTGTAGGAGCAGATGAAGAATTTGTAAAATTCCATGGTGTGGTCATAACGTCTTATTGCTATTGTCCCTGTTGTTCTTGGTACTCATTCTGCTTACTTTTCAGCTGCAGGTTCAAATCGATCAAGAAACAGAACTCGGCAGAAAGTGATTAGGAAAATGAAAGTCGGATGTCACCTCCTCCTTGTGGCCCTTCACCTCTTCCTCCTCCTCCAAAGGACCGTTACTGCCTCCAACGTGACTTACAAGCAAGTGCTTATAAATTTAAATCTGACCCTTCCTGGGACATACTCAACGTACACTGGACGTACAAGGATCGAGTAAGTATTATATATATAAATATATATATATAAATATATATATATACATATATATATTTATTTATATATCATATATATATTATATAACATATACATATACATAAATACATACCATACACACAATGGAAAAAATCGCTTCCAGTGACATCAATAAGTTTTTTTGTGGGACAGGAATCTTCGTATCACTGGAAGTTTTACCGATTTTAACGAATAGCAGTTTGTTGTAAAAACTGCTCTCCTTCACCAACCTGCGACGTCTTTATAGTCGTCCATCAATCATATTAAGGTCGTTAGGAGGTTGTGTTCAGGGAGAAAAAGCAGCGCAAGCCTGAGATAATTAGCGGTTTAAACCATTCCTTTACTATCATCAGTCTCTTGTTGATGGTTTTGCATGAGACCTGTCATTTACTGTACTTCATTGTCTTACGGAATGGCGTTTCGGCCATTTTTCTTTCATTGCAATACTTTGGAAATAATAATAATAATAATAATAATAATAATAATAATAATAATAATAATAATAATGTAGCATCTCCATATTTCCTTATTTTCTTCTCTTGTCCATTCTTCCTTTTTGCCTCTGTAGCTCCAATCTCAGGCTGTTGATTACGGTCGTGTGGTGATCAGTTGCTGGATGACGACCTCCAAGTACCTGACCGTCTTCCCCTACAATTGGGTGAATACCGGTTGCCGGACGAGGCCTCTGTTGCCAGAGGTTCCATTTACGTCGTTGTCGTTTATTCCTTCATTTCTTTCCATCATTGCTGAGTTTGCTATTTAAACCCATAGCTGGACCCTACCCCATCAGGGATAGGATACTCATTTACAGCTGAGTAGACTGAGGAAATTATGGTAAAGATCCTTTCCCAAGGAATCACCGCCGAGGAGAGCGGTCACCCATCCAACGACTGACCAGCCCCAATGTTGCTTAACTTGACTTAAGTCGATTGACGACCTAACCCATTCCTCCACGGCACACAATATATATATATACTATATATATATATATGATATATATATATATTGTTACGTATTAGCCCGGCCTTGAGAGAGGCTATATACGTAAACAGAAATAATTGAGGGAGGGGACAAGCGGGAATTAATGGAACTTAACCGTAAAACTGATTATTAATGAATATTTAATCTAGAGGAATAGGTCGCCAGAAAAACTCAACTCGTTACTTTACAGCTATTTATTTACTAAGGGCTCGTACTGGCCTGGAGACAAGTGAATGCTAATGGTCCCCACGTTGGGACTTATAATCTCTCACAAATGGATAGCTGGCTAAAATGTGATTAATACAAGCTGGTTTCATAAACTTGGGTAATGCAACACTTGCAGGCAGATAGACTTCGTATTACCTTGCAGTAATAAGTGGTACGAGCACCAACCTGAGGGAGTGATAGAAAACAAACGATCAGGCAAAGATCCTCTGGGACTATGGTATCAGAACGGATAGGGTGATACGTGCAAACAGACCAGACGTGACGTGATTGACAAAAGTCAAGAAGAAAGTATCACTCATTGAGTTTTGCAATACCCATGGGGACACCAGAGTTGAAGAAAGAGAGGAGGGAAAAAAAATGGATAAGTATCAAGATCTGAAATAGAAATAAGAAGGATATGGGATATGCCAGTGGAAATCGTACCCATAATCATAGGAGCACTAGGCACGATCCCAAGATCCTGAAAAGGAATCTAGAAAAACTAGAGGCTGAAGTAGCTCCAGGACTCATGCAGAAGAGTGTGATCCTAGAAAACGGCACACATAG
This sequence comes from Macrobrachium nipponense, assembly GCF_015104395.2. NCBI lineage: Eukaryota > Metazoa > Arthropoda > Malacostraca > Decapoda > Palaemonidae > Macrobrachium > Macrobrachium nipponense. Next base: position 18,436,673 of record NC_061108.1, on the reverse strand, counting down.
TAAGAAAAGTGATGGACTCCTAAGGAGCAGGATGCAACCCGGACCCCACACTATAAAAATACACCACCCAGTCGAATTGGAGGACTGTGATGGAGCAAAAAAAAAAAAAAAATAATAATAATAATAATAATAATAATAATAATAATAATAATAATAGGGGAGAGCTAAAGAAGGAAACTGAAGGAACGATAACAGCGGCACAAGATCATGCCCTAAGAACCAGATATGTTCAAAGAACAATAGACGGAAATAACATCTCTCCCATATGTAGGAAGTGCAATACGAAAAATGAAACCATAAACCACATAGCAAGCGAATGCCCGGCACTTGCACAGAACCAGTACAAAAAGAGGCATGATTCAGTGGCAAAAGCCCTCCACTGGAGCCTGTGCAAGAAACATCAGCTACCTTGCAGTAATAAGTGGTACGAGCACCAACCTGAGGGAGTGATAGAAAACGATCACGCAAAGATCCTTTGTGACTATGGTATCAGAACGGATAGGGTGATACGTGCAAACAGACCAGACGTGACGTTGATTGACAAAGTCAAGAAGAAAGTATCACTCATTGATGTCGCAATACCATGGGACACCAGAGTTGAAGAGAAAGAGAGGGAAAAAAATGGGTAAAGTATCAAGATCTGAAAATAGAAATAAGAAGAATATGGGATATGCCAGTGGAAATCGTACCCATAATCATAGGAGCACTAGGCACGATCCCAAGATCCCTGAAAAGGAATCTAGGAAAACTAGACGCTGAAGTAGCTCCAGGACTCATGCAGAAGTGTGTGATCCTAGAAACGGCGGACATAGTAAGAAAAGTGATGGATTCCTAAGGAGGCAGGAGGCAACCCGGAACCCCACACTATAAATACCACCCAGTCGAATTGGAGGACTGTGATAGAGCAAAAAAAAAAATAATAATAATAATAGTAATAATAATAATAATACTTTATTAAAAGCAATGGCTACTTCAGGAGTGTTACACTTGTAGAAATTCTTCTCTATTTTCCGAATAGCGCCATTTTCCGTGCTACTTAAATAGGCTAGTAGAGGGCCTATAGATCATGACATCTGTAGGCGCTCTACTAGCCTCTTTAAGTAGCAAGGAAAAAGCCGCTATCCGGAAAATAGAAAAGAATCTCTACAAGTGTAAAACTGCTGAAGTAGCCATTACTTTTAATAAAGTATGCTTTAGAGAGGGTCTGCTTCCCAAATGATAATAATAATAATAAATTTCATTAAATATAATGGCCACATAGCTGCCAATGAGTTTACACTTCAATTTCTTAATCTCTCACTAGAGTTTCTCTGTAACAGCAGGTAGATTATATGACAGTTGTCCAAAGTTCATTTGTTACTGGACGTTTCGGTAGTACTCTACCATTTACAGAAAGGTGAATGAAGTCAGGGGTACAATTACTTACCTTCAGGATTTACAACCTTTTGGTTTCATCCTTCCACATCAATAACCTAGATGTGTGACGCCAGTTTTATTAACCAAAAACCAATTAAATCAATCAATCGTGCATATGAAAAGTGCATTTGTGACCTAAAGACCTGAGTAATGACTGGTCGAGGGATTAAAGGGTGAACCATCTTTTGGGTCGAAGCTTTAAATACAATCTATATATTATATTATATATATATGTATATATATATTGTTACGTATTAGCCCGGCCTTGAGAGAGGCTATATACGTAAACAGAAATAATTGAGGGAGGACAAGCGGGAATTAATGGAACTTACCGTAAAACTGATTATTAATGAATATTTAATCTAGAGGAATAGGTCGCCAGAAACTCAACTCGTTACTTTACAGCTATTTATTTACTAAGGGCTCGTACTGGCCTGGAGAAAAGTGAATGCTAATGGTCCCCACGTTGGGACTTATAATCTCTCACAAATGGATAGCTGGCTAAAATGTGATTAATACAAGCTGGTTTCATAAACTTGGGTAATGCAACACTTGCAGGCAGATAGACTTCGTATGTGACTCAGGGAATCTGGAAAAAGGATCCCAGATTACACAAGATAAAAGAAAAACAATGACTTCTTGCTTTGATTAATTAATTCTCTAACACTGGGGGAAAGGGACTCTAATGTTTCACTGAGGTATGCACTGAAGGCTTAGTCTTTAACAAGTCACAAAGGGGAGCACGTGGCCCGATGAGGACAAAGGGCTTTTGATGTAGAAGGGATAAAAATGAGACTTGAAAATGAAATTAGCAAGAGTCGTATGGTAGTAAAAGGTGCTGGGTTGAAGTTTACACTTTTAGACGTACCTGGATGCGATATTCAGTGTATCGTTGTGGAAGAATGCGGCCTGACTTTGTTCAGGTCTGGGGTTCTTCCTTTAGTATTTTATATGGTCTACCAAAAATACATAAACCAAATACCCCTGTCAGACCTATTATGGCCGCCTACAATAGCCCATCGTTCTCGATCTCTAAGTATTTAGCTGGTTTACTCTCTGAATATAGTATTAATGAATATACATTAAAAAACGGGTACGACTTTCAACAACAAATTATCAACCAGGATGGTGACTATTTTATGGTCAGTTACGATGTTGAATCACTTTTCACTAATGTACCATTAAATGAGACAATTGATATTATTTTAAACAAGATTTTTATCAGCAATGATACTTTGTTTTTACGGTTTTAATAGGGGCTTTTTTATTTTAAACAATTTCTGGAACTTGCTGTGGCAAGACTCCGTGTTTGTTTTTAACCAGCAACTCTATTCGCAGGTCGATGGAGTTGCTATGGGATCCCCTCTAGGCCCATTTTTGCAAATTTTTTTATTTTTTTGTGTGACTTAGAAACCCCCCAAAAATTTTTTAAATCAATGTGAGTTTCCTTTCCTTTAAACCAGCATACTACAGGAGATATGTAGACGACACTTTTGCTCTTTTTAAGTACCCTTGGCAAAGCACACAGTTTCTGGAATATATTAATCAGCAACACCCAAATATTCAGTTTACGATGGGGTGGAGAACAGAGACAGTTTGCCATTTCTTGATATCAATATTACAAGAAGTCATTCGGATTCACCACAGCTGTCTATAGAAAAAAGAACCTATACAGGTTTAGCTAACAACTATTATAGTTCATGCCAAAGAACCTTCAAATTAAACACCACCATTTATACTCTAGTCCATAGAGCATTAAAATATTCGTCTAACTGGCCAACTTTCCATAATGAAATAGAATTTTTATTAGGTTTTTTTCAGAAAAATTCCTATCCCAAAAACGTAGTCCTTAGAGTTATTAATAAACTTTTAACCAAATTTCTCCAGCCACCGTTGCCCAACTTTGATGTTCCTAGGAAACTGTTCTTTGCTTCCATCCCTTTTGTGTTTGATACAAAATTCTCACGTAGACTAAAACAGATCATTGAACAAGAAATTCCTTGTCTTCAGTTTAAAACCTATTTTCTAATAATCCATGCAGGATAGTTCATTTTTCAGCTGTAAAGATCGCTTGCAATCCTTCATGAGATCTAATGTTGTATACAAATTCACATGCCCTGGATGTCCGGGCTCTTACATCGGATCTACTCATAGGCTATTGCAAGTGAGATATTGCAGCCACATGGGTTTCAGTTTTCGTACAGGCCAGAGAATTAAGCAACCAGAGTTTTCTAACATTAAAAATCATGCTGCTATATGCAAAATAGAGGTCTTGAAACAGCACTTCTCTATTATTGGATATACAAAGGACCCAGATCATCTAACTACTCTGGAGTCATTACTTATCAAAAGGCTAGTTCCCTCTTTGAACAATCACACCACGGCTTCCCCTCTGTATTTGGCATAACTGACTTTTTGTTTGGGACGTCAGGTTTTGCTATTCCTTCTTCGTCTTTTGCCTTGGATGGTTGGTGTCTTAGTTCTCTCTCTCTTTTTATAGTGTTTTAACGTATTTTTTAAACTTTTAACTTCTGCTTTTCTTTTTTAAACCATTAATTTTTAATTACCTTGTAATTTTGTGAATTCCTTATTATAATGTATTTACTTTTATTGTTCACAGACTGATGATGCACCGAGAATTGTGTGCGAAACGTTTTAATAAACTATGGCATTCTACTAATGTATCATGGTACCCCCTGAAGTTTTGTTATATATATATATATATATATATATATATATATATATATATATATATATATATATATATATATATATATATTATATATATATGTATAGAAAGATTTGACTGGTTGCCTGGAGGAAGAGCCTGTGCCTGCACAAGGCTGACCTGTTCCAAAAGAAAGTGAAAAATTATATATTATATATATATATATATATATATATATATATATATATATATATATATATATATATACTATATATATACTATATATATATATATATATTGTGACGAAGTGCCAAGTATCTGGTTACTACACTTACCATTCATTAATTGTTACCTCACAACAGCCAGACACCTGAACCCTCATCACAGGTACTAAACGACTGAATACTCTAAAGGCAACAGTGATCCCTTAACAACTTACCAGTATTGCAGAAAATCAGACTAAGTTCATCAAAACAGGTGTGAGGTAATCTTGTAGGTAATTAAATTAATTAAAGGGTATCACTCCATCAAGAACTTTAAAAGTCTAAGTATTTCCCAGATTTCAGAAGTGTAAGTACTTCCCTGGTTCTAAGTCACTTCAAGTTAATTGAAGGAAAACAGATCACTTACCACTCTATGTTTCTACTTAACATCAATATAATCATAATTAAATGCATGTATATTGGTGAGAAATAAAATACTTATAAAGCTTTTAAATACAAAAATTTATTATTCAACTCAAAATTTATAAGTGAAATTCACAATATCAGGGAAAATTACTGTTACTTGAAAACAAAGTAAAGTTTAATTAATTCTTGAATCAATTAAGTAAAATTAAATCAAAATTAATTTATCACAAAATTCAAGAAAATTAATTCGATCAAAATTCAAAAATGTTAGGCAATACTTAAAATTTGGAAATTAATTCAGAAGTGTTAAACAATAATGAAACTTGAAAAGAATTTTAAGTAAATGCAAATTAATTCACAAGTGTTAAATTCAATTAAATGTGCAATGATTAAGTAATGAAAATAACTAAGTTGATTAAATTGTGAATGCAAATGAAAACACAGAAAAATGTGGAAAATACCAAAATTGCAAAAAGTATTAATCACACGGAATATGAAATAAAAACACACACTTCAATATGAAAATGAATAAATGCACAAAACATAAAAATCATTTCAAATGAAACAAACACAAAACACAAAAATTTGCAATGTGTAAAAATGGAAATAGTTTCTCTCAAACCACTGTAACTATTAGTTATTAGTTCTCTAAACCATCGTAACCAATAGTTATTAGTTGCAACTAATAAAAATATAACACACTTTACCTTCTTGGTATACCAATTTCTTTGTTTCTGCTGCAGCTTGTTCAAAAATTCACCACAATTCACAAAAATATGCGCCGTTACACACTAATATAATGTTTGTTCAGATTCCACAAAAAGCACTAAATAATACTAAATAAACTCTAAGAAATATCAAATCTGAAATCAACAAGTTACGAGTGACCATTCAGTAAATATGAAATCGTTACATTACTTTAAAATCAAAAGTGCTGTGAGAGAGAGAGAGAGAGAGAGAGAGAGAGAGAGAGAGAGAGATGTAAACGCTTTGAGGATTTAGGCCCGAATGAATTCTTTCAATTTGCACAAGAGCTGGGCAGTGGATCTGGCACAAAACGTTTTCGGCAATGAGAAAGATGATGCAATTCTTTCTAGAAGCTTCGAATATGATGCAACTTTACAGACAAACTGTGAAATCTGCACGTGGCACTCAGCAAAGACATACGCGTATGAGACCAATATACAGTCATGTACGTACTAGTTCAACAAAAACACATACCCGATCGAGACAGAAAGTGAGCTATAATTAAGATTGACATGCTTTGATGACAACACGGAGTCAGCGAGCTCCCTTAATCTCAAGGCGATGAAAAGTAACTGAAACAATTCTGGTTTCGAATGGACAAAGATAATCTCTCTCTTTTCATACTACATTATATAATTTTTTTATATTATGTTATGCAGAATCTGAACACACATTTTAAACATCCTAATTCTAAGCTAGCTAGGAATCTGAAAAAATGTTGCAAAACTCTATACATAACATTTCATACAGTCTAAGAGGGGAAATATGCGTTTTGAATAATATACATATGCATTGTCACGATGCTTTTCAAATACCTGGTTATTACACTTACCACTCATAGAATTCAAGTTACCTCACTAGAGTTAGATAATTGAACTCCCATAACAAATAAAACCAACTGAGTACTCTAAAGGCAACAGTAATCCCTTAAAAAGCTTCTTAATCGTATGAGGTCTCAACATTTAAATACATCAAAGTATATCAAATAGGTGAGATATCACACTAAGTTTATCAAAACAACTGTCTGGTATTCATATAGACTCAAGTTATTTAAAGGGCATCACTCCAACACACACCTTTAACTTTACTAGTTATGAAGCAGTGAATGACAGGAGTTACACTCACTACTTGAGAAGGGTGGAAATTAGTCCACCGAAACACAGTCCTTAGCTTTAAACCAGAATGTTTTAATGGGTCTTTTATACCTGAAACGTATCCGGTTTAAACAGGAGAATTTATTTATATACACACACATATATAGATATAGTGTATATATGTGTGTTTGCGTGTGTATAACTGAATACAACCGTAAAAATAATAGGTATTCACTTATATCAAGAAGTCCCGTTCATCTACTGTGATTTTTTTAAGCATATATACGTAGGTGTGAGTTCGTTTGCATCTATATGTGTATGTAGGTGTATACAGTTATATATATATTCATATATATATATATATATATATATATATATATATATATATATATATATATATGCATTAAGCTACAAATGCATTTTAATATAAACTAAAAAATTCCCCTTCGGTTAAGATATATGACAATATATTGATTCCGAGGGGTAGAGCGAATTAGATATTCAAGGACATATGTAGCTTAATGCGTAAACATGAATCACGGTGGTGTGATAACACACACACACACACACACACACACACGCACACACACACACACACACACACACATATATAGTATATATATTATATATATATATATATATAATATATGTATATATATATATATACATATTGTGTAAACATTCCCAGAAAATTTTACATTTCAGATGTGCAGGAATCTGCAAGTCATCAAATTGCAGCGGGTTTTCTTATGATGCAATTAACGATGAATGTAGAATCTACGGTGGTCTCAACACCTACCTATTACCATCTCAGACCTCCACACAAAGTCTGAAGACATACTTGCCAAGGGACTCCCCAGTCATTTTCATCAACCCTCTTACTGGTACTTGGACGTGGAATGCTGCCCAAGTACAATGCCAAAATCTGGGAGGGAACCTGATACCTATGCCTACAAAGGCTGAGGCAGACAGACTGCAGTCTCTTTACGGTGACTTCTTCTTCGGTGTTCACAAGGTATGGACTGACTCTATTTTATATACGTGATTGGCACTTGGCTATAGTAGATTCACATCAACCGTGCATTTGAAGTCTAGGCCAGTCCCTTACGACGCTCCTGATTGGCTGTTAATAAGCTAATCACAGGGCTATAAACTCTCAGTCTCTCGAGAGAGAGTTCACAAAGGCAGGATGTATGTTCCACCTCTTCTCAAAAAAAGGTGGAACATACATCCTGCCTATGTGAAGTCTCTCGAGAAACTGAGTTTCCAGTCCTGTAATTATCTTATCAACAGCTAATCAGGAGCGTCGTAAGGGACTGGCCTAGACATCGAATGCACGGTTCATGTGAATCTACTATAGTATGTGACATACTTCTTGGTGCTTATATGGCTTAAAAAAGCATATTTGGTACTTAGATTGAGAGATAATGTAATCAGCATGTTAAAATGCACGTGGCTTAATGAAATAATAAAGTAAATTGTATGAAGTAAAGATAAATCAGGGAATGTTAATAAAGTACAAATGACACTCTCATCTGTGTGAGATGCGTCAACAGCATTAAATAGCAGATATATAATTGCATGTTTTAAGCTTCACTTTTTTGTTTAGTTCTCTTTTAGGACCTTTTAAATTGGTACATGCTTGAAGCAACAGCAGCACTTGCACAATACATCTGTACTGAATATCCACCCAAGTTACTATCTAGTGTAATTGTTGGTCACTTGTACTGTGTGAGGGCCTTTCTGATCACTGTTTGTGTCTGTAACCCGAAACTGTATGATGGTCATCTAAGAGTCAGAGCTGAAGATTAATAAAGTTCTTAATAGACAGGTTAAGTGCAATTGAACAAATACATTTTCTACATAGAAAACTGCATTATTTTACATTTAGGCATGTACCCTCGTCAAAGTTTTATCTTGGTAACTAAAAATTTGAATACTTTACCATAGAAAGAAATCTTTTACAGCCTCTCTGGTGATTTGCAATGAATTTTAAGAGCTGAGATATTCGAAATATGTACATGACTAACTATAGTCAGTTGTTTTGCAGGTAACCAAGTTATTGCAAATCCCTAAGACAGTGCAATGATGCTTTGGTAATGTGAGTTATACATTTCATCACTAGATAAAATTGGAGTGTAAATTCTTTCAAGACCTTGAAAATATGGTCAGTGGGCTATCCTTCTTTTCGAGGGTTTATGAAGCCTTCTTGAAGTCATTCATGATCATCATAAGTTTCAATACAGCAAACTTCCCCCAATTAATGGAGGGACTTATTGTGTCACATCCAGAGAGTATGAAGTTCAAACAGGGAGTCACTCACACAGGCAGAACAATTGAAGGTGCACTGGTGATGCTAGTATGTAGTGCCTGGTGGAATTAGCAATTCCACATTAAAGTTACAATCTATTTTTCTGGAAGGCTAAGTGCAGAAGAATAAGATCTGGATCGTCGGTTACTATGATGATGCGAGGCAGCATGTTTGGTATACAGGATGACTTTGAGTAAGCTTTCTTCTAAGGACTGCTCAGCTCATTCATTTTAGCTATAGCATCATCAGTATTTTGAAGCACTTATTATTATCATTGTGATATACATGTCCTCTCTACCTAGTACTATGTCTCTCTAGCTTGGTTTCCTTCATTGATTAACCTTAAAGTTAATGATGTAGTTCCATTTTACTGTCTTTACATGCAGCTGCTTTCAACAATGCACTTGAACTATAATTTTTGGTTTTTATGGCACTGACAGAGCACATTCGTTTCTCAGTGCCACTCATGCTTCTCCATGACCTCTTCTGTGTACAGACATCATTTTATCTGAAAGTTCTTCAAGGTTCAAGAAATCATCATATCTTATGTGACACCAATTCCATTGATGATACATGTTGATGGCCTTTCCATGTCATCTATACTAGGAGATGCCTCATTTTCAATTTTCTTGTCATTCTTCTATTAAGTTCTTTGTTATTCTCCTTTAATGCACTTTGGGGTGTTTATCCTCCTTAATCAGGTCCTCCTCCCGCCCACTTCTTAGCCATTCATCTCTGCCAGTCTTCAAGATTTGTCCCAGGACTCTGCTTTTAATGTTGAAGCAGTCCTTCATGCTGAGTTGCATTCTACATCCTTCTCCATAACTAAATAACGCCTGGTCTAAATTTGCTCTCGGGTACAGTTCTTGGTACATGTTCCTTATCTTTCTAGTTTTTTCATGTAAGCTGCATATCTCTAATTAACTTTAATATGGCTTTATTCTGTGTATGTAATTCCTCCTGATCTTGTCCTTCATATCTTGACGTTTTATTGCTTCTCCTTCTACAGTATAATCCTCAGTATTTGTATCCTGCTTCATCTTTGCCCTTTTGGAATTTCCATTTGGTAGTTGTTTCCCTTCAGTCCCTTGCCTCTGTACATAGCCTAGGGCACATTTTTTTTTTTTATTAAAAACTCTGCCTTGATGTCTCCTGATACAATTCTTACAGTCAGTATTAATGTGTTTATTTCTTAGGTACCCCTCCCAAACAGCATAATGTTGTCCATGAGCATCAGATGGTTAATTCCCCTGCCTCCTTCCATGAATTGGTACCTATCCTCCATCTCCTGTAAGACTCTTGTCATGCGGATCATGGCTACTATGAAGAGTAGTAGGAGTAGTGACCAGTCCTTTCATGAATTTATCTTGGAGTGGAACTGTTGTGTTCAGAAAAGTAAAAACTGATATTGTCGGTGAGGAAATGTTGACAAATCTGACTGCTGTTGGTACAAGACGTTCTTGACAAACTTCCTTCTGCCCCATAGAGCATAACCTTTCCTAATCCAGTTTGTTTCTGTCATTTTAAAAGTTAAATCCATTGGCTAGAAAATACAAACTTATTCAGCCATTCATGTACTGACCAAAATCGGTGTTGCTTAACTGATGAGACCAGTAATGTGGTGAATACGTAACACCCAAACACTTGAACTAGACTTTGAGTTCTATTGAAAGGTTTCATGAGGACAAAGGCTCATTAACCCCATACTCAACTCTCTCAATTTGTCCTGGCCTTGGACTGTCACAAGTGTATAAACTCCAATGGCTTAGTTAATAACATCTGCTCTTCCATTAGCTTCTGTCATTATTTCATCCACAAAAGTATTCATGAGATACACAGATTATACAGTGTAATCTTGTCTTATCTTTAGATTTATGCCAAATCAGTCCTTCATCCTTCTACATAATTCCTGCTTAAGCTTCATTCTTCCTCATCACAACTTTATTCTGATGTGACAAACTATAGTCCATGCTACAACCCTGCCATCATCACATCTCGATCAAGTGCATATGAAAACTGCAGAAACTTTTTTTTAACATTCAACCTACTCACACTATGGAGAAGTGATAATGGTAATTTAAATTTGACAACGTCTTCGAGGGCTGCGTGAAATTGGTGGCGGGATGAATGGGAGTGGTTTGATGGCAGTGTTGCGGGATCACAAGCTTAAAAAAAACCAGTGGCAAAACCCTTCCCACATTAACCTAATCACTCCAGCTACCAAACCCATCCTCAGTCACACTTTCTTCTTTACACAACAAAATACACGCAAGACAATCGACCTACACAAAAACAAAAAAACAAACACAAAACACATGTACTTACCAACTCCAGATATTCCAGGGCTATCCTGTGCTGTCGCTGGTCGAGGTCACAGAGATACCAACAACAACAACCAAGAACCACAAATCAATAACACAACAATAACACAACAATCAAGGACTACAACCAACAATTCAACAACCAAGGACCACAACAACAACCAAGGAACACAACCAAAACTCAACAACACAGCAAACAACCAAGGAACACAACCACAACCCAACAACACAGCAACCAATCAAGGAACACAACCACAACCTCACACATAACAACAAAACTCAACAACACAACAAAAGACAACTGCACAAACAACACAAAAAATCACAACAGCACAGGCACAACAACTCTAAGCAAACAACACTAACTTAACAACAACCAAATAATAAATCAATAACACACAAAACTCAACTAACTCCCCGACACTACTAACTGTCACCAGCTCTCACCAAGACTGCCTGAAAACTCACTCAAAACACAGAACTCTAAACTCCAACAGCACCAGCAGACAGCCCAGAACCCACCAACAACCAATTCAGTCATTAACCATCCTTCCCACCGCCCCCCCCCCCCCCTCTCTCTCTCTCGTTGTCAAATGGAACTCCATAACTCCTCCATAGCGGGCGTAAACGTGCGGGTATTGTCTGTTGCAGCAATCGCTGAGTATATCATTGGTGAGCATCTGTTACAAGAGTGGGAAGAAGTGAGGAAGTCTGGGAAGTCGTGAAGAGCAAGTTGGAAAAGACAGTCAGTCAGAAGTAGCCGGTGTTATTTGGTGTTTTCGTGGTTGATATTGGTATTGTAAAGTTGTTGTACGTTTGATGTCTGTGAGTTGGTGGTTGGGGACAGTGCTGGGGTCGGTGGGTTTGTGGTACTGAGTTTGGGTTTTTATATGGTTGTCGTGTTGTTTTGAGCTGTTGGTGTTCGTCTGTGCAGTGATCTGTCGGGTGGTTAAGTTGTTGTATGGTTGTGGTTCTTGGTGTGTTTTTTTGTGTTGTGATTCTTGGCAGTGGTTGTGTCTCGACCAGCCTAGCCTAGCAATGTCCAGCGGACAGCACAGCCTAGCCCTGAGTATCGGGAGTCTGAGGTGAGTACACGTGTTTGTGTTTTGTGTGTTCAGTGTTCGGTAAATCAATTGTCCTGTATGTAATTAGTAACAAAGGGGAAAGTGTGGCTGGGGGAACTATTTGGCAGCCGGTACAAGTGAGGTAACTGTGGGGAGCTTGCTTGCTTTGTTGCTTTGCGTGTGATCCCGCCACAACACCTTTTCCTATTGAACCAGAGTCGGGTAATTGTTACAATTAGCCATGTGGAGACGAAACCCAATCTTGTCAGACAGTGCAATTCGAAATTTTATTGGTAATCTCCAGAGTGGGCTTAATGGGTATCGTTTTTAAATATCAGGGAAACAGTAAAAATAAGATGGCTTCAGTGTTATGTATTCAGGTACTGTGCCACAATAACAGTATTCGTCTTATATCGAACTTTTTGTTTGTCTAATTTTAACAACTTCACCTCACGTTTTGTTTGTCTAATTTTAAAAACTTCACCTAACGTTTCCAGGAATGGTAAACATGCTGCATCACTGTATTTTAACATCAACTTTTCTTGTACTGTCTACAAATGGGTAATTATTCATCTCACTTGCTGCTGAGGTATTTCTGCAGGGGCTTTGCAATAACCTCAGCTTACTGCATCCTTTTCTCTATGCAGCTCATCAATCTCACGTTCTTTATATCCCAACAGGAACTGCTGTAACTAATTTCAGGTTTACAGCAATACCATCAAGTCTTGTGGTAGTCTGCTTTCCTTCTACCATCTACACTTTCAAAAACCTTACAAACTGTTGACTTCATAGAAATAAAATTACATTTTGTTTGACAATACCGCTCAATCTGTCATTGCAAGATTAGGGTGTCCGTGAACTTTGATTTTTGATAAAACTTGCCCATATTCTTCCAAAACATTTTAATTGGCTTTCATCTTCTTATAGTTGCTCTTTTTTATTCTTTCATTTTTCCTCTCACTCGCAACAAAATTTCATGACACTAATGAGGCTACTTTTTTCTTTATCTCTGTTAGACCACGCAAGAAGAAACAACGTACTTCGACTACTATGGAAATGTATTTGAGCGGTCCCAAATTGGGTGGGATGTTGGTCAACCAAACAATGGAGTGGGAGAATTCTGCCTTGGTCGTTATGGGGCCGCAATTCACGATTTTATCTGTGGATACAACACAGGCTTGAAAACTATTTGTGCAGTTTATGGAGATTAAGGAGAGACTCAGTCCAGTCCAACGAAAAACGAATCACATGGAAATCTGACATCGATTCTAGTTGCCGTGTTACCAGTATTCATGTAAAATGCACCTAAGTTTCTCGGTTCTTCGTATAATATAACTGAAATTTCATAGGAATAAATACGACCATCACATGTCTTCTTTTTTAATGAAGTTAGAGATTAACAAAATAAAGGATTTGGGTTGTGAAGGAGGCGGGAAAGGATTCCAGGAAGAAAGTGAAAGAGAAAAGGAGTGGAATGCAGGAGTGAATCTGGAAAAGTACTTTAGTAAGGAGAGGCAATTGTACTTGAAGGAGTAAATACAGTTAATCTTAAAATAAAAGCTGCAGATAAGGCAATATAGACTAACCTGAAAAGAATGCAGTCTGATGCCAACGGAGTGAATATTTTGAAGAGTTTCTTAGAAATAGAGGGATATAAGAAAATCAGATCTGGATGGTGAGGTCACCTAGTCAACAGGGAGATGATGTAGACATTGGTCCACAGTGGTGGGATGATTAAATGGCATTTTTGGTGAAGGGGCAATTGCATACCTGAAGAGAAGACGATGTAGAAGTGTCCAGGAGGATGGAAAATAATGAAAATGCAGGAGTGAAGCTAAACAAAAACTTTAGGATAACCTCTTTCCTTCCTTTTACTATACCTCCGTTCACATGTTCTTTCTCCTATCTTACTTCCCACTTTCTCTAACAACTGCTTCATAATGCAACTGCGAAGTTTCCCTCCTGTTACTCCTTTCAAACCTTCTTCCTGTCACTTTCCTTTTCAGCTCTGAATGACCTCATAAGTCACAGCGCTTAGCCTTTGGCCTAAATTCTATATTCTATTCAAGAGATGAGGTAATGAGTTGAATACAGAATTTAGGCGAAAGGCAAAGCACTGGGACTTATGAGGTCATTCAAAGCTGAAATGGAATTTGACTAAAAGGTTTGAAAAGTGTAACAGTTTCAATATGAATCAAGTGTTAGGAGAGAGTAGAAAGTAAGATGAAGAAAGAGAATATGAAAGGAGGCACAGTTAAAAGGAGTGAAAGTTGTTGCAGCTAGGGACCGTAGGCACGCAGCAAACAACCTTTAGTAATGCCTACAGTGCAACGCATGAGGTCTACTGACGGCACTAGCCCCCTACGAGACAGATGGGGTAATGCTGTTTGAAGAGAATGCTGTTGGTGTCGATGGAGTGATTGTATAGAGAAGCAGCTCTCAACAATGCAAGAGTTAAATGGATTAGCAATATCAGGTTGAGGTTGTAAGGAGGGAATTCAAAGGTGCATAAATGGGAAGAAGCCACGAGTTGATGTGACCTCTAATGATGAGTTGCAAAATAATGATAACGGTGCGATTGAGAGACTGAGAAGGATATCAAAGGTATGTCTAAAGAGGGAAAGCTTCCAAAGAATGTTCGAGAGGAATAATTGTATATCATTTTCACTGAGAATGCAACGTAGATAACAGGACAGATAGGGAATGAGTGCGTGTGTATCAAATGTGTAAGAAACAGCTGTGCGGGAAGGAAGTAAAAGAAAAAAAAAAACCCTGTGATGCAGTAGGACATACAGAAAGCAAAATACAAAAGTGACATTAGCATATTGAAGGTGCTGAAGATGATTAGCCTAATCGGAAGTTTTTATGATCACAATGAAGCCTGCATTTGGTGGAAAATTTGGTCCAAGGCGATGATGTGTCATATCTTCACGGCTGTGCAATATTTTCCACGGATAGAGTGATAAGACTGTTGCAGAAAGGGGAAGAGATATTGATGAAATGATATAAGAAAAAAGAAAAAGAAAAGGGAGGGAGTTGTAAATGGAGTACAGGTGGCTGATTTTTGCTAATGGTACTACAGGTTTATAGCTGGAGACATTGAAGAGAAGCTGCAGAAATTGGTAAAAAAATGCGTTTGTATGAGAAAAAATGTTGAACCTGAACATCAGCAATATCAAGGTACTGAGGAGGAATAGAAACCAGGAA
>NC_061108.1:18406216-18416216 GCF_015104395.2 Macrobrachium nipponense | reverse complement strand
AATTGTATTGTTGAGAATGCTACCAACAGTTCTATGATTCCTGATGCCACCGCCAGATGTCGGCGTGTGTTGTTGTTGTTGTAACCCGCTCATTACAATAAAGTTAAGCTTCAACATGTGAGTTTATATCATGAATATCACCTCCAATGCACGACATCGAGACATGGTGATCAGCGGCGAGATTAAAAACGACATCTAGAACTCACTAAGCAAGTATTATACAGTATAGGCCTTTTAGATTGTGTGTAATAAGCCTAAAATACTGAGTGTTCCCGACCGACAAACATGGCTTCGTCGACAGAAGGTCTTGTAGCCCCAGCAAAATTCACTGCTAGCCTAGGGGCCGACAACGAACGTGAATGGAAGTCTTTTAAGCAACGGTTCGAGATTTATTTACTTGCTTCTGAGAAGGACAATAAACCTGAAGAGACTAAGGTGGCCCTACTTTTAAACATTGGAGGTGAAGAACTTCTACAGATTTACAACTCTTTCGAATTTCCAGTCCCAGCAACCGGTGACCCTAATCCAGCCAATGTGTTGAAGGATGTTTTGGCAAGAATGAACTTATAGCAAGGTACAAGTTTCGAAGATGTATGCAGGAAACAAACGAAACATTGGAAGCCTATGTTACCAGATGGAAAATTCTTGTGAAGGACTGCAACTATGGTAACCAACGAGACAAGCAGGTGAGGGACCAAGTGGTGTTTGGATGTACTGAGGACAAATTTCGTCAGAAGTTATTTGAAGTTGAAGACCTTACCCTTGAGAAGACATTGGATTTGTGTGTGGCCTTTCAAGCAAGCAAAAGGCAGATGGACGTCATCAAGTCTACTCCTCGCCAGACCAATGACAGTGTGGCCAAAGTGAGAGAAAAGCCTAGAAGGGAGAAGACTACTGGTAGCAGACACGACGCAGACCATGATGGTAGGCCTATGCATGAAAATAATGAAGGTAGTTTTAAGTCCAGTAGACCCAGTATTCCTACAAATAAGTTGCGCCCTTGCAAATTCTGTGGGGAAAAACATGAATGGCGTAAGGAAAAAGTGTCCAGCTCAATGGTAAGAAATGTACAAAATGTGGTAAATATAATCATTATGCTGTTAAAGTGTAAAAGTAGGAAAATAAATTATGTATCAGGTAATGACAATGACTTTGATGTGAGTAGTTCAGATGAATCTGAATGTGAATATTTGCTTAAAGTGTCTAGTAAAAAGGATAAGCTAATTGAAGCTGATTTTGAAGTTAATGGTAAAATAATCAAATTTCAAGTAGATTGTGGAGCTAGCGTAAATGTGATTCCTCAATATTTAATTCCTAATGTCAATTTAAAGCCTTGTGACACTACCCTAGAAGTGTGGACTTTAGACACAGTTAGACCTAAGGGAAAGTGCAGGTTAGTAATTAGAAATTGCAAGAATAGGAAGAAATATAACCTTGAATTTTTGGTTGTTGATTGTAAATACACTCCATTATTAAGTAAAAGAACATCGAGCAAATGGGACTTATTACAGTTACTTATGAAAATATTTCTGCAACTAAAGATGTACTGATAAATATGAAAACAATGTATTTAATACTGATGTGGGTACATTCCAAAATGTTGTTAGACTAACCATTGACACAAATGCAGAACCAGTAGTGATTCCTAAACGCAGAGTTCCAATTATTCTTAAAAACAGAGTATGTAAGAAAATAAATAAAATGGAAAAACATAAAATAATAGCTAAAGTTGACCAACCTACTGACTGGGTGAGTCGGATGGTTGTAGCTGAAAAGAAAAAATAAGGATTTAAGAATTTGTATGATCCACAAGCTTTAAACAAGTCTCTGAAAAGGGAACATCATCCTACCCCTGTAATTGATGATATTCTACCCCATCTGTCAAAGGCAAAGGTTTTTTCATCTTTTGATTTGGCCAATGGGTATTGGCATTGTGTTCTTGATGAAAAATCTAGTTTTTTAAACCACTTTTCAAACCCCTTTTGGTCGCTACAGGTGGCTCAGACTACCATTCGGTTTAAATGTTAGTGGTGAAATTTTCCAAAAACAGTTACTCTTGAATCTTGAGAATCTTGATGGCGTTGTATGTATTGCTGACGATGTTATAATTTTTTTTTTTGGTAAATGTGTTAGGTGAAACGTATGAGGAAGCTGTTAAAGACCATGATAGTAAGATAATCACATTTTTGGAAAGGTGCCAGGCTAAGGGTATAAAACTTAATAAGTCTAAGGCAGTATTAAGAAAATCTGAAATCGCTTTCTTAGGTCATAAAATCACAAGTAAAGGTCTCATGCCGGACCCTAAAAAGGTGGAAGCTATCCTGAATATGAAACCACCTACTGATGTAACTGGTGTTAAAGAGTTTACAGGTATGGTTAATTACTTAAGTAAATTCCTTCCTAATTTATCTGAGGTGTTAGAACCAATAAGAAAATTAAACTCATCAAAATACCGAATGGAATTGGACAGAAAAACAAGAAAAAGCTTTCATTGAGTCAAAAAGGCTAATCACTAATGCCCCAATATGCAGTACTATGACCCAAACTTAGACCTTGTCATACAGTGTGACGCTTCGCAAAATGGGCTAGGTTCAGTATTGTTACAGTGTGGTAAACCAATTGCTTTTGCTAGCCGTGCTTTATCAGAAACTGAAAAAAGGTACGCACAAATTGAAAAGGAAACACTTGCTATTGTTTTTAGTCTAGAAAAATTTCATGAGTATGTCTATGGTCATAAAATAATTGTTGAGAGTGATCACAAACCTATTGCTAGTATTGTTTTGAAACCCTTGTGTAATGCTCCCAAGCGACTGCAAGGAATGTTGCTTAACATTCTACAGTACGATGTTGAAATCATACATAAAAAAGGTAAGGAAATGTATGTGGCTGATGCACTCTCAAGATCTTATTTGCCATTAGATAATTATAAAGAAAGGGAATTTGAGCAAGTTAACATGCTTGATTATTTGCCAGTAAGAAAAGAGCGTCTTGATGAAATTAAATATGAAACAGACCAGGATGAGACTTTGCAAATTTTAAAATCCTTAATCTTAAAAGGTTGGCCAGAAGGAAATGATGAGATACCTAATGTAGTCAGAGCCTATAGTCATACTAAGGATGAGTACTCAGTTCAAGACGGGCGGGTTAATTTTAAGAGTAATAGAATAGTCATTCCATTAAACCTCAGACATAAGATAATGCAGGTCATTCATTCAGCACATATAGGAATTGAGGGCTGTCTACGGAGAGCCAGAGAATGTATCTACTGGCCAGGAATGAACTCTGATATAAAGCAATTCATCTTATCATGTGAAATTTGTAATAAATTCCCTTGTGCTCAACAAAAGGAAACTTTAATTAATCATGAAATTGCTGATCGGCCATGGCAAAAGGTTGGAGTTGATCTAATGAGTATTGAAAAGCATAATTATCTTATAACTGTTGATTACTTCAGCAATTTTTGGGAAATGGACCACCTAGAAAACACATTAGCCAGTACAGTGATTAGAAAACTTAGATCTCATTTTGCTAGGTATGGATTGCCCTGTGTATTGATTAGTGATAATGGACCCCAATTTGTAAATGAGAATTTCAAACAGTTTGCAACTGATTATGATTTCGAACATAGGACAAGTAGCACTACACATGCCCAATCTAATGGTATGGTCGAATCTGCAGTGAAAACATCTAAACGTTTATTTAGAAAAGCTGTTGAAAGTAATAAAGATCCCTATCTAGCCATTTTGGACCATAGGAATACTCCTACTAGTGATAAAGACGCCAGCCCATCACAGTATAACCTAGGTAGGAGAACACGTACCAAATCACCAATGTTATCCAAGTTACTTGAAAATCAAAATGTAAATTTAGAGTTGGCTAAGGTAAAGAAAAAAATAAAAAATGCTAAGAGTAAAGTTTTTATTATGATTAAAAAAATGCTTAAAGATTTAAGTATTTTGCATGAAGGAGGATAATGTACGTCTTAAACCTTATGTTTTGGGCAAAAAGGCCTGGGAAAAACGGAAAAGTTTGTTGTGGAACAATTAGATGAAAGGTCTTATCTAATTGAAAGTGAAGGCAAGCTATTTAGAAGGAATAGAGTTCAGTTGAAAGAAACCCCAAGTGATGTGCATATGCCCAAGGTAAATGAACCAGTAACTATTGACCTTATTGGTAATGAAATTGAAAACTCCTGTCAAGTGGAAATAAAGTTGAAAGTGACAGACAAACAAGGTCAACCAGAAATAAATTACCTTCTAAGTATTCTGATTATGAAATGTATTGATGTTGTACGCAATTTCTTTAATGTCATATAAATGTTATGATTATGAAGTGTATCGATTTGGTATATATATTCTTGAATGGCATGTTTAATTTTATACTAAGAATGAATATTTCAGTTTTGAACAGGTACAACCACATGTCTATTATAATGGTGTACAATGTTTTGAATGTTAATAACTTTTAGAGCTGATTATAGTCCTAACCAGTAACATATCAAAGTAAATTCAGTGTAGTATTTTAACTGATAATCCATCCAAATAAATTTAATTTTAAAAGAAGAAAAGATGTTATATTATTAATAATTATTCAATAGTTATGATAATTGTATTGTTGAGAACGCTACCAACAGTTCTATGATTCCTGATGCCACCGCCAGATGTCGGCGTCACGGCGTGTGTTGTTGTTGTTGTAACCCGCTCATTACAATAAAGTTAAGCTTCAACATGTGAGTTTATATCATGAATATCACCTCCAATGCACGACATCGAGACAACAGTGACCTACCTAACTTATAGGTGGAGATGCTAAGTGTACTAACTTATTGGAGTAATGTAGTCTAGCCTAAGTAATAACTACGGGTTGTCTGTGATGACAGTCTACTCTACCCCTAGATAAGGTTACTTGAACATTCTACTTGCTACTACCCTAATGCCCTGGTACTAAATCATTAGCCTAACCTACTCAATACAGTTAATTGGGGACGCAATCACTCCAGAGTGTGGTATGCACAGCAGCGGTTCGGCGACCGAATTGTTAGAATACATTAGATGAGGTAATGATGCGTGAGGATGATGAGTGATTAGTGTACCAGGATGGAAATGTAATGAGATAATTATATTTAAGTGAGGGTTAGTATTACAATTGCTAGGGGTTAGAGGGTTAGTTTACTGGCAGAGATCAGGCTGGCTACCTTCTCTGGGTAGGTGCCAGGATCATTCTGCAAATGAATGTGACACTGTACCTCGGGCACAGGTGTCAAGGAGAGCATGTGGCTCTTTGGTTAGTGTGTTAATGATTTGTTACGTCCCTTATTCTTCTTCTTATTCCTCCAGGGCCTGGCTATACCAGTCCTAGGAGTAGACGGAGGCACCGACTCTGGGGTAAGGCCAGAAACGCCGTCAGGAGCAGAGGCAGTGGTAGCCTGAGGGATTGCAGGAGAACACCCTACTTCGGTATCTGCAGCAACCGTCGTAGAGGTGGAACCTACTGCAGGGGAGGCGCTCACTCCGGCTGCTGCGACAGCCGTCGTAAGGGTAAGACTCCAGACTGACTCCTGGTCGGGCAGTTCCTGGTTTTCCAGAGGAGGTATGAAGGTAAGGTCTGCCGGAGGTTCATCCTCGGGTGACAGAGGTAAGGCTGAAGAAGAATTATGGGCTGGAGATTGGCCATGGGTTGCGGTAAGCTCCATGCCTGTTGGAGGATCTCCTGTAGGAGGATCCTTGATTAGGTTAGGCGCCGGCGCTAGCTCGGGGCCAGGCGCAGAGGTCAAGTTCTGTGGTGGCTCTACGTCCAGGCTGGACGGAGCTTGGCACTGCTCAGTGCTGCCAAGTGGCACTGGCAGAGAGTTGAGGTCGACTGGACCTGGGACGGGTACCGGAGGTGCAATACCTCTCAGCATGCCCTTGGTAATGGGAGACAGAGGTTCCTGTCTCTTTTGGAAGGCTGAGCCTTGTGGAAAATGGACAGTGTCCGCTGCTGGTAGTCGGTTAGGGCACCTAGCCGACTACCAGCCAATTCGTAGAGTGCCCTAGTACGTTGCAGGTTTTGCAACGGAACTGTGAATTATCAATCTCCCTCCTTGGTAACGGGGGAGACTGTTGGTGGACGTACTTCCTGGAGGAAGTAGAATTTCGATGACTCCTTGCTTTGGAGTGATTTGACGTGGGAGGACCCCTAGGCTTTTTGAAATGAGAGGGAGACTTCATGTCTTGCCCTAGGAGGAGGTCGTAACCTCCTGGAATGTAGCTTGCAACTGCAAGGGTACATACTTTGGAGAAATGAGGTCTGGTGACCCTCAATTGGACGGTCGGAAGGATCAGTTTAATATGGTTGATACCTTCAATGGTGATTAAATGACGTCTATCGACATTAGCCCCTCGGGGGGATTCGATCTTCCCGTATCAGGGAGATTTGAGCGCCAGAGTCGTCGTAGGCTCTGACGTGGCTTGGTGGATAATGGCTTTGGAGGGGTGTGACTGTTATAGGGCCCTTAGCTGGGGGTCCTAGTGAGGAAGGATCTGTAACTGCCATTGCGATGGCAGGAATATTGTGATTTGCTCACCCTCCGTAGTTGGCAGACATGTGACCCTTGCGGCCACAGTCTCGGCAGAACTTGTTCCAGAACCTCTTCCGTGGCACTGGATGATAAGGCCGAGATGCCCCCACAGGTTGCGAATCTGTGGAGTCACCAAGGCTGGCAGTGTGCTCTGGCACAAGTGAAGAGTCCTCTCTGGCAGTGATTTGACGGGGGGAGGTTAAGGAAACCTCCGTTGAATCACCCTCGGAAGCAAGTCCGGGGTTAACTGGTGGGCTTACCTCTTCCAAAGTGGAGGAGGTAGGCGGTAAAATGGTAAAAGGCTGGCAGGATGCGGCAGGGATTTCTATCTCGGGCACTGGATCAAGACCAGGCTCACAAATAGAAAAGATGTCAGGCTGACCAGAGACGGCGGGACTAAGAGAGACAGTGGGTGCAGGGCTGGAAGCTGGCAGAGTGGCTGGAGCTGAGATACTCTCCTTACGGGCCTTCTCCCGCTTGATTTCAAGTTCCTTGAGAGCTAGCTCATGCTTTCTCTCTTCTTCACTTTCCTTTCTCTCTGCTTCTCTGGCTTTCTTTTCTTGCAGGCATGCGGCATCCTGCTGCGCCTTTATCCACTGGTCAAGTGCTGGTCCAGTGTAACCGGCCTCCTTGCCCAAAGTTATGAGGATTCAGAGCTTCTCTAGCTCTATGGCAAAGAAGTCGCGGGAAGCAGGGGAAGACATTTCCCTTAGGCTGCAGTAGAGGCTCTGATGAAAAGGAAAATAATGGCCAGGAAGGGTACTGAATGGAAGGGGAGTGCCTACTGAGTAATGTGGCACTCACTTGGAAATGGGTTCTGCAATAAGTAATGGAAGGTCTTAAAAGACTGGGTGCTCTGTGGCACTTTGGGATTGGCACCTTCTGATGAGGCGGAAAATCAAATACTGTGCGGCGTACGTCACACTTAAGGGCGTTCCTCACTTGGGAGACGCTGGAATGGGCAACCTGTAGGTCCAATACAGGTACAATGGCACTTATGGAGGCGTTCCTTGGGCAGCACTAGTAGTGCTGGTATTGCGGCACTTCGGGAGGCGTTCCCTTGATTGGGTGATCCGGGATAGCGGATACACTAATGGATTGGGCGTTCCATAAGGACGGACACGCAGGTTTGACAGCACTTAGGGCTGGTTGCGGCACTTTGGGAGGCGTTCCCTTGAAGTGTTCCGAAGGATCACTGACCCTTGTACACGGACACACTAATTAATTGGGCGTTCCATAAGGACTGACACGCAGGTAGAATGGCTACCTGTACGGCCTGTACAGGTGCACGGCACTTATAAGGAGGCGTGCCTTGGGCACAAGTAGCGTGCTGGTGTGTCCCGTCGGACGACACTACATGCAGTATACTTAAATATACTGAAGTGAAATGGTACTCTGTTCGTGGCAGAGTGTAATGGTGGAGGAGAGAAAGTAAAAGGTGGGGAGTACTTCAGCAGCCAGTCGATGGACAGTGTCAAGAATTAGTGGCACTGTAAAATGGTAAGACCTGACGTGCACTGGTGGTGGCCAGTCCTAGACTGGGAACGACTTCCCTGATGGAAGTAATGAAGGTTGCGGTGGGCACACTGTGCGGGTTGTGCTTGCGGTATACGCAAGTCTTTTGTGATAAAAGAAAATGAAAAGACCACTCGGGCAACGATGGTAATGGTAATTGTAGAAATGCTCAGTCCCTCGCTGAAGTACTCGGTAAGTGAAATAAATGCTTGCAAACTGCAATGGACACAGGGGCGTATGTATCACGCTCAGTGTAAATGAAAGACACAAGAGACTAAAATAATGTTAATTCTGTATGCTATAAGTAATAGGCGTAGTACTCTTGGCTTCGTGAATAATGGGTTCTCTCTCTCTCTCTCTCTCTCTCTCTCTCTCTCTCTCTCTCTCTCTCTCTCTCTCTCTCGGAGAGGGTGAAAATGATATATGAATGAAATCCCTCGTATTTAATTGAACTAATCATGTTAGTTTAATATGACGCAACTTGCGTTAAATGATCTACTTACGTTAACGTTTAATGAAAGAATTGCTTTGGAATACGTTTTATGAAAATGATAACGCGCTCGCGGTGAACGATGTTTATGTTAATGGTAGCGGCTTGCGCTTATGAAATGATTTGAGTTTCAATATGAATTTCACAAAGACGCGTTTTACGTTAACAATTCTTGTAATTTATTCTACTTGAAGATTTACGTTAACTTTACGTAAGATTACTAGGTCCCTGCGACAAGTGAAATGACGGTAAGGATTTTAAGACGAAAATGTTAGCAAACATTTGTAAAAAAAGAGGTTACGTTAAGTCCGAAGTGGAATGAAACTCGCTCAGCGAGCGAGTGAACGATGCTAGGTGAAACGTGTGAGCGGGTTGGGCAGCGTGTCGTTCAAACAGCTGATTCTCTGTAAACGCGGAGGTGATTTACAACACGAAATTCTAATTTCCTATTCAAAGTGAATTACGTTAATTTCTCTGGCAGAACGATAGATACTAGTATTGAGATTAATATTATTTACATTAAACTTTCAAGACGTACGTTACTTTGCTTAAATCGTTGAGATAATGCTTAAAGGGATAAAACATGGCTGCCGCTTTGAGTGAACCAAAGGTTGGCTGAGAGAGCGCAGGCGCGAAGCTTACAAAGCTGGCCAGCTTGAGCAGTTACCAACACTTGGAATGAAACTAAGTTAAAATGAATTCCCCTAACTTATCACAGACAAAAGAATTGTACACTTCTTTTGCCGTAACTATTAGTAGAACACTCCTAACTAGCTAGGCTTTCTAGCACAACAATAAACCCTGGCAAAGCACTTCCTAGTTTGATCTGATACTTTCTGGCATCTATCTACACATGTGTTAGTGTCTCGTCAGGCGAAGACAATGCGATTTACAAATAACAGAATTCACTCGGCGCTATGGCCGTTACAATATAATAATATTTCTCACTTAACACTTATTTAAAACACTTCATAATAAAAATACTTAAACGTACATTAAGCTAACATTGGTTATAAAATAATCATATTATATGAATGGTATACCTTACCGTGAGCCAGTGTGTGTCTTCC
The DNA here is from genome assembly GCF_015104395.2 of Macrobrachium nipponense. Classification (NCBI taxonomy): domain Eukaryota; kingdom Metazoa; phylum Arthropoda; class Malacostraca; order Decapoda; family Palaemonidae; genus Macrobrachium; species Macrobrachium nipponense. Next base: position 18,406,582 of record NC_061108.1, on the reverse strand, counting down.
GCTGCAAGTGTGCTTTGATGTGCGCTATGTAAAAACATTTACATTCGTTTTACAAGGGATAACTCGATTTACAAGCTTTTTTTAAGCAAGCTAGGTTCGAATCCTTGGCGAGGTCAACATTGTTACGTATGAGCCTGGCCTTGACAGAGGCTCCGATATGTAAACAGAAATAGTTGAGGGAAAATAAAGGAAATTTACTTGAACTTACCATAAAAGGATTTATAGTGATAATTTACTCTAGAGGAAAGGTTGCCAGAAACTCAGCTAAGTACTTTACAGCTATTTATTTACAAGAGGCTGCTTAACAGCCAAGGTTTAAGTAAATGTAACTGGTCCCCACATGGACTAATAATATCTCTCAAGTGA